>NC_042621.1:20863751-21168444 GCF_901001135.1 Rhinatrema bivittatum
GGCACGGAGTCTTTATGAAATTCACACTTGGATAGTTTGGCATAGAGCCGTGTTCACGGAGTTGGCGTAGTACTTGCTTGTCATCCTCTAGATGAGTGGGCAGATCCTGAGAAAATATCAGGATATCATCTAGGTATACCATGACACTCTTGTACAACAGGTCCCGCAAGATGTCGTTCATCATGTTCTGAAATATAGCAGGTGCGTTGCACAGGCCGAAGGGCATTACTAAGTACTCAAAATGGCTGTCTCGAGTGTTGAAGGCTGTTTTCCATTCGTCGCCACTACAAATTCAAACTAAGTTGTAAGCCCCCTTCAGGTCAAGTTTTGAGAATATTTTGGCCCCCTGAAGCCGGTCAAACAGCTCTGAGATTAAAGGCAGAGGGTAGCGGTCTTTAATCGTGATCGCATTCAGACCTCGGTAATCGATACAAGGATATAAGGTACAGTCCTTCTTCCCCACAAAGAAGAAGCCTGCGCTGGCTGGAGACTTTGTCTAATAAACCTCTTCTGTAAATGATCCTAAATCGCTGAGAGTGGATAGACACGTCCTTTAGGAGGTTCAGTATTGAGTTTCAGTCTTATGGCACAGTCATAGGACCTATGCGGATGAAGAATGTCAGCAGCTTCTTTGGAAAACACATCACTGAAAGATGCATACTGGGGTGGCAGTCCCGGCATCACTGGAGTTGTAGGCATGCAGATGACAGGAGCAATCTCCTTAAAGCACTTCCCATGACAACCTGGGCCCCAGTGGGAGACTTCCAATGATGCCCAGTCAAATTGGGGTTGGTGCGACTGCAACCAGGGTAACCCCAGGACGATAGGATGCATGGCCTTCTCTATCACAAAGAAGGGAATTGACCTGGTATGGAGAGCTCTGGTGCGAAGAGTTACCGGTACAGTTTGGCAAGTCACATCTCCTGTTAAGGGCTCCCCATGGATGGAAGATAGAAGAAGTGGAACCTTCAAAGTGACGAGGGGGATCCTCAAATGTTCCACTAGGCATCGAAGAATAAAGTTGCCTCCTACCCCAGAATCCACCAGGGCAAGAGTTTGAAACTCAGACGGTCTGCAGATCAAGGAGACTGGGAGAGAGAGCGAAGGAGAGGGTGTAGTAAGGCCTAACAACAGTCCTCATGCAGGACAGGCCCGTCTGTTTCCCAGACAAATTGGGCATACACAGATCATACTTCTTCCGAAGTCTTCTCTCTTTGGAAGTCAAATGACTGTGACCAAGTTGCATCGGTTCATCTCCACTGGCTGCAGGAATTACTAGAGCCATTGAGGTGCAGGTTTAGCACTAGCCTCCTTCTGACCTGGTCCTCTATTAGGCCGGAGTTCTTTCACCTTATCATGAAGCCGGTGATCAATCCTAGTAGCCAAAGCCTCTAGTTCATCCAGCGAGTCAGGTATTTCATGAGCGGCCAGCTCGTCTTTCAAGCGAATATCCAGGCCTCTGAAGAAGAGAGTTTTCAGGCATTTGGGGTCCCAGCAGATTTCTGTAGCAAGAGTCTTAAACTCTATCGCAAAATCAACCAGTGGTCTGTTGCCTTGCTTCAGGTCCACCAGAGCAGAACCGGCAATGGTCACTCGGGCAGGATCATCGAAAACGGATTTGAATAAGTCAAAAAATCCATCTATATCTTGCAAAATAGGATCCTTGCGTTCCCACAGTGTAGAGATCCAAGACAAGGCCCTTCCATCAAGATAAGATAGAATGTAAGTAGGCTTGGAAAAAGCAGTGGGGAAGTTAGAAGGCTGTAATGCAAAATGCATGCAGCACTGGTTTAGAGAGCCCCTGGTCTTCGAATCTCTTACAAGAAACGAACTGGAGCAGCCAGCGGTACAGAAGTCTTTAAAGTTAATTCAGGTAACTGACCTTCATTACTGGAAGTAGCGCCATGTGTCTCCTGTACGTGCAGCTGATGAAACGCTGAAGTGAGTTTCTCCAATGCGTTTTGCTGTTCAACAATGTGCCGGACCAGGCCCGGAATGGCCTGCAGGGCATTGCGCTGTGCCGGATCCATGGAGTTACCAATCTGTTATTGTTTATAAAGTTTTGGGTGGGTGACCACGCCCCCGGGGGGAAGTCCCATGAGGGGCCACAGTTCAGGCTCAGATTTAGGACACACAACACAGAATTATCTTTTATTAAACAGAGTTGAGAAGCCACCAGAGGTGGCAGTAGTGAGTAGAGATGAAGCCCGGTTGGGCTTGTAGTCCCTCAGGACACTGGAACAGCAATCCCTCAATAGCTGTGCTGTAGTGGAGAGAAACTGAGATAGTGCGTACAGTGGAGCATACACAGGGTTCTGCTATAGAGCCTCGTTGGTAGATTACTCACACAGCGGTTTCTCCCAGAAGGTAACACAGAAGCTGGAATAGAGGCAGGCCCTCGAGGAGCGAGTACCTGGTTCTAGGAAACAGCTCTGAGAGAATATAGATGGTAACTCACTGTTGGTGTAGGCAGTGGTTTCTTCCAAGCAGAAGTGAACTTAGGCAGCGAGTCCGGGAACATGGGCCCTCAAGGAGTGAGTACCAGTTGCAGACAGCGACCTGAAAGAAAAGAGAGAGGCCCCCGAGGAGCGGGTACCCTGATAGAGTAAGTCCAATTAAGGAGAGGCAAAGTAGCTAGGAACGGAGAGCAAATCCCATCCGAAAGGAATCCCTTGCTAACTCGAATAGCTAGTAAACAGAGTAGGCTTTTGTATCCGGGATGTGCGACGTCATCACAGGGGGACGCCCCTGAGGTTCACATCAAAGAAGGAATAAGAAGCAGGGCCACGTTGCACACGTGCTCTATGGCAGCTGAACAACATGGCGGGATGCAGTGCCCAAGTCAGATCGGGGATGCTGGAGAGGACGGCAGGCAGATGCCGTGGCAGCCAGATGTCCATCTACCACGGGAGGAGTCGCCAAAGAGGTAAGGAAGGCGGAGTGGAGACGTCGGGCAGCGACAGTCGTAACAGTATTATCTTGAATTTCACATCGGCCTATCACCCACAGGCCAGTGGTCAAGCTGAAAGGACCAACCGGACCTTGAAAACATTCCTTTATTCCTACGTGAATGACCAGCAGGACAACTGGTCTGATTTGCTACCCTGGACTAGGTTGTCGCATAATACCCACGTCGTTGCTGCCACCGATGTATCTCCGTTCTGCGTGGTATTCGGATGACAACCTCTTCTGCCACATCCAGTTCCTCTGACTGTTCCTTCTTCAGCTGCACAATTCATGGCCCACACCATTCGCCAGGTGTGGAATCAAGTCCAAGAATGCCTTACCCAGGCCGCTGAATGCTGAATGCTCCAAGCATACTTGTGATGCCCACTTCTGATGCTACACTCTTCCGTCCTGGTCAGAAGGTGTGGTTAAGCGACTGACACATAAGGTTGAGACTTCCTTCTCATCGCCTGGCTCCCAAGTACATTGGCCTGTTTCCGGTGCTTCGAAGAGTGGGAGCAGTATCTTATCAGCTCCAGCTACCATGTGCCATGGGCATCCATAACACATTCCCTGTCTCGCTGTTGAAGCCTTTGGTTCTCTCCTGGCCCTCCCATAGAGTTCCTTCACCTCCACGGATCTCTACCGAAGCAGACTCATCACTCCAGGTAAGAGAGGTTCTCGACATCCTTCGGCATTGAGTTAAATGGGAGTACCTCTTAGTCTAGGAGGGTTATGGGGCTGAGGAGAACTCGTGGGAACCTTCCCACAACATTCTTGATAAAGAACTCCTTAAAGCCTTCCATAGGACCTATCCTGACAAGCCACGGCCGCATAGATGGAGGCCTAGAAGGGGGGAACTGTTGTGCACCATGTCCATGCCTGGCCCATGCACAGGCTGCTCACCTCACTAGCTCCTCTGCAGGTCATGGGTCGGACTCCCCAGCGGCAGCCGTGAGCTCCTCTAGGCCTCAGCGTCCCATGGTGGCAGTCGCCAGGCCTTCCACTGCAAACCAGGCCTCATGCCAGAGCAGCATCTCCAGTGGCATTGGCCACGCCCCAACGCGCATGCGAGTAGACCGCCCAGCCTCTTTTAGGGCCGGGGCGGGTCCTAGCTCCATGGCGCACCCTGATTGATGGAACGATATAAGGAAGTCCCTGCCTGCACTTCCTTGCCTTGGCAATCGGGTCGGCACTGTATTGTGTTCTAAGTTTGTCTCCGTGTTCACAGTCTTATTCGTCTTGTTCCAGTCTTGTTCCAGCCTTGTTCCAGCGTCCTTCTTTCCTGCGTCTGTCTGTTCGTTTTCTCAGGTAGTACCCTCAGACTGTCTCTCTGGTACTGACCTCGGCCTGTTCCTTGACCTTCCTGTCTGCTGCCTGCATACTGACCTCTGCCTGCCTTGTGACCTTGTCTGATCTCTGGAACCTGACCTCTGCCTTGTTGACTACTCCTCGGACAGATTCAGACCTCGGCTACCATTGACCACGTCTCCTGATTCTGACTCTGTCCCTTGCCTTGTCATCGTCTACGCTGTTTGGGTCTTCCTTGCTTCTTCAGACCAACAGCATGAAGTCCGACCGCGCTCCCTTGCTGTTCATGGACACGCCTCTCTACTACCTCTCTGGGAGACCCTGCGGGGCCCATCTAAGTCCAAGCGGCCCGGGTCCCTACGGGCTCCACCCGGGGGACCTTGGGCTTCCAGTAGTGAAGCTCATCCTAGCCTCTGTCTCCTCCTGTGCTCTGCCCCCCTGGGGGCAGGTGCTTCCTGGTCCCTACCAGGGAGCCATTCTCCACTGCTCCAGGACAAGGGTTCACCTCCAAGCGCAACAAATACCTACTAGCTGACTTGCCATCTTAACCATAAAAATGTAATTATTACGTATACCAGGTGCAAAAGTTGGTTGAACAGTCAGATTGCTTGGACTGACATTTAGCAGCCTAATAAAAATAAAAATCAAGACAGACACAGGAGGACCATGAACGAAGGAAATGATGACCTGCTTTACATGTGTCCCTGCTGGAGCATGAGATATGAAATCAGGTATTTCCAACAATGTTATAATTACTTGAACATATGGATTTACTGAAATTAATGTTAACGATGTTATTTTAAGTAAAAAAAAAAAACAAAACTAGGTGCTACATCCTTAACATTAAAGGCTTCAAGGATACTCATTAAAATAATACAAAACATACCTTTCTGTCATAGCTAATCCAGAGGTCCATTAAATTAAAATGAGTAAGTTAATTAGGGTATATAATTAATGAGATGTTTCCCATGCAACACTTACCTGGTTCAACTGAAGGCAAGACGAAAGCACAGTATTCCCTTTGTGTATTTATAATTACTTTATATTGTCCTGGTTTTCTCCAGTTTAATGATATGTCTTCTTAACTGGCTGTGTTCTGCTGATGCTCTGCAAATGCATCAATGAAGGTTACTCAGCTGGAACCATAACCAATGCTAAAGGAGTTAAAGTGGATATATATTCACTTGGCATGAAGGACATATGGAATAAACTAACAGTCATAAAATGGTATACAGTAATATCATAATCATAATACTGAAGTAAAGCAGTTTATGCATGTACATTTTTTACATACCTAAATCAAATTTTGCACATATAAAATTCAATTTAGGGAGCCTAACTTTCAAACATATCTGTATAGCCCCATATACTCACATATTAAGGTCCACGCAGATTTGAAGTATTTTATAACCTGTATGGACTATGGTGTCACCTGTGCAGGTTTTAAAACATGCTTCTCTCCACTCCCCAAAGTATGTGTATTCTTTTCAGTACATGCAATATAGCATAGTCAGGAGGTTTAGTACACATGTACTCTTTCTGATCTGCACGTGCACACTGCCAGTTTTTGCTCATTCTAAAATACCCCCCAGCGAGAAAGCCAAAATTCTAAGCCAGGGACATGGCAAGGTGGTGAGAAATAAGAACCTGCTGTTCCCTTTCAAGGCCATTTGTCGTAATGTCTGAACCACAAGCTAACAATTTAACCATGGAGCTTCCTAGGAAGTTAAGCACCTTGGGGGTACTAAGGGTTAAAAAAAACCAAAACAAAACATGAAAGCAAAAGCAACCAGGTACATGTGCAAAACTGTGTAAACTAGGTGCAGGCTCTACCACTCTGCGTGCAGGTCAACCAGGGCAGGGCAAAGGTTGTGCATGTTAAGAGCTTCTTCACAATGGGCAAATTGGAGCAGTATGCATCCTCAAGGCCACAGCTGTGGGAGCCAAACAGCCTTGCGAGGAGCTTTAGAGGATAGCATTACTCCCTTACATCACTAGGAAAACTCTAGGGGTGGTGGTTGTGGGCAAAGGTCAACCAAAGCTACAGTAAATTCAAGTAATGCCCATCTGGGAAGTGTCAACAGTTTCTTTCTATTTGCTGCTTCCAACACAACCCCACTATTGCCCTACCAGCCAACTGAATACTGTCACAGCCAACAATTTGAAGTATCCCTCCTGGACATAAGGCACCATCCTTCTGGAATCCATAGATGCACATCCAGTGGGTGACCAAAACACAACCCTTGGGTCATGGCCAGTGATGTCATTAGGAACTAGTTTTACAGCACTCACAGATGGTACAGATCAACCCTAAAAACAGTTACCAGTGAATCTTGATGCCTCCCTTCCCACAATCTTCCTTTGTGGCACATGTAAAAAAAACAAAAAAAAAAAACAATCCTGCCACTGGGATAGAGATGCCAACTGGCTCCATATTTTCAGGACAGGTTGATCCAGTCCTGATTTTATGCCATGGCATGCTGGGATTTATTCTGATTTCCCTATTGCATTCCCTAAGAAAAGCAAGACTATAAGTACCTGCACACAGGGGGAATAAAACCAGGACTGGATCAACCTGTCCTGAAAATCTGGAGCCAGTTGGCAACTCTACAATGGGATGATAGATTAGAGATATAATCACTAATTAAAAACCATGTTGTAAAGGACCGCTGTACAGAAGACTCCATTTCTGTTAGAACCTATATATAGTCTTGCAACCCCTTAAAGCAACTGGGTATTGCACAGCTAAGATCATATCCCATTGCCTCTACCCCTCCCATATGTGAAAGGCACTCATAGTTTTTTTTGATAATGCATATCACATTACTGTGCATGCCAGCTGGTAGCTTGCCAAATATTTTTTCTCTTTTCACAGAAGACGCCAGCTCCTCCTCTGACAAGGAGGAGGAAGAGGAGGAAGAAGAAGACCTAGTTCCTTCTGCTGATGCAGTTGCTGTGCCAGCTACAGGTGGCAGCCACTACCATCACCTTTACCTGCAGAGGCACTCTGGTTGGCCCTCCCACCTGGTGGCCTCAGGCCTCAGGAAGAACAGACACCCCTTCCTGCCCCCATCCCCAGAGGGCCTCCTTCCTATTTTCTCCTAGGACCTCAAGACTCATGTCCTAAGGGTGCCTGGACATTGCTGGGGGAGGTAGGAGGTCATCTCACATGGGTGAAACACCTCTTCCAAGCCCCTAGGCCCAGGATCTTTTGGAGGCTGCTATCCAGAGGATGGGGGAATAGGTCAGCAAGATGTAAGCTGATCTCAGGCAACTTGTGGCTTTATTGGATCATAAAATATATGGCTGCTCTTGAGCTCCTGGGAATGCGGAAACCACCACAGCCTCTATAAGTCTATCAGGACCTGTCCTCCTGTAATCTCTGGGGCTGTTTTTTGTTGACAAAATAGGGACTGTAATTTCTAAATAGGTGTGTGGGCACACATGTGCATGCCTTTCCCAGCTCATACCCACGGATGAGACTATTTTATAAGATACGCACATATATGCACACATAGCATAAAATGTCTGAGCACGGTCATATGTGCATACTATTTGAAGTGGATGAGCAGCACAAATCCTGCTTTCGCTGCATAACTGGAGGGATTTTAAATGGGGTGCACACCCATACTATTGCCAGTTTCACCAGTTCATTCCCAGTTTGCCTAGGCAAGGGATAGGACTTCCAAACCCCTCTAGTTTAATAGTCTCTATTTTCCTCTGTTAGCCCCAACTCTTAAAAGCCTGCTGACATGCCTATATTTTGCTTTACATGCCATCCATAACAGAAGTAAAGTTATGCGGCAGGGGACCCCTGCGTGCACCTGTGTGTTTAAGTATTCATGCGCTGTTTTCATTTAGAAATCCAGGCCCGCCCATGCCCTGCACACACCACACCCACATCCCGCCCCTTTTTTGAGAACATTTTTTGTGCGTGTAGAGGGAGATACATGCATATGCGGGTGCCTTTTAAAATCTTCTTGATGTATGCCGGTCCAACATGCACGTATCTCAAGCTTTTGGCACGCGTTGGACTTTTAAAATTTACCTATTTACTTCTTTCCCTCCCTCTTTCATTTTAGTTTTTATTTTGTAAATAGTTTTCAATTTTTATATTTCTTACATTTTATGGTGGCTTCCTTTTTACATGCAATGTTCTATGTCATCTCAGAATCAAACCCCTTCCTGGACAGCCTGCAGCACTCATTCTCACCCCCATGCATTGGCCTGCATGTAGCTAAGCATTCAGCTCTTTCCAATAGCCTCTATCCTCCATTTCCCTCAGTTTGGCTCTATTTTATTAGGGTAACCATGCTAGACCTAGCTCCCCTGAATGTCCTTGCTGTAATGGCCACAATACAACGGAGACTGAAGTCATCACTTTGATCTTACTTCCTATAAATTCCAGAGATATGTATACAGCCAGGCCACAAATGCTGGTACAACCTTTAGAGGGATTTGTCTTGTCTGCTTCATCACTGCAACCATTATACAATGGGGAAACAAGGTGTTGAAATTTAGTGGCCCTTTCACCGTTCCAGCAGAGAAGAGGTGTCACACAGATGTGCAGGTAGAAGTTCTTTTCAACATAAGATCTCTCCATTAAATTCTAATCATCCATGTCTATCTCCCAAAAATTGGGAATGTCAATCAAAGTAATAGGGTGCAAACTCTGATTAGAGATCAACCTAGAGACGTGGCTCATGTGACTAGAAACTCAATCCTTACCTTCTCTATGCATATACCAGCTTGAAGGGGCCAGTAATCCACCACAAGGGTCCAGCTTTCAGCTAGAAATCCCTTCATCACCTTGCCAATACTAACATATCTAGAAGCTCCACATGCCAAGGAAGGTTAGTCTGTCAGTACAGCAGTTCTCCGGGCCCTATCTTCTACCAGACATGTAGGCAAAAGAAGACTTTGGGCTTTCTCATTATAGCACCCAGCTGTGAGCTCTCAGAGTATCCTACGTGTTATCATTACCTAGTCCCCTTACCTACCTGCAATCCCTATAATGGTGAAGGACCCATACAAAGCAACCCTTCAGAGTATGAGTAAAGTCACGTGAAGCAAAGTCAGAGCTGTCAGTTTCCTCAGCTGCTTCCCATCCAGACATAATTAAAACTAAAAAGAGTATGTAGGTTAGACAATGGAAAGGAAACACACACCCTGAAGTCTTCTGTTATACAGGGCCCATACAAGAACACTGATGAGTGTATTGTGTTAAATGAAGAGCCTCACCTTCTCTGAAAGGTGAAAAGAAAGTCCATTGAAATATAGTAAAAGGCTTCAGATAATGGGGTAGAGTCAAGATGGCGACCTGAACGGTCGCATATTCACTACCTGCTCTAGTGTTTCCGACTAAAACGAATTTCCAAACTAACCAAAATGTCTCTGAAGAGAAAGGGGAGACCCCTGAATTACCCCTCGGTTTCAGCGCTCACCTCGGGGCAGTGAACCATCGAACAATGTGCCGTCAAACCAGCGAATTTGGAGCTAAAATGTCCGGCTGCCGGATCACAGGAAGGAGACTGTGACCCGACCTTGGAAGGAGTATCCCTTTGCCCACTGGATATACGACTACCTCCAGCTGTGCGAGGAACCTCAACGCCGTGGCTAGAATCAAGTCCCGAAGTGAAAAGTCCCTTCCAGCTTGAGGGCGCGGCAGAGAGGGGAAGCCCAGCACAGACCTCAACCGACAACGGAGAGAGTAGCATCAAAGCGTCAGAAATGGATAGAGGAGGAGACCAGAGGAGTGTAGGAAGTGAGAGACCTGTGTCATGCCCTCTTCCTTTACCTGATGTTATTTTGAATATATCTAAACTGGTGGTAGTAATGTTAGATTCACTATGGAATCTAATGTCAGCCTTGGCTAAGCCTCTAGTGGACTGTTCTGGGAAAATAAGTTTAGTGTTGCAACAAATGGATATATTAAATAACAGCTTTCAACAGCAAAAGCAGGAAACCTCTGTGAAATTACAAAATATAGACACAGAACTTAAGCAAGTTAAGCAGGTACAAGCAACAATAATACAGGATTGTGGTGCTATTAACAGAAAAATCAAAAATATGGAAAACATAATGAGGCATTTGAATTAAGGGGTACTCAATTTCCCCAGGGTGAGTGGAGAAATTCCGAGAATGACTATTAAACGCTATTTCCTGGAAGTGTTGGAAATTTCCCCTGAACAAACTCCACCCCTGGATAAGGTATATTTCTTACCTATACGTACCAACCAACACATATGGCTCCTAATGTTTTAGAAAATTTAACAACTTTTCTTGAAACATCTACATACAAAATAACAGAGAGAACAACTTTATTGATATCTTTCTTCAATGAGACTGATTTGGGAAGAGTTATGCGTGCCTACCTTAGAAAAGCTATTTTTATGGGAGCAAATGTGAGGATTTATCCTGACTTAACCAAAGTGACACAGACGAAGAGAAACAACTTTTTAGCTTTAAAACCTGAAGCTTTAGCAGTGGGTGCCTCATTTTTCCTGAGATTCCCCTGCAAATGCGTAGAAAAATTTAATGGAAATAATTATATATTTTTCCAACCCGACCAGCTCAAGAGCTTTATCGAGGCAAAAAAAGTATCGCTGCAAATAAGCAGTGGGTAAATTGTAGTCCAATTTAATCGGGTTATTGGAAAGTCGCCTTTTTCTTTAGTTGATCAATATATTGCCTGTATTCTCCTTTAATTTGCATGTACTCTGCCCCCCAGGTTTTAGGGGTCTAATGGGTTATGTAACAATTGGAATTGTACTGTGTTGGAGTAATATTAATATGGTAAATGGATTTCCTTTCAATTGTTTAAACCATATTTCATGACAAATTGGATGCTTTGTATGTTTGTTAAAATTTAATAAAGAGAAAATAAAAAAAAGGCTTTGTTGCAGCCTGGTACTGCTGGCGAGGTAGTGGACCCTTGGGCCGACCCACCCCGAGAGGCAGGGTAGGCCGGGAGGCGGAGCCTGAGGCTTGAGGTGTTCACCCGGGAACCAGGAACCCCCCAGGAGGAGCCCGTAGGGTTCTGGCACCTTGGGACTTGGGCAAAGGCACTAGGCCGGTCTAGGGAACAAGGCAGTCCAAGAAGTGACAAAGTCTCTGCGGCAAGCGGGAACCTGGAACGGGGTCTGTGGCGTGAGGAAGTCCAAAGGATACTTGGTAGCAGAGGCACCGGCTGAAAGGGCCGGGAGCCGGCTGAAGACAAACAGCGGGCAGTGCGGAGACTGTAGCTAGCCGGTGATGGGAACAAGCCGAAGCAGGGCTGAAGCAAGCTGGAAACTGGAGCGAGCTGAAGTGGAGTTAGTAAAACCCGGACTGGAGTAGACTGCAGGTTGGAACGGAGTCTGTAGCCAGCTGAGAGCTGAAGCAAGCTGAACAAGAACAGAGTCAGGTACGGGCTGAGGTCAATGGCAGGCGGCAGGCAGAAGCGAAGTCAGGAACAGGCTGAAGTCAATGGCAGGCGGCAGGCAGAAGCGAAGTCAGGAACAGGCTGAAGTCAATGGCAGGCGGCAGGCAGAAGCGAAGTCAGGAACAGGCTGAAGTCAATGGCAGGAACGTGGAACAAACGTAGCGCAACTTAGAACTACTAACCAGTAGTGAACCTTGTTGCAAGGCATAGTACAATGAGCGAAGCAGCCCTATATAGGGCTCAGGCAGGAAATGGACCATCGGGTGGAGCCCAGACACTTCCTGTGTCTGGCCCTTTAAATCCTGTAGAGAGACGCGGCCGCGCGTCTAAGCAGGAGCAGAGCAGGGCTGTGCAGGACCCTGGACAGCGGCCTGCACAGCGTCTGTACGTCGGCAGCGTCAGACGCAGCAGAGAAGGCAGGAGAGAGCCTGAACGCAGGCTCCGACGAGTGCAGCGGCTCCAGCCGCTGCAGGAGGCCCCAAGGGCGGCTCCAGCCGCCAGGAAACACCGGGGCTTTTGCGGCCTCCAGCTGCGAAGACCCAGACGACGGTGGGGGCGTACCCAGCCCCGAAGAAAGCCGCGGTTCCGGCCATGGAGGCTGCAGCGAGTCCGGGGTGGCCCTCGGACCACGTGGGAGGACCGAAGACGGCGTCTCCAGCGACGAAGGCCGGTACAGTGCGGGTTTAAGGGAGGGGAAGCGGCGGAGACCGCAACAGTACCCCCCCCTTTACGGTCCCTCTTGAGAGGCCCAGGTTGGCCCGGAGGCTCCAGATGGAAACATCGAGACGAGGGACTGTCGAGGAGGCGACGGCTGGGTTCCCAGGCGGCATCCTCATTACCGCAGCTCTCCCCTGCAAATACCTTCCTCGGTCTACAAGCGTGGGAGCGACGGTCTTGGACCTCACGTATCCGACGGGAGGCATCGTTATCAATGGCGGTAGTAGGCAGGTCTGGAGGTTCTTGGCCCATCTCACGGGATAAAGTTCTGGAGAGAGTCTTGGCCTGGACCCTCTTGGCCCCAATGGCTCTGGTAGGTGAGCGAGACAGGGGCAGGAAGTTCTTAGCAAGGCCCTCTGACTTGGCAGTAGTCTCGGGCACTGAAGGTAGACCTCCCTGTCCACGGGACTGTGCGGGGTTAGGCACCACATCAATAGGGTCGTCAGATGGCCCGTGTCGAGGGAGTCTGTCTGCCGGTTTGCGGGAACTATCGTCTGTGATATCTTGAAATGGTTCAGGCAATAAATGCGAGGAGCAAGCGTGCAAAGGTTCGGGAGAGCGTGGTGGTTGTATACAATGTCCAAAGCAGGCTGAACCCCAACGCACGAGCTGGGAATCGTTCCATTGTATCGTGGGTGAATGTTGACGTAGCCAAGGTAATCCCAGAATCAGTGGATGCACGGTTTGCTCCAAGATAAGCAAGGAGATCTCCTCGGAGTGGCACAGACCGGTTTGCAAAGTCACAGGGGCCGTGGAGCGGGTAATGTCCCCAGGGAGTAGGGTGCCTCGGATTGAGGAGATCCGCAGAGGAGGGACCTTTTGTATAGTGGGAAGGGCAAGCTGGGTCACCAGTTTGGCCGCAATAAAATTTCCTTCGGCTCCAGAATCTATGCAGGCATGGGTCTGGAATTCCCCGCTAGGGTATTTCAAAGTCACAGGTAGCGTGCAAGAAGGGACAGATCCAGCCGCGCCTGGTGGTTGCTGCTTGATATAACCTAGGTACGTTCGGTTTTCGGGACGTTCCAGGCACCCGGCGAGGAAGTGGCCCTTGGCTCCACAATAGAGACAGAGCCCCCCTGAGCGACGTTTACTCCTTTCCTCAGGGGTCAGGGAAGACCTACCCAACTGCATGGGTTCCTCCTGGTCAGCAAAGTCCGAGGGGGCCTTGGGGCCCGGTGTTCTGGGAGTGGGGCACAACGGTGCGGACTCCCTCCGAGAGACGCGGGTCTCTCTGTCCCGCTGTTGGAGGCGGCGATCCACCCGACCAGCGACGTCGATCAGGTCGTTTAAGCCCCCCGGGAGGTCCCGGCCTGCCAGCACATCCTTAATGCGGGGGGCAAGGCCCTCGAGAAAGATCCCCCGCAGGCAGTCATCTTGCCAACCCACTTTTAGGGCCAGCGTACGGAATTCGAGGGTGTAGTCTGCCACCGGGCGTGTCCCTTGTTGGAGGTGCAAGAGGTCTGAAGCAGCGGCGGTCTGATGCGCAGGGTCGTCGAAAGCTAGACGGAAGTTGCATGCAAAGTCGTGTAGGTTCTGCAGTAAGGGATCCTGACGTTCCCACAGGGAAGATGCCCAGTCGAGGACCTTACCGTCCAGTAAGGAGACAATGAAGGCTACTTTCCCTGCGTCGGAGGGGAACTGCGCAGGCAGAAGGGCGAAACGCATGTAGCATTGCGTTAAGAAGCCGCGGCAGGACTTGGGGTCCCCGGCATACCGGGTTGGCGTGGGTAACTGCGTTACTGAGAGAGCAGGTGCTGGCAGCGCCTCCCGAGTGGAACCCTCCGACCGAGAGACCAATCGTTCCACAGTGGCAGCGAGGGCGTTTAAGCTGTGCTGCTGTTGCTGGAGGCGTTGAGCCATTCCAGGGATGGCCTGCAGGCTGGATAATGGCTCCGAAGAAAGAGTCTCTATACGGGACACCAGCTGTTCCACGGTGGCAGCAAGCATATTAACACAGTCCTGCTGCTGCTGAAAACGTAGTTCCAGGTCATCTTGAGGCCTGGAAGACCCAGGAGCATCCGTAAGGTAGGGACTAGTGTCGATGAGAGCCACGGCCTGTCGCAAGGAACCAAGCAAGGCATATGAGCTTCGGTCCTGGTCCGCAGGAACATCCGCCGAGTCCATGGCCTTGCAATCTGTTGCAGCCTGGTACTGCTGGCGAGGTAGTGGACCCTTGGGCCGACCCACCCCGAGAGGCAGGGTAGGCCGGGAGGCGGAGCCTGAGGCTTGAGGTGTTCACCCGGGAACCAGGAACCCCCCAGGAGGAGCCCGTAGGGTTCTGGCACCTTGGGACTTGGGCAAAGGCACTAGGCCGGTCTAGGGAACAAGGCAGTCCAAGAAGTGACAAAGTCTCTGCGGCAAGCGGGAACCTGGAACGGGGTCTGTGGCGTGAGGAAGTCCAAAGGATACTTGGTAGCAGAGGCACCGGCTGAAAGGGCCGGGAGCCGGCTGAAGACAAACAGCGGGCAGTGCGGAGACTGTAGCTAGCCGGTGATGGGAACAAGCCGAAGCAGGGCTGAAGCAAGCTGGAAACTGGAGCGAGCTGAAGTGGAGTTAGTAAAACCCGGACTGGAGTAGACTGCAGGTTGGAACGGAGTCTGTAGCCAGCTGAGAGCTGAAGCAAGCTGAACAAGAACAGAGTCAGGTACGGGCTGAGGTCAATGGCAGGCGGCAGGCAGAAGCGAAGTCAGGAACAGGCTGAAGTCAATGGCAGGCAGCAGGCAGAAGCGAAGTCAGGAACAGGCTGAAGTCAATGGCAGGAACGTGGAACAAACGTAGCGCAACTTAGAACTACTAACCAGTAGTGAACCTTGTTGCAAGGCATAGTACAATGAGGGAAGCAGCCCTATATAGGGCTCAGGCAGGAAATGGACCATCGGGTGGAGCCCAGACACTTCCTGTGTCTGGCCCTTTAAATCCTGTAGAGAGACGCGGCCGCGCGTCTAAGCAGGAGCAGAGCAGGGCTGTGCAGGACCCTGGACAGCGGCCTGCACAGCGTCTGTACGTCGGCAGCGTCAGACGCAGCAGAGAAGGCAGGAGAGAGCCTGAACGCAGGCTCCTGACGAGTGCAGCGGCTCCAGCCGCTGCAGGAGGCCCCAAGGGCGGCTCCAGCCGCCAGGAAACACCGGGGCTTTTGCGGCCTCCAGCTGCGAAGACCCAGACGATGGTGGGGGCGTACCCAGCCCCGAAGAAAGCCGCGGTTCCGGCCATGGAGGCTGCAGCGAGTCCGGGGTGGCCCTCGGACCACGTGGGAGGACCGAAGACGGCGTCTCCAGCGACGAAGGCCGGTACAGTGCGGGTTTAAGGGAGGGGAAGCGGCGGAGACCGCAACAGGCTTTAGATAATGAGTTCATATTCCACACATGCCTTGCATTCCTTACACCTAATAATTAGCATTTTGCCAGCTCTACACACAGATAAGAAAATAATAAGTATTTACCACTAAAAAAGGGGCACTGTATGCATATATATAATGGGGTAGATATTAAAAAGCCTACGCACGTAAATCCATTGGATTTACGTGTGTAGGTGGGGTTACGCACGCCGGGCCTATTTTAGAAAGGGCCGGTGCCATGCATAAAGCCCCGGGATGCACATATGCACATAAAGTTCATGTTTTACTGTGAACCGATGCGATGTGCGAACGGACATCGGTATATAAGAGACATAAAATAAATATAAATAAATAAATAAATATGTCCTGGGGCTTCGAAAAAGGGGTGGAGAGGGGATGGGGCAGGGCCAGAGGCCTCTGGCATAGCGGCTATTTGCCGCTGTGTTGGAGGATCGCGTGCCAGCAGGCTGCCGGCACGTGCAACTTGCGTCTGCATGGAGGCAGGCGCAAGTTGTTAAAATAAAGGTCGGAGGGATTTAGGATAGGGCTATGGGGAGGGAAGATTAGGGGAAAGGGAAGGGAGGTTAGGTTAGGGAGTTGGGAAGTTCCCTCTGAGGGCACTCGGAAATCGGAGCACACCTGCACGCACATGTTATAAAATTGGGCGTCCATAACCTTTTAAAATCTACCCCAATATAAATGTATATTTTTTATGCTAAAAATTGCTGTGTATTTTATAAATGTATGCATGCAAATTTTATTTGTATTAAGCCTGCCTCTTTGTATGTATAATTACATAGCCATTAAGCATGAATGAGGGTAATGCAGATCTCACAGCCTATTTTCATAACTGCACCATATCTGGAGGAAAGGGTAGGGACCCTTGTTTAGGAAATCTAACTTCCAGGCATGGGAGGTGAACCTTCTTTTCCGGGATGTCATGAAAATCCAGACCATCATGTATGGGAAGGAAAATGTGGTCATACAGAAAGGATCAGACCTGTGAGAAAATCCACCATAATGTGGTCTTCTTCAACAACAGAAATATGCAACACCTCAGTCAAAGTGGAAAGACCTTAAATGTAAGGTCATGGAGAAACAGGAAAGAAAAAGGGCAGAGGGGCCTGCCAGCAAGATAATCTTCACCAAAGCAGAATGGGTGGTCCTGAGTATCATATCAGAGGCTGCAGTGTGAGAGGTTAGTGAGCAGGATGCCTCACAATCAGGTGAAGTCTTTGTAAGAAAGGCATTAAGGTACTTGCATATAGGATATATAAAGTTTCAAACTATACTTACACATGTTTAGTATAGTATGTATATCCTAGTATATGTTGGGAACACTTGGTCCCCCAACAAGCTGGCCCTAGATCCCTGCCTGGTAGGTAATAACTAAGAGGGACAGACCATTCCTTGCAGCAGTTTCCCCTGAGGATGCCAGCAAAGGTTCAGTCCTTCTCCAGAAAAGGGGGGGGGGGGAGGGGTAGTTCAGAGTGATCAGTTGAGTTTGGGTTTTAATGAGCGAGGAGCTGGTTTGTGCTGGTTTTGGATTGGGAGTTTGCTCTTTTTCCATTGCACCTCTCACCTAGTAGGGGCTATCCATTCCTGAGAGTAGAAAGGATTTTAGTAAGATTTTGTAAAATTTTGTTGGTGCCCAGGTCTAGTAGATGTGAATTGGTTATTTACTCTTTCAGATAATAGAAATAATAGGGGGCACTCCATGAAGTTAGCATGTGGCACATTTAAAACTAATCGGAGAAAGTTCTTATTCACTCAATGCACAATTAAACTCTGCTGGTAAAGCAATCCCCATAACCAATGAACAGGAGACAAAACTAACATTTCCTTTCATCCAGTGAGAGGAATTCAGTGACTCATCCAGGGGTGAAGTTGGATTCTTGAGAGGCAGGTTTTTTGTATTACCCCTTCTCACTATTTGCCTGGGTTGTAAAAGCTTTGTTGGTATCTAGAATAAAGACCTTTTCCACTAAGGTTAGGACTTTTCAGCTTGGAGAAGAGACGGCTGAAGGGGGATATGATAGAGGTGTTTAAAATCATGAGAGGTCTAGAACGGGTAGATGTGAATTGGTTATTTACTCTTTCGGATAATAGAAAGACTAGGGGGCACTCCATGAAGTTAGCATGTGGCACATTTAAAACTAATCGGAGAAAGTTCTTTTTCACTCAATGCACAATTAAACTCTGGAATTTGTTGCCAGAGGATGTGGTTAGTGCAGTTAGTATAGCTGTGTTTAAAAAAGGATTGGATAAGTTCTTGGAGGATAAATCCATTACCTGCTATTAATTAAGTTGACTTAGAAAATAGACACTGCTATTACTAACAACGGTAACAAGAAATAGACTTAGTTTTTGGGTACTTGCCAGGTTCTTCTGGCCTGGATTGGCCACTGTTGGAAACAGGATGCTGGGCTTAATGGACCCTTGGTCTGACCCAGTATGGCATGTTCTTATGTTCTTAAGCTCAGAAAGAGTCCAGAAAAAATGAGTTCAAGATCAACTGGAGACCCCAACTGTATCTCCACCCTGAGGAATGCAGGACACAAGCTGGGAACATCTGGGACTGTTGGACTGCAGGTATGAGACTTTTTTTCGGGAGTTAGGGGACTTCCCTCAATAGATTTCCCTCCTGGCTGGGACCCTTGCCCCACAGACAAGAAAAGGGGTGTGAGCTGCTCCCAGATAGTAGTACTGAGGTCACCTGCACAGAGCTCCAAGAGGAATTCTTTTGTGTGCCCTTGGATTAGCATAAAATTTGAAAAAGGGTTACATATATAAACATATTTACAGAAAGTCTATGATCCAAAAGACATATAAAGTGTGCAGTCATGGCCAGCACCTTGCTGCCAACCCTCTTTCGGTTAATGCATGTGTTTTGTTTTGTTTTTTAAGTACATAATGAAAACATAGATATCCTAGGGTGTGCAAGACTAGATGGTTGTTCAGTAGCTGCAAGCCAGTGAGTTTAGCCAATTTTGTAGTAGGGATGTGAATCGTTTTAGGACGATTAAAATTATCGTCCGATAATTTTAATATCGTCTTAAACCGTTATGGAACACAATACAATAGAGATTCTAACGATTTATCGTTATAAATCGTTAGAATCGTGAGCCGGCACACTAAAACCCCCTAAAACCCACCCCCGACCCTTTAAATTAAATCCCCCACCCTCCCGAACCCCCCCCCAATGACTTAAATAACCTGCGGGTCCAGCGGCGGTCCGGAACGGCAGCGGTCCGGAACGGGCTCCTGCTCCTCAATCTTGTTGTCTTCAGCCGGCGCCATTTTCCAAAATGGCGGCGAAAAATGGCGGCGGCCATAGACGAACACGATTGGACGGCAGGAGGTCCTTCCGGACCCCCGCTGGACTTTTGGCAAGTCTCGTGGGGGTCAGGAGGCCCCCCACAAGCTGGCCAAAAGTTCCTGGAGGTCCAGCGGGGGTCAGGGAGCGATTTCCCGCCGCAAATCGTTTTCGTACGGAAAATGGCGCCGGCAGGAGATCGACTGCAGGAGGTCGTTCAGCGAGGGTTCCGGCGCCTCGCTGAACAACCTCCTGCAGTCGATCTCCTGCCGGCGCCATTTTCCGTACGAAAACGATTCGCGGCGGGAAATCGCTCCCTGACCCCCGCTGGACCTCCAGGAACTTTTGGCCAGCTTGTGGGGGGCCTCCTGACCCCCACGAGACTTGCCAAAAGTCCAGCGGGGGTCCGGAAGGACCTCCTGCCGTCCAATCGTGTTCGTCTATGGCCGCCGCCATTTTTCGCCGCCATTTTGGAAAATGGCGCCGGCTGAAGACAACAAGATTGAGGAGCAGGAGCCCATTCTGGACCGCTGCCGTTCCGGACCCGCAGGTTATTTAAGTCATTTGGGGGGGGGTTCGGGAGGGTGGGGGATTTAATTTAAAGGGTCGGGGGTGGGTT
This sequence comes from Rhinatrema bivittatum, assembly GCF_901001135.1. Classification (NCBI taxonomy): domain Eukaryota; kingdom Metazoa; phylum Chordata; class Amphibia; order Gymnophiona; family Rhinatrematidae; genus Rhinatrema; species Rhinatrema bivittatum. Next base: position 20,883,418 of record NC_042621.1, read on the forward strand.
TTAGGGGGTTTTAATGTGCCGGTTTTGCGATTCTTCGATTTTTCACGATTTTTCACGATTTTTCACGATATTTTACCCCCCCAAATGGCAACAATATGATTCCCTCCCCCTCCCAGCCGAAATCGATCGTTAAGACGATCGAGGACACGATTCACATCCCTATTTTGTAGTTCCTCATGCCTGTAAAAGAATTCTTGTGGGTGAGAGAAGAAAAGTCATTTGTGATTGTGTATCTTCTTGTAGGGCCAAGCCCAGTGGCATGGGAAGGATAAAGGAAAATTAGTTCTTACCTGATAATTTTTGTTCCTGTAGTACCACGGATCAGTCCAGACTACTGGGTTTTGCCTCCCCTCCAGCAGATGGAGACAGAGAATTTATAACTGACTCTGTCGTATACCCCGGATGTGCCACCTACAGTCCGTCAGTATTTTAATGTATCCAAGCAGAAGGAATCAAAACCATACTTCACAAAGTATCTGCTATAACTGGGGTTGAAACCCATAGAAACCAGGGTAAGTAACCCAAACGGTAGCCAAGCCCATAACAAGATTGGAAAATATCAAAACAAAAATTCAAATAACGTGATCACGTATCTGCAGAGCAAAGTAACCAAGAACTGAACTGAACGAGTGGACTCTCCATTATCCCTACACTGAAATTGGGTGGGACTCTGGACTGATCCGTGGTACTACAGGAATGAAAATTATCAGGTAAGAACTAATTTTCCTTTCCCTGTACGTACCTGGATCAGTTCAGACTCCTGGGATGAACCAGAGCTCTCCTACCCAAAGTGGGAACTTGAGAGTCCCGCTCGATCACACCTTCACCAAAACTCCCAGAGACTGGAGCCCAAACATCCAATCAGTAATGACGAGCAAAGGTGTGCAGAGATTTCCAAGTGGCCGCTCTCCTGTGGCAAAACCTGTTGACACTCAGCCCACGAGGCTACCTTTGAACATGTAGAATGCACTCAGGGACCCTCTGACCCTTCGTGATCTCTTCTGGGACCATTCCAGAGCACAAATAAATGATCTGACTGCGGAAAATATTTGTGACCTCCAAATAACGCAGCAGAGCCCTTCGGACGTCCAATCTCCGTAAATCTGTAGAGTGGGGATCAGAAGGATCTAAACCAGAGAATGATGGAAGCTCCACAGACTGATTCAAGTGGAAAGAAGATACCACTTTTGGTAGGAAGGAAGGAACTGTTCTCAACGAGACTCCCGAATGAGATCCTCAAAAAGGGCTCCATGCAAGACAATGCTTGAAGTTCCGACTGTTAAAAATCTGCTGCTCAGAGTTAGCAATCTGTTATTCAGCTCCTCCTGTAGACGGATGGGGTTAGCAAATTGTTATGGATCTCCTCCCGGAGAGGGAGGAGTTATTAATCTGTTATCAATCTCTTGCTGTTAAGAGTAGCAAACTGTAGAAACTGCTCCCCAGGGGGCGGAGTTAGAATCTGTAATCAATCAGCCCACCAAGGGGAGGAGGTGGCTCTTCCAACAAGCCTTCCCGGAGTCTCAGGAACACTCTGACACCGGTCAAAGAGCATAACAGCCCACTATAGGACCCATGATCAATCTCACTTCCCTTAGGGCCCGCTTACGCTTGATTTGGACAGTCCATATGATACGAAAGATACCCTAGCAGATGCATTAGTTCATGTTACGCCCATTAACATTGTTCGCTGTTCCATGTATCATATCATTTTATTTTATTTATTTATTTTGTTACGTCTATTAACGCTGTTCGATGATTCATTTATTACTATTTAATATTTACGTTCTATTGTTCAGACACTTTGTTTAATGTAACGCCTTAACCGCGACTGTTTTGTTATAATGGAAACCGATCTGATTGGATATTTGTATCAAGAATGTCGGTATATAAAAATTCTAAATAAATAAATAAATAAATATTATAGGATATCCTGAGTGGGACCAACATCTATGCTGGAATATGGAGACAAACACAGATAGTTCTTTATTAGACAGGAAGTAGAACCACCAGAGGTGGCAGTAGTGAGCTGATGTGCCCAGCAGGGCTGAAGTCCCTCAGATACTGGAATTGCGATTTCTGGGTTGCTGAGCTGTAGAGAGAGACTATAGGTAGTGAGTAGCCAGGGTCTGCTGGATACATAACCAGTAGTAGATGATACACTCACAATTGTAGATATTTGTAATGGCTTCTAAGCAACAGTGAGTCTTCAGTATATTCAGGAACAGGAGCCGTAGGCGAGTATTGGTTCCAATATGCAGTCTGGAATGAGAACTCAGAATATATGTGATTGAGATGGCTTCTGGAATAGAAGAGAGTCTTTGGAGGGTTTTAGGAACATAGGCCCTCGTGTAGCGAGTACCGGTTCCTATCTGCAATCTATAATAGTAATTCACAAGATATAATTATATAAGAACATAAGAACATAAGAAAATGCCATACTGGGTCAGACCAAGGGTCCATCAAGCCCAGCATCCTGTTTCCAACAGTAGCCAATCCAGGCCATAAGAACCTGGCAAGTACCCAAAAGCTAAGTCTATTCCTATGTTAGCTTCAGATATAGAAGAGAGTTGAGAAGGGATTTAGGAACATGGGCCCTCGAGGAGGGAGTACCGATTCCTATCTGCGATCTACAATAATGACTCACGATCTCCGTACCTGTGATAACGTCTTAGACATAGGCCCTTAGCATAGACGTCTTAGACATAGGCGTCTTAGCATAGGCCCTCGTGGAGCGAGTACCGATTCCTATCTGTAATAGAACTCACTGTGTTCACGTCTGCGATCGCTTCCAGGTAGTAAGGAGTCTTCTGAGCATTCAGGGACGTAGGCCCTTTTGGAGCAAGTACCAGATCCCGTCTTAGCAATCTGAAATCAAGAAGAGAGAGCGGGGCCCCAGAGGAGCGAGTACCCCTAGGTAAGTTTGTGGAGGCAGAGCAGCGGAGAAAGAATTCCCCTTGCTAACTTGATTCATAGTTGCAAGCAAAGACCTTTTAAGGTGGAAGCGGATGACGTCACTACGGGGGGATGCCTCCGAGGTTCACGCCCTTGCCGGTACAAACTCTGGAGCACGCACGCCCTTACATCATCAGGAACACGGCGGATCTGCAGCGTCAGGCCAGCCCGGGGATTCCAGGGAGAAGCGGCGAGGAGAAGCCGTGGCAGCATCTGTCCGTCAGACCCGAAGGGAGTCGCCACTAAGGTAGAGAGGGTGGAGCGAGGGCGAGAACAGGCACGAACGCAACACCGACACTCTGCAAGCCGATGAAATAGCCATTAGAAAAGACAACTTTAAAGTAAGATCCTTCAAAGTAGGCCTTTTTATTGGCTCGAAAGGCGCACTACAAAGAGCTTTGAGAACCAAGTTCAAATTCCAGGATGTACATGGCTTTTTTAGTGGAGGACACAGATGATTTGCTCCTTTAAGAAACCGTACCACGTCAGGATGCGCGGCCAAGGAAACTCCTCGCAACCTACCGTGGAAACATCCAAGAGCCGCTACCTGCACACGTAATGAATTGCAGGACATACCTTTAGCGAGGCCGGCCTGCAAGAAGGAGAAAATATCCGCCACTACCGCCCTAGTGGGATCCATGCCATGTTGAATGCACCAGGCCTCAAAAATTCCCCACACTGGAACATAAGCTAGTGATGTAGAAGTTAGGGGTATGCATTCGTTTTCGCCGTATTGGCGATCCGCAACGTATATTGCACTATTCGTAGTATTCGTGTGGAAGCGAAACGTATTGCGATTCCCCACGAATACACAAATCTTCCCTGAATTATACGGCCACCTAAATAAAAATTTAAACAAACCCCCCACCCTCCTGAACCCCCCCAAGACTTACCAAAACTCCCTGGTGGTCCAGCGGGGGGTCCAGAAGCCATCCCCTGCACTCATACCCTCGGTGCCGGTTTCATCATGGCACCAATAGCCTTTGTCACAGGGGCTACCGGTGCCATTGGTCAGCCCCTGTCACATGGTCATTGGCACCATCTTGTGCTCCTACCATGTGACAGGTATGAGCAAAGGCTATCGGCGCCATTTTGAGTACTGGGATCGGATGGCCAGAGTGCAGGAGGTCGCTCCGGGACCCCTGTTGGACCCCCAGGGACTTCTGGCCAGCTTGGGGGGGCCTCCTGACCCCCACAAGACTTGCCAAAAGTCCAGCGGGGGTCCGGGAGCGACCTCCTGCACGCCGGCCGTCCGATGCCAATACTCAAAATGGCGCCGATCGCCTTTGCCCTCACTATGTCACAGGTACCGACGGTCGGCCCCTGTGTTGTAATTCTTCTAAAATATAGTTATTTTATATTATTAGTACTGTACTTATAACTTAGTTAATATAACTCACTCTATGCTACATACTCTATTCAATTTTCAAATACAAAATAATATACATAATATGACCAACATTATTATCGCTCACCTTTCTTCTTGAGATCTTCGATCTCACGAGGGTAAGAGGCTCGCTGGCAAAATTCCTCCTGGAGGGACACCCAGGCTGCAGACTCTCTTGGCAGGTTAGGTCTGCAGCCTGGGCGGGTGTAAAGATTATCCTCATCCAGGAGGATTAACCAGGCTAGGAGGTTCACATCAGCCCGAGTAAAGTGGGGCTTCCCGGACATGACGTTTCCACCAGAGGAGGATGTTGGGGGGGAGGGGGGGGGAATCGGACTCCTCCCTATCCCTATCATGATCCATCTACAATGAGAAAATAAAAAAGAAGATGAAAAAAAAGTATGTGCTTTAGGATAGCTGTGTTCAGAAGCAGGTGGCTTCTGAACACAGCTGTCTCACCCTTCACATCCCTCCACCCTCCACCCCCCACACCCACACCATTCACTGGCTGGTATATGGAAGGGGAAGGGGGTGAAGGGCCAGGCAAACAATCCCCTGTCTCTGAAGGACAGCTGTCTGTTCAGAAGCTCAGATGGGCCACGCAGAGAAAACTCACTGTGCCCAAGTTTGCAGTTCCTCTGTTAAACTTTTTTTTTTCACTAGAGTAGCATAAAATAAAATGAAGTACTTTGTGTATTAAACTTTTTTTCCTCTAAAGAAACTTTACATAAAATGAAATAAAGTACTTGTCTTCATTTATATTTATTAATATTTATATGTATGCTACTTTAGTGAAACAAAACATTTAATAAAGAAACTTGCAACCTGAGCTTCAAAACATTAATATACTATAGAAAAACTAAACAAAAAAGCTTCTAATACTAGTACTTATTATTATTATACTTACAGTGGTTAAATTTACAGAGCAGTCTTATTTATTTATTTTATTTAAACACTTTTATATACCGAAGTTCGTATGGATATCACATCGGTTTACATAAAACCAAGGAAGCAGCGGGAGCAAAAATGGAAGAAAAGTTACAACAAAACAATTAATTGATTAAATATGAGGATCTAAGAACAAAGAGGAGGGAAGAGACAGATGGATAGGAGAGGGGGTGAAAGGTAGAGAAAAAGATAACTGGAGAAATATAACAAAGCGTACAATCATAACTTTCGAGAGGGGAGTATGTACAGGGTAGGGGTATGTGCAGAGGAGGGGAAAATGGTCGGCGATTAGGAGTGGCGATGTGTTATGAGAAGGCCTGTTTGAAGAGCCAGGATTTTAATTTATTTTTGAAGGTTTGGGTGCAGGGTTCTAGATGAATGTCAGAGGGCATCGAGTTCCAGTGATAGAGGCCGATGATGGATAAGGCACGGTCTCTGGTGGAGCTAAGGTGTGTATGTTTGGTGGGGGGAATGAATAGGATGCCGGTGTTGGAGGATCTGGTGAATCTGGAAGGAGTGTTAAAGTGTAGGGAATTGTTTAGCCATTGCATGTCAGGATTGTGTAGGGTTTTGTGTATTAAGGTGAGGGTCTTGTATAGAATTCTAGGTGAGATGGGGAACCAATGTAGGTCTTTAAGGATGGGGGTGATATGATCACATTTACGAGAGTTGGTGAGAATACGGGCAGTGGAGTTTTGGAGCATCTGCAAGGGTTTGAGGGATGAGGCAGGGAGGCCAATAAGGAGAGCGTTGCAGTAATTGATTTTGGAGAAAATTACAGCTTGGAGGACTGTGCAGAAATCGGTTTTGTGAAGGAGGGGTTGGAATTTTTTAAGTACATGGAGTTTGTAGTAGCAGTCTTTGAGGGTGGAAATGATACATTTTTTGTAGTTGAGATTGCAGTCCAGGGTGACGCCAAGGCTTCGTGCTTGGTGGAGTATGAAGGGGGGAGGGAGGGAGGAGGAGATGGAAGGTCGTGTGTGAGAAGGAGGAGTTCAGTTTTGGAGGTGTTCAAAGCTAACTTTAGGTTTGAGAGAAGTGTATTAATAGAGGTTAGGTGGTTTTGCAAGGTTTGAAGGGAAGTGGAGATAGATTTGATGATAGGTGTGAGGATTTGGACATCGTCGGCGTAGATGTAGTGGGTTAGGCTCAGGTCAGAAAGACGGCAGAGGGGCAACATGTAAATATTGAAGAGGGTGGAGGACAGAGAGGAGACTTGGGGGACTCCGCGGGTGAGACTGATGGGAAGGGATTCATGGTTGTCTACTTTTACTTTGTAGGATCCTACTTTTACTTTGTAGGATCCTAAATGATCTACTAATTGACTGCAAGCCTGACATCTGATGGGATCTACTGATGGGATCTACTAATTGACTGCAAGCCTGACATCTGATGGGAAGGGATTCATGGTTGTCTACTTTTACTTTGTAGAATCCTAAATGATCTACTAATTGACTGCAAGCCTGATATATGTGCAGTCACAGAGGCATGGCTTAAAGACTCTGATGTTGTTCTCCTCAACCAACTCCCTACATCCTCTTATGAGATCTTTTCAATTCCTAGATCCAAAAAAAGAGGCAGGGGCCTCCTCCTTGCAGCCAAAAAATTCCTAAACCTCAAACTCGTTCCCTTAGACACCCCGCCTAAACTCGAAATCTGCCTATTCAAATCCACAGAACTACAAGTCTGCCTAGTCTACTCCCCTCCTGCTTTTCTTGAATCCAACCCCTCCCCCCTCATTGAACTAATTGCCGACAATATTAATATAGACATACCTACCATTATATTTGGAGATTTTAACCTCCATGTTGACTCCCTCCCTCCAACATTATCATGCGAAGCCTTCCTCAACTTCCTCCATGCAATAGGATTTCAACAAATAATTTCATCCCCCACTCACAAAGCTGGACATACCCTAGATCTGATATTCACCAATTCTCACATCCAGTCCACCAACACCCCTACATGTACCCCAGTGTCTTGGTCTGACCACTTTCTCATTGAATCTATTCTCTCCCTCAAAGCCAAGTCTCCAAATAATCCTGCCCAAAGCTCTTCTATAATCTTCAGAAAGTCCTGCCCTAGTGAGGATCTCATCTCAGCACTATCTACTTCTCTACCCAAAATTGACTGCTCTAATCCCGAAACTGCCCTAGCCTCTTGGAACAACCTCACGTTGGACATTGCCAACAAACTTTGCCCAATCTCTAGATGTGATCTAGCCCCTATATCTAAACACAAAAATCCTTGGTACACCTCGGAGCTAAAAATAATGAAAAATAAACTTAGACAAATAGAGGTTGATTTTAAAAACATACGCGCGCGCGTACTTTTGTTCGCGCACCAGGTGCGAACAAAAGTACGCTGGATTTTATAAGATATGCACGTAGACGCGCATATCTTATAAAATCCGGGTTCGGCGCGCACAAGGGGGTGCACATTTGTGCAACTTGCGCGCGCCAAGCCCTGCGCGCACCGAGCCCTGCGCGCGCTGCCCGTTCCCTCCGAGGCCACTCCGAAATCGGAGCGGCCTCGGAGGGAACATTTTTTCTATCCCCCCACACCTTCCCTTCCCCTACCTAACCCACCCCCCCCGGCCCTATCTAGACCCCCTCCTACCTTTATCAGAGAAGTTACTACTGCCTCCGGGCAGTAGTAACTTCCGCGTGCCAGCGCGGCAGGCCCCGACACAGGCCGCTGTGTCGGGGCACTCGGCCATGCCCCCGGACCGCCCACACACCCTTGGACACGCCCCCGATCCCTAACCGTGCCCCCTGGCCACGCCCTCGACCGCCCCTTTTTACAAACCCCGGGACTTACGCACATCCCGGGGCTTGCGTGCGTCGCCGAGCCTATTGAAAATAAGCTTGGCGCGCGCAGGGGGGGTTTGGGGTAGGTTTTCGGGGGGTATGCGTGTATCTTACGTGCGTACCCCTTTGAAAATCTACCCCATAGAGCGAAAATGGCGCAAGGACCCATCCCCACAACAAACCTCTAACTACAAATCTGCCCTGCACTGCTTCAGAATCACCACTCTTAAGTCCAAATGGGATTTCTATGCTTCTAAAGTACATGAATACATGTACAATCCCAAAGCCCTGTTCTCCTATGTTGCAGGCCTCACCAAATCCACACCACCCTCCATACCCGACTCCGAAGCCTCTACCAAATGTGAATTGGCACTCTTCTTTCACAGCAAAATATTGAACCTACTCTCCAGATTCCCCAACACTCAGTATGCCCCCCTCCCCCAGGGACTTGCCCACCTCCTGCCTCCCTTACCTCTACTGACCTCACATCTCCCAAAGAAATCAAATTCCTATTCAAAAAAATCAAACCTGCCTCCCACCCGACTGACACTATCCCCACTAAAGCACTCCTTTCCATCTCTAACTCCATTTCCAAAGCGGTAGCAGACATCATTAACTGCTCACTCACCTCAGGTATAGTCCCTGATACCCTCAAGCAGGCAGTGGTTAAACCCCTCCTCAAGAAGCCTTTGCTAGACCCGAAAGATCCCGCTAACTTTCGCCCCATTTCCAACCTCCCGTTCATCGCCAAAGTAATGGAAAGAGTAATGGAGTGTTGTGATCTTCCTGCATGCAGTGCCCTATCCCTGATACCGGGGGTGTTGTGATCTTCCTGCACAGAGCAGGGATATGACACTGCATGCAGGAAGATCACAACACTCCTGGTATCAGGGATAGGGCACTGCATGCAGGAAGATATCAACACTCCCGGTATTAGGGATAGGGCACTGCATGCAGGAAGATCACAACACCCCTGGTATCAGGGATAGGGCACTGCGTGCAGGAAGGTCACAACACTCCCAGTATCAGGGATACGGCACTGCATGCAGGAAGATCACAACACTCCCGGTATCAGGGATATGGCACTGCATGCAGGAAGATCACAACACCCCCGGTAACCGGGATAGGGCACTGCGTGCAGGAAGATCACAACACTCTCGGTATCAGGGATAGGGCACTGAGTGCAGGAAGATCACAACACTCCGAGTATCAGGGATACGGCACTGTGTGCAGGAAGATCACAACACTCCCAGTATCAGGGATATGGCACTGAGTGCAGGAAGATCACAACACTCCCGGTATCAGGGATAGGGCACTGTGTGCAGGAAGATCACAACACTCCCAGTATCAGGGATAGGGCACTGCGTGCAGGAAGATCACACTCCTGGTATTAGGGATAGGGCACTGCATGCAGGAAGATCACAACACCCCTGGTATCAGGGATAGGGCACTGCGTGCAGGAAGATCACAATACCCCTGGTATTAGGGATAGGGCACTGCGTGCAGGAAGATCACAACACCCCTGGTATCAGGATACAGCACTGCATGCAGGAAGATCACAACACTCCCGGTATCAGGGATAGGGCACAAGTTCTAGTCACATTGACTGATAACATTACTTTTTTTGTCAAGCTACCAACTGTTTCCATTTCCCATCCCCCATATATTGTCACTGGGAACCTTGGTAACATGAATAAATAAGAGGGCAGCCAATAGGAATACATATTCATTCCTAAACTGACCTTAACTGACCTGAAAAGTGTCAAATTAGGGACAAATTTGACACTTTTTGACACTAGGGACAAAATGATACAAATTGTATCATTTTCTGTTAGCGTGCACTAACAATGGTTAGTGCGCACTAACTTCCTGTTAGCGCGCACTAACTCCCGTTAGTGCGCACTAATCGGAAAAACCAATTTTGTAACTAAAAAATCGTGCCAAACACGATTTTCTTCTCCTGCCAGATGATTTTGATCGTTAAGACGATCGGGCACACGATTCACATCCCTATAACAGATTGCAACTCCTCCTCTTTAAAGGAACAGATCCTCATCAGGTTGCTAACTCCTCTCCACTGGAGGAGCTGTTTACTAACGGTCTGCTAACTCCTCCCCTCAGGGGACGCAGATCCATAACAGATTGCTACTCCTCCCTTTGGGAGGAGCTGATCGATAACAGATTGCTAGCTCTGCCCCTCTGGGGGAGCAGATCAATAACACTCTCTTGTTGATTCCTGAACCAATTGCTCCATGAAGCAGTTATTTATTACATCCAGGAACTTTATGTCTCTAGCAAGTCCTGATGTTGCATTTACCCAGTCAATATTGGGGCAATTGAATTCTACAACACACACAAAAAGAGTCAGTGGTAAACCACAAAAATAATCTAATAGCAAAAAATGTGGAAACCAAAGTATTTTGAATTGTAGCCTGAGAAGGTGTCAGCAAGCCTGACGTTATATGTCCTTATCATAGACACTAACCGGTCTTCTCAATCATCCACCTTCATCATCCTTTAATACTTCAAAAAACATTTTTTATAGAGATTTTTTAGCTTTTAATTAAAATAGTCCTCCATCCATGGACATCAGGATGACTCAGACTCTTAGCAATCAAACATTCTTATCGCCCGATAAGAATGTTTGATTGCTAAGAGTCTGAGTCATCCCGATGTCCATGGATGGAGGACTATTTTAATGAAAAGCTAAAAAATCTCTATAAATTTTTTTTTTTGAAGTATTAAAGGATGATGAAGGTGGATGATTGAGAAGACCGGTTAGTGTCTATGATAAGTACATATAACGTCAGGCTTGGTGACACCTTCTTAGGCTACAATTCAAAATACTTTGCTTTTAGGTAATCGAATTCTCCCATTATTATTACACTGCCAAATTGGTTAGCTTCCCGGATTTCTCTAAGCATTTCATCATCTGTCTGACCATTTTATCCAGGTGGATGGTAGTATTCTATCATTATACTCTTACCCAACACACATGGGATTTCTACCCATATAGATTCTACTGAGCATTTAGTCTCTTGTATGATCTTTATCCTGTTGGACTCTATACCCTCCCGGACATAAAGTGCCACATCCCCACCAAGTTGATCCTCCCTATCAATTTGTACCCTGATATAGCACTGTCCCATTGGTTATCCTCCTTCCACCAAGCCTCTGTGATGCCAATTATGTCAATCTCATCATTTGCTGCTATACACTCTAACTCTCCCATCTTACTTCTTAAATGTCTGGCATTGGCATACAGACATTTCAAAGTATGTTTTTTGTTTGTATTAACAACCTGCTTTTCAGTTGTTAGGGATAATTTGGAAATCATTAGCTTTGATGATTTTTTACATATAGGCATATGGACTATGTTTGCTTTTAATGGAACCTCTCTGTTGGGGTGCCCTAACTCTCCTGTTTCATTAGTATCCTTCAAGGATACATTTCTCCGAACCATGCACTGCTGAGTGACTGTCGGTTTCCCCCTTGTTCTAGTTTAAAAGCTGCTCTATCTCCTTTTTGAATGTTAGTGCCAGCAGCTTGGTTCCACTCTGGTTAAGGTGGAGCCCATCCTTTCGGAAAAGTCTCCCCTTTCCCCAAAAGTTTCCCCAGTTCTGGCCTCCTCTCCCGGGGGATGCTGGGAGCAGTATGCAGATGAGCCTTCCGGTCCTCCTCTACTGCATAGGCCACCCTCCCCAAGGAATGGAAGATGAGACAGAATGCCAGCCCACCAAGAAAATTAAATGAGATACCAAACATATTTATGGGCAAGGACAACAGTATGAGCTCCTAGCAAGCTTCCTTTTCCACTCACCAGGTCAAAAAAGACAATGAAAGCTTGAATTTGTCATGTTAAATAGCAGGTGTTAAAGTGTTTGCATATTTTTGATGATGTTTGTGCATATATTGTTCCAAAACATGTCCTGACATGCTTCAAACATGCTCACTTTCCTGCACGAACATGCACATTCATGCATACTCAGCCTGTTTTTAAAATCACTTTAAAATGTATTCCTATATACATAAATCATTAAAATGAATGAAATGATCAGAAAACTGCACTGAAAAAAAGGATAAAACAAATAAATGAACCAAACCAAAAATATTTTGTGTGCACAACACTTATACACATGAGAGGATACAAAGGATCAAATGTTCATGCCTTCATTGGTAAATATGTATATACAATAGTAAAGAATTCTTATGAAATATAAATTATACCTTAGGCATCAGAGTTTTCCCCTATTATGGGTCTGGTTTGCTCTGCTTTTTTCCTATGGACACATAGAATGGGAACAAAGCCGTATAAATCATGTTGAAATATGTCTACAGAAAAACTATTGTTAAAGCTGGTGTTCTATATTAGGGTATATTTTCAAAATTTTAGACACGTTTTTAAAAAGCTTTCACATTATATAAGGACCATCATACAGAAAGCAAAAGGCACTGAGTTTCTGCCTTATATTTACTTCAGTATATAAATACAGATCCCACACTAATACTTCACAAATTTTATTTCTGAATTTTTTATATATTGTATTTACAAAAAGTCCTCAAAGACTGTGCCCATCTGATGTTTATTACACCAGAGTAACCCAGACAAGTGTATTTCACGTATCCCGTACAACTATCCATCAGCCCTCCAAACTCTTTAGGAGTCGATCCATCCTTCTTAACGTAAGAATAAGGTCATCTATATCATCTCTATCCCTCTCTCAATTTGACAATCTGGATAAAGAGCAATCACTGACTGCCCCATTTTCCTTATCCAAACAAATTAAGGAAAATAGTGTCTACCAGAAAACCCTCCACTAAGAGAGCTTAGAGCTTTAAGAGGAAACTGTTCTCCTCACATGTCAACAAAGCTCCTTGGACCTGTTTTCATGCAAGCCACGACAGTTACTCCAGTACTTGTTCTTTCTTTCTTCCCCGGGTCTTAGCACCTCATCAATGAGAGTATATCTAAGTGCCTTAGCAGCCTACCATATGCAGATTGAAGGTAGGCCAACCTGTATTCATCCTTTGGTACTGAAGTTCATGAAAGACATGGCATATTAAACCTCCAGTTGTCATGATTTTGGCTGCTAGGAAGCCCCCCCTTCCAGCAGGTGCCTACACTAAGCCATGGTTTGAGCTGCTCTAGCCTCTGCCTTGAAGACTAAATAATGCAGCAAGGGCACTCCTATATAAACCTGCCTCAGCCTTCATGATTCAATAAAGGGAAATGGGGAAATGGCGGGGGAGGACTCATAGGGAGGGAGTATACAAGTGGGGACAATAACTGGGGGGAGGTGAAGGAGGGAGCCCCAGGCCAACAAATACACCTAGATGGGCTTGTGCTCCACACAGTTTCACTGTCTTCCTGAATTCTGAAAAACATGTTTTCAAGAGCAATACTTTTTGAAAAGTGCTTTGCCAATGAAAAATGTATGGTATCATTACATTTCACAATTATCTCATCATGCTTTATTTTTTTTTCCTTTGAAAAATATACTGACAATGTTTCACATCATCCACCACTCCAGGGCAGCCCTTAGAAATGTCAGCTTATTTGCACTTCTGGTGAGAATTGTATCCGTAGTTCCAGCCAGCAGAGTGAAATGACACCAATTGTGTGTTCTTTATTTTTCGCCCCTGTAGGAACGCAGCTTACAGTGAGAAGTAGGACAGGCACATTTTTGGTTTGATATTTTAATGGGTCTGATGATACTGTTTGTCTCTTGTGATACTAAGACAGGAATAGGGAGTTTAAAAAATGACAAACAGGTAGCCACAGACATGAGAACAATGCCAGTGAATGATAGCACAAATCTTCTTAGTCTGTCATGTGAAAAACCTCTGGCTGCAATGCAAACAGTAGAGTCAACTTTCAAAATGTTCTCAGAGTTAAAAATCTGTATTCAGCACTTCATTAGATGGTTCTATTTCATTTATTTATTTGTATTTACAACATTTCTAAGTGTAGAAAATCACAAGGAGCTAAGCATTACTTTGACAGAATTATTATTAGCAGATTTTAAATTTTAAAAGCGTTTGCTACCTAGCTCCTAGTCAAATTTCAAATATATTAAAACATTCACATATTGCCAGCTCTTTGTGAGAGCACTCCCTAACATCTACAAATAGTGGCAAATAGTTATTATTCAGTCAGTCTGGAAGTACAGATGATTGGGAACATATGAACAGCAATGTGTCCGGCACTCATCCCAGAGGCCAATGTACTAAAGGGCATGAATGCTTTAAAAAAGCCTTAACCTTTTTTTTTTTTTTTAAATGTGTTAATGCATGCAGTCTAGTTAATACATGCACATTAATTATCCTTCAAGAGTTTTAATACACAAAACTTTTCAAGTGAATTAATGAGATGTAACACTATGCAAAGCAGCTCATAATCTATTGGTGCATTCTGAGCACAGAGCCATTAATGCAAAAAATTAAAAAATAAAAACAACATAACTATATCTTAGGAAGGTGTAAAGTTTTTGTGATAACACACATGTTAGCATGCTTCAATGCTAGTAATTAAATGCAAAACTCATTTGCATGTCATTAACATCAGCCATTAATGTCAGATAAATAATGGACATTAATGGCTAATATTAATACACCTTAGTGCATTGGCCTCTTAGAGGGATGCCAAAGTTCACCTTCATCTAATTTGAAAATTGACATTAACATAGGCAATCATGATCTTTTTGGTGGCTGCTGCACCCTAATACCAGAAACCTCGGTCGGAAAACATTTGCCATAAATAACATATTAATTATTCCTTCACTTGCACACTGGCATTGGTTTGAAATGATCTGTATATAAAAGTTACATAAGGGCACACCCAGGTAATGTGTAATGCAGGTAAATGGGAAATACAGGCACAAAAAAGTCAATGATAGAAAACCTACATTCTGAGGTACTGATTTTTATTCTAAGCAGGTTTCTACACCCCTGTCCCACTAGTAGAAATCTGTGACATCACACAAACTCCAAGCCATTTTCAATATGTGAGCTTCACAAGAGTGTTAACAGTTCACAATAAAACCAATTCAACAAACCTCTTTGCTTGAAAAGAAAGAAGATATATGATGTGCAAAAACTCATTGAGTAGGGCCTATTTGCCAATGCACATTGCTAGCAAAAAGGCCCCATTGATATTAATGAAAGTGGCGTTAAAAATCAAGCTGCTTATTGCACATTAATGACAAATTTTATCGTAGCTTAGTAAATTAGCCTCTAGCTCTTCCAGTGTGCAGCGAAATATAAAAATAGAAAGGTGTTCTGAAAAATAAGGTGGGCCAGCCCTGACAAACAAAACTCAAATTGCTCTGGAACACACACCATATGCTAGGAGAATCTCAGCAACCTACAATCCTAGATGCAGAAATAATCTTCTAAACAAATTTTTATAAAGCTTTATGTTAAGATGACTGTGAATGAAGAAAAATCACTTTCATGAACTTTTTCTCCCTTTTGGTCAACTTAATAGCGCAGCAGTGTCTCTTCGTTAATAGATACCAGCAGTGGGCTGTAATTCAGCGATGAAATTCTAATGAAGATGAATCTCCTCTCTTAAAAAGGCTTTTCTTTCTTTTTTTTTTTTTTTTTTAATGCAGTCCTTGCTTCCACTGCTGAAGTCCATAGCCAAGATTATGTCACAAATTAGACATCTGAGGAGCAGGCAGCAAGTTTGTTAATTATTGGGATTAATTTAATGAACTTATTCTCATTAGGGTTTATGAGCCATGGCATACACAGAAATGCAAGAGAGTCCACATAAATGACACTGTGATGTCATTAGACAAGCGCCTGGGTGATAAAGTTTGTGGGGAAAAGCAAGGGCAACAATTTTGTGCATAGCAGCATTATTGGATGGTATTAAATAGAGATCATTAGCTAGAATTAAGTAGGAATCATTTTAGTCTCACTAAATTCCCAGAAAAGCCAGTCCTGTTCCTAAACCAAAAAGTGAGAGGGATATCAAATAGCACTAAGTTCACCCAGAGAGAAATTACTGGTGCCCAATAAAAGGTGAGGAATCTGCATTTGAAATGTTTAGGATGCAGTATATCAAAAAGCACCACATTGGTATGTTGCATATGATCTAGACATATTTTATTTAAAATAAAGAATGAGTTAGTATGTATTCTCAGTTTATACAATAGAAATCCTTGTGTATGTCTAAACTGGCAAGGGGTTGTTTATTTCGTCAGTAACTGAGGAGTTTTGCTGTATGGTAGTGAGGATATCATTTACTTTCCTCTGGTATATTAGGAAGAAAAGAGTAAATCTGACATAAAAACCAAATTCTGATGCAATTTATGTATTTGATTATTTACATTTACTAATCACTTCTATAAGAAACTTGCAGTACACACACATAATAAATACACATCAACAGTACTAATAATCAACCATGATAAAAACATAATACAATAAAACAAATAACCACCTAAACTACCACATAAATAATAGCAGCATGATATTGTATTGGTTCGTAATGTGTTGCTTCATTAAAAATAAGGTTTAAAAAAAAATGATATAAAAAAAACATATAGGGACAGTAAGGGCCGGATTTTAAAAGGGTTACGCACGCCAGGCCTATTTTAAAAATGCCCAGCGATGCGCGTAAAGCCCCAGGACGCGTTAAGTCCTGAAATCTGTGCATAAGTATTTACGTGCAAAAGCACACTCCAGGCCCCTACTGCATAACTTTACTTCTGCAATGGATTGCGTGTAATTAATAAAACAAATAGGCTGTACGTATGTACATGTGTGCGCACATCCATATAAAATTGTGCACACATGTACATACGTACAGTCTATTTTATATCATGCATGCATATACGCATGTATGTTATAAAATGGCTACATCCACTAGTGCGAGGAATCATGTGTGCCAGCATGGCTGTTAAAATCTTAGGGGTAGATTTTAAAAGGAGCGTGTGCTGCCTACATGTGCACTCGCTACCCGGTGCACACACATGTACGCCCAATTTTATAACTTGCGTGCGCAGGTTAGAGTAGGGCTAGGGGAGAGAAAGATTAGGGGAAGGGGTGGGAAGATCAGGTTAGGGGGAAGGTAACGGGGGAAGGCAGTGCGGCTCGGTGTGCGCAATGTGCACAATTGTGCACCCCCTAGCGTGCCAACCCCTGATTTTATAACTTGCGCATGCATGCGCGCGCAAGTTATAAAATCGGGCGTACATGTGTGTGCACCGGGTAGCGAGCGCACATGTAGGCAGCACACACTCCTTTTAAAATCTACCCCTAAGATTTTAACAGCCGTGCTGGCACACATGATTCCTCGCACTAGTGGATGTAGCCATTTTATAACATACATTCTTATATGCATGCATGATATAAAATAGGCTTTACGTATGTAAATGTGTGCGCAATTTTATATGGATGCGTGCATGTGCACGCAAATGCCACCTTTACTGCTTAAGAGGGGGGATTTTGGTACATAAGCGCACTGATGCAATTACCAGTTTTCCCAGTTAAATGAAATGACTTCCTAATCCTCTTAGTTAATACGCCCCCCTTTTACCCTTTTATCCCCAACCCTTAAAACATTGTTAACCAACCTCATTTTTTTGTTTTATTAATTACACGCAATCCATTGCAGAAGTAAAGTTATGCAGTAGGGGCCTGGAGTGTGCTTTTGCACATAAATACTTATGCACAGATTTCATTGAGAAATCTAGGAATGCCCATACTCCTTCCAGACCACACCCAATTTCCTGCCCCTTTTTTATTCCCAAAATTGTTTGCGTATACCGGGAGATATGCACATACGTGCAAGCTTTTTAAAATCCGCATGGTGCGCACTGGCTCAACTTCTACCCGTATCTCCCAGCTTTGTCGCGCATAGGGCTTTTAAAATTCACCTTTAAATTAATAAAATTAATAGACTTCCTAACCCACACTCCCAACAGCTAGAAAGGACTGACTGAAAGGAATTCCTCAAACCCATCTGAATTAACCTTGTTTTAACTGCTTTCTGAAAGCAAAGATAGTTCTGCTGGAGACAACATTCTCTTCCACTGAGATGGGGCCCCATCTGAAAAAACCTGCATCTTGTCCATTGAAACTGAGCCTCCTTTACTGATGAAATAATCAGTAAATTGTTTTGGAGGACTGTAACTGACTAACTGGAGTATAAGTAGTTCTCATTGACTGCAAATATTCTGGGCCACAACCATTTAACAGGGATGTGCAGGTGAAAAGAAATCATTTTCGGTTTGTTTTTGGGAAGTTTTTTTTCCACAAATTTTGCTTCGTTGATTGTTTGATTAGATTTAATTTGTGAGAAAAACAAATCAAACAAAAAAAAAAAAAAACCACCCCAAAAAATGGCCAGAAAATGAAAATGAAGCTTCATGGGGCCTCCCGCCCACCTGCCCAAAAAAATGCTGGGGCCGGGATTACAACTAGCCCCCACTGGCTTCGGTCTTGTGTATGCCGAGGGCATAGTAGGTTGCTGTGACCTTGGCATATTCAAGGCTGAGGCTTCATCCTGACCCAAAGGCCAGGTCCCAACACTGGGGGCCTTGGTCCAGACCTAGGCTCGATGCTGTGATCTGGGCCTGGAGGCCCAGGCCCAGAGGCTTTTCTTGGTCCTTTTCATTCTTCAGCACTTGCAAGCCAAATGAAGCCGTCTACTGGGGTCATGCCAGAGTTAATTAACTCCAGCGCATTTATCCCAGTGGATGCATCATTTTGATGTTCGGCAATGTGTGCGGCATTGCCGAACATCATAATGGCGCCGTCTGCTGGGGTGAATGTGGACACCTGACAGATAAGGTAAGTTTTTTGTTTTTTATGTTTAAGTTTGGGGGTCTCAGCCAAGACTCCGGCATTGGTTGATGCCTCTATTGAGACCAGGCACACTCAGCCCTAAGCCACTGCCCCTTCTTTGGGCCTTTGGCCTATGCCCTAGGTGAGGCATAGACCGAGGCCAGAATTATTAGTTTAAAACAAAATGAATGGATTTGTTTCATTCGGGGGTGGGCCTCCGATTCATCTTGCCCCCCCCCCCGAAATGAATTAGCCTTATTCATCGCGTTTTGCAGTTTTGTTTTAAACGATTGCACATGCCTACCATTTAAGACTTTATAAGTCAATTACACTTTATTCAAAATGTACAATAAAGTCATATACTGTAGCAATAGAAAATACATGCTTTATGTTGTTGTTGAGATTAAAGACCTAATTCAAAAAGGATTTTTTACTAGATTGTGCCTATGAGCTTTTTTTTGTTATTGTTAAATTGAAGAAGTCTCTATATTTAAGAAAAAAAAAGGACTTGATAGGCTTTGAGACATTTTTAAAATCTGAGTCCGTATCCAGTTTGGAAACAAGACATTACACTGGATAAAATCTTTTGTTTGGTATTTGATGAAATACGAGTGCTACATTCATAAAATCTCAAAATCATGGCACTTACCCTTTTTGACCAAACTGCTACTATACTATGACCACCTGCAGAATCTATTGCTCACTTTTATTAGCTCAAGACCAGTAGTCTGGAGCAGTTCAGCTGAAAAAGGATATTATTACTGCTGTAGATAATTTTTATTTTTTTTTCTCTAGAAGCTGCTCCTGTCTTTTCCATCTCTAAAACTATTCTTATACACATCTGTTTCCTCTGAATTTTCAGTGTCCATAGAAAAAGAAAGCTCCATAGTTTCAGCTTTGCGCTAATAGGATTGGATAATGTATTGAAACAGATCTGCCTTAAGAATGTTTCCAAGTTATATAATTTATTGCCATTTATCTGGGGCACAGAGCAGAAATTGTTTTTTTTCTGCCATCATCTACTAAGTTACTATAAGCTACTGTGATTGCTCTGACCGAAACTAAAAGGGTATTTTAGTACTCCATAGAAACCTTAAAACAATTAAGGCTAAAGTTGAGAGGACAATATTCAAAGGCTTTATTCAGGTAAATTTTGGAGTTAACCAAATAATTTTATGGGATGTAGACTTGTGGACCCTTGGACCAGGATGAGGAAGGTGCCACCTGAGGAATAGCACATCTCAGGACCCCACCGTCAGCAGGTGGAATCAGACAAGAGGCGGTCAGAGTCAAAAGACAGTTCGAAGGGTGGTCAGGAGTAGCAAAGGTCAGGGTCTGGAGATGGTCTGAAGCGTGATCAGGTGAAGCAAAGGTCAGGTCCTGGAGATGGTCTGAAGCGTGATCCGGTGAAGCAAAGGTCAGGTCCTGGAGATGGTCTGAAGCGTGATCAGGTGAAGCAAAGGTCAGGTCCTGGAGATGGTCCGAAGCATGGTCAGGCGAAGCAAAGGTCAGGGTCTGGAGATGGTCTGAAGCAAAAACAGGTAGAAGGCAGGCCAAGCAACTGGAACAGCTAGGGAGCTGAGCAGTTGCCAAGACGAGCCCTGCAGGTCAGGTCTCACCTAAAATAGGGCCCTGGAGAGATGACGTCGAAAAGAAGGGGTGACAGCTGACTTGCCGCAGGCCCTTTAAATAAAGTAGAGAGGCGCGCGCATGCACCTGGGAACTTGGGCTCACAGGTTCGATGGCAGCGACTTTTCCTGCTGAATCTCGCAGCACTGCAGTGACGGACAGAGCCACGAAGAGGAAGGCAGTGCTGGAAACATTCCCCCAGCCCCGCGGCCACTCCGGGAATCAGCCCGAGTAGAACGGAGGGAAGGTGAGGTAAGCCGGTCGCGGTCTCTGCGGCCAGCCGACGTAACAAATAAGAATTCTGTGTACTAAAAAGTGGCCTGCTAAAACCAGTGGGGCAGATGGAAATAAGATAACCTCTTGCTGGCTGGCCCAATGAATAGGAAAGGTCCTCTCTGGTGCTGGGGGACAGATGGGGAACCAGGAGGGGTTGGGGAGCCCTCTCTCTTAAGCTGTGGATAGAGGGGACAAATCAGAGGTGGGAGAAGTCCAGAGTAATGCATTCCCCATCTGTTAAATGCTAGTGTGCCAGTCTTGTTGTACAGTGTCAATGCACTAGCATTTATCTACAGTAGGGATGTGCAGAGGGACCGCATACGTTACATTCGGTATTCGTATTCGTGGGGGGGCAGATACGTTGCATTCGTCAAGAGGGGGCCCCGATCCATTCATGCATTCCATTCTTATTCATTTCCCGGCTAAAATTTGATTAACTACAACCCCCCACCCTCCTGACCCCCCCCCAAGACTTACCAAAACTCCCTGGTGGGCCAGCGGGGTTCCGGGAGCCATCTACTGCACTCATGCCGTCGGCTGCCGGTATTCAAAATGCCACTGATAGCCTTTGACTTTACTATGTCACAGGGGCTACCGATGCCATAGGTCGGCACCTGTGACATGGTAGGAGCAATGGACGGCCGGCACCATCATGTGCTCCTACCATGTGACAGGGGCTGACCAATGGCACCGGTAGCTCCTGTGACATGATAAGGTCAAAGGCTATTGGCACCACCAGGGACTTTTGGCAAGTCTTGTGGGGGTCAGGAGGGTCCCCCAAGATTTGCCAAAAGTCCCTGGTGGTCCAGCAGGGATCCGGGAGCAATCTCCTGCACTCGGGCCATCGACTGCCGGTATTCAAAATGGCGCCGATAGCCTTTGCCCTTACTATGTCACAGGGGCTATCGGCGCCATTTTGAATACCGGCAGCCGACGGCGTGAGTGCAGTAGATGGCTCCCGGACCCCCCGCTGGACCACCAGCGAGTTTTGATAAGTCTGGGGGGGGGGGGGCAGGAGGGTGGGGGTTTTGTTTACATTCGCTCCTTTACACGGCCAAATCATTTGGTGAAGATTCGTTGTATTCGTGGGAATCGCAATACGTTTTGCTTCCCCACAAATACAATGAATATGGCCCTATACGTTGCATATTGCCAATACATTGCAAACAAATGCACACCCTTAATGTACAGTCTAGGGATGTGAATCGTGTCCTCGATCGTCTTAACGATCGATTTCGGCTGGGAGGGGGAGGGAATCGTATTGTTGCCGTTTGGGGGGGTAAAATATCATGAAAAATCGTGAAAAATCGTGAAAAATCTAAAAATCTAAAATCGCAAAACCGGCACATTAAAGCCCCCTAAAACCCACCCCCGACCCTTTAAATTAAATCCCCCACCCTCCCGAACCCCCCCCAAATGAGTTAAATAACCTGCGGGTCCAGCGGCGGTCCGGAACGGCAGCGGTCCGGAACGGGTTCCTGCTCCTGAATCTTGTTGTCTTCAGCCGGCGCCATTTTCCAAAATGGCGCCGAAAAAATGGCGGCGGCCATAGACGAACACGATTGGACGGCAGGAGGTCCTTCCGGACCCCCCGCTGGACTTTTGGCAAGTCTCGTGGGGGGCAGGAGGCCCCCCACAAGCTGGCCAAAAGTTCCTGGAGGTCCAGCGGGGGTCAGGGAGCGATTTCCCGCCGCGAATCGTTTTCGTACGGAAAATGGCGCCGGCAGGAGATCGACTGCAGGAGGTCGTTCAGCGAGGGTTCCGGCGCCTCGCTGAACAACCTCCTGCAGTCGATCTCCTGCCGGCGCCATTTTCCGTACAAAAACGATTCGCGGCGGGAAATCGCTCCCTGACCCCCGCTGGACCTCCAGGAACTTTTGGCCAGCTTGTGGGGGGCCTCCTGACCCCCACGAGACTTGCCAAAAGTCCAGCGGGGGTCCGGAAGGACCTCCTGCCGTCCAATCGTGTTCGTCTATGGCCGCCGCCATTTTTCGGCGCCATTTTGGAAAATGGCGCCGGCTGAAGACAACAAGATTCAGGAGCAGGAGCCCGTTCCGGACCGCTGCCGTTCCGGACCGCTGCTGGACCCGCAGGTTATTTAACTCATTTGGGGGGGGTTCGGGAGGGTGGGGGATTTAATTTAAAGGGTCGGGGGTGGGTTTTAGGGGGTTTTAGTGTGCCGGCTCACGATTCTAACGATTTATAACGATAAATCGTTAGAATCTCTATTGTATTGTGTTCCATAACGGTTTAAGACGATATTAAAATTATCGGACGATAATTTTAATCGTCCTAAAACGATTCACATCCCTAGTACAGTCCCCTAACCAGGAATTAAATGTAGCACAGTAAGGGGCTATATTTAGCTTCTGGTCTGGTGCTATTAGTAAATAATATGCTGAGGAACTTCCCCAGATCCTTTCCTGCAGTTACACTGGGCAACAATGAAAGTGTTACTGACCTAAAAAGGTCCTACTCTGTAGTATCTTGATGTGCTGAACACGAATATGACCATGAAAAGTTTTTATTGGCTCTCGTTTTGAAGATATTTAATATAGTTCACTTTCTATGTTTAGTCATGTATTTTTATCCAGTAGGACTGTAAATAAGCCTAGAATGATGTAATATTGCATCATATTGCATAATACCATCATGCACACATCATCCTGGGTTTATTACATCATTTTCTGATGCAATGCAGTTCTACTGCCATGCTGCTGCTGAGTAAGCTGAAGTCAGCAGTGTACTATATGAAGCCCAGTCAGAAAGGGTGAGCATTTGAAATATTCATGCTGGCTGACTACTGCTGGACACTCCGCAGAGATGCTCCTGAACAGGTGTACAAGAGACAAGCCAAGAAATCTAAGACGTAGTCTATGACTTCATTTTTCAAACGGTATTAACCGTAGGTCTCCTACTGTTGGCATACAATTCAAGATGTAATTATATTATTGCATATTACAAAAAAACTAGAGCCAATTTTGCATTTTCACAGTCACATTCATGTTTCGCACAAGGAAATGTATAAGAATTGACTAATTTCATTTCAGTAACATGACGTTTGTGAAAATTTGTTGCCCAGTGTTATTTTTCAGATTTCTGAAATTCTTTCAGTTTGTGCACAGACTTTAAACTTGGCACAACTGCCAACATTCAAGGCACACCCAATTTTTTGGGTTTTCTTGCTCAAAACTTACAGTAAATCTGTACCTGAAGCTCTAAAATAGTTATGAGAAAGTAATTTAACATGATATTTGAAATAAAGTATACAACATGGCTTACATTGTTTAAGGCAATTTGAATTTAATCTCCCCATGTGCAGGGCTGTTGTAAGAAGTCAGGTTTGAGATTCAGCTGGGGACAGCCTCATGCTGTGCTTCCTGCAGAATTTCAAATTTTGCAGTCTGATTCCCATTCCTGCTGATTAGGTTGAACATAGCAATCACAACAACTAGCTGTGTATTTCTGGCTCTTAACATGAAAAAAAAAAAGGATGAGGGGGTAATTCTTCAAAACGATTACCCCTTGTGGGAGGGGGGGGGGGGAAAGAGAGAGCGTGAGAGACAGAAAGAGAGGGGGTGGGGGGAAATAAAGCAACCTTGCACTATTTAGCCTCCACACACTATAGATTGATGACTGGTACTAGTAGTACATGCCATGGGGAATTAGTGAAGTCTCAATATCCCCATGATTTGATGTGAGCACAAGTGTCAGGCAGTTAAATACTGGCAAGGAACAGAGAGGAAAAACTGAGAATGAGTAATGGCACCGAGCTGCATGCTGTATAATGCGATTTTACAAAATTAAGACATGTTCAACTGAAATAGCTTGTGCTCTGTGTGTGGACAATCCTTGAGCTACTAATTAGCTGTTCAAACAAAAACCGTATGCGCTTTCTTGGCATGTAAGACAACCCTGAACATTTTTGTGTGCATTTCTACAAAAGCAGACCAGTATCCTAAGTTGCATGAGCTGCCGTAGTATGAGACAATCTTTCCACATTTGAAAATGTTTCAGAATTAGGAAAATGTTAGCTCATAATAGGGTCAATATTCTCAAGATTTTACCTGGCTATAATCAGTCTTCAGCTGGGTAAACCTGTTTAAAAAGTTGGTCCCTTTAACTAGGCACCTTTATGCAGTTAAAATGCAAGACACAAATTGCGTCAAGGTAAAAACACAAAGAAGCCAGGGGTAGGCATTTCTGGGGCCGGCTTTCAGATTTAGCCAGTTACTTTGATATTCAGAGTTAACTTATTAAATTTTGCCAGCTAATGCAAGCCATGCAAATGGTGGGCTAGAAATCTACTAATTCAAGTTGGAGCAGTGAGATTTAGCAGGACCTGCAGCCTCACAGCTAGCTAGGGAAGTGTGACTGAATATCTATGCACACTAAGACAACCAGGTCAATTTGTCTGGTTATCTCAACTGCTCAGTGGGATTTTTAATATCAAATCCCAAAGGTATTATGAGCTGCACAAAATATTCACCCTACGCTAAACAATTATGCAAAGGGATATCAGGGTTTCTGAGAGCAACGGAAATGTTTGGTAGCCCTAGGGATATAAACTGTGGCTGAAGCATGTTATTAAGATCTGGCCAACTAATTCCTGTTAATTTGTATGGAGAGTTTGGACAAGCTGAACTGTGCTGCTGCTTAATATTTATCAGCTGTTAAAGATGATGTTTTGTTAATTCATAAGATTGGGTATTACATCATAATATACAGTTTATATATCCATAGCTGCTTAATATTTGTCATCCAATTTATAAAATCTGTGATTTTTCCACAAGAGGCACAAAAAGAAGTTAAATTTTATATAAATCAGTTCCTGGGGCTTTTAGGAGACATTTGCTATTTATTAAAATTCCTTATATACCGCCTATAAGGACAACCATGCTAGGTGGTTTACAGTAAGTATTATAAACTTAAATTAAAACAACAAACATTAAAATTCACAAGGCAACATACTGCCAGCCATGACAAACAAAACAGAGTATTGTAAGAAACTAAGCAAGTAAAATAAAATAAGCGAGTACTGTAGATCAAGGAAATGTGAGTTTAAAGAAATGAGTTTTTATTAAAAAAAAAAAAAAATTATAGTCCGTGATCTCCCACAACTCATTAGGCAGACCTTTCTATAAAGTAAGAAGAGATTTTTAATGGGAATAATGATTTGGGCTTTCATATAGCATCCATTCTGATCTAAATATAAACAAATAAAGGGTAATTTTCTAAAGGGACTTTTGCTGGTAAAAGAGTGATTTACATACAGAAATAACTTCAACAAAATTTTCTACCTGATATGTATTTAATATTCTACCTTGAAGGCATTTCAAAGCATATTACATTTAGGTACTGATGTAGAGTGCTCACAACTGATAAATGGGGAAGTAACTTGAACCTACAATGTGCTGGTTTACAGCCTGCTGCTGGACCCACTAGGCTACTCCCCCACTGGTTAAAGGAATAATAAAAAAAACCAATCCTCATATGCCATGTTTGCATGTAAGTTTACTGGACTGAGTGGCAGAGTTGGGGAGTAGTTTGAACTTAGTCACATACTGAAAAAGTATGCATCTAAATTTTCAGGGAAAATTTGTGTGGATGTTTTAACAGATGTAACTTGTGCAGGTAGACTTGATGTACCTTACATGCATTATTGCCAGCTCTCTTATGCAGGTCATTTGAAAATTAATCCCATAAAGCAGAGAATACATAAATCAATAAGAAATGAAAAAGAAGTATAAAAAATAAATCAATCAAATAAACACCAATATAAAACAAACCAACCCCCAAACCTACTGAGTGAGATAAATGAGGAGACACATCTACAGTCCAAAGGATTGAAGTCAGGAAGGATAAGGCTGAGGAGCATAGAGCCCTAGTTAGGCAATTTGTTGCCTATGGCCAAGTGAATAATGTTGCGCTCGGGGGTGGACCCTTGGCCTGGGGCAAGGGTGGAATGGCTCCTGAAAGGAAACAGGAGGTAACTGGCCCCATGGGGTGAAGCACTGAAGGAGACAGAGGCTAGGTAGAGCTTCACCATTGGAAGCCCGAGGTCCCCCTGGGAAGAGCCCATAGGGACCCTGGGTGCTTGGACTTAGGTGGGTCTTGCAGGATCTCCTGGGAGAAGGATAGTCCGGCGTGCCCACAGTCACAAAAGGAGCACTGTCAGGTTCGAGCTGAAGCAAGGAGAACCAGAACAGAGTTGGTGACGACAAGGCGAGGAACAGGGCAAGAATCTGGAAGTGTGGTCAGGCAGGCAAAAGGTCAATTTCCATAGATCAGTCCTGAGGAGTGGTCACTGAAGCAAGGGTCAGATGTAATCGGGAGTAAGCAGCAATCTTTGAGGCAAGGTGGCAGAGAGACAAATGAGTCAGGAACAGGCTGAGGTCCTTGAGGCAGGCAGCAGACTAACAAGTCAGGATAGTACCAGTAAGATAGTCCAAAGGTGCTACCTGGGAAGGCAGATAGACACACACAGGAATGGAACAAGCACAATCTAGCAGAGTACTAACCTGAAGCAGTGTTCCATCTTCATCTTGCCAGGCCATGTCTCCAGCCATTGGCAGGAACAGAACCTATCAACAGGAGCAAGGTCCAGGGTGAGCAGCTGAACAAGACAAATATGTCCCAAGTTCTAGTCAACATAGATGTTTTTGGAATTCTTGAAGTGGGAGCTTGAACCCACAAGCTTGGAAACAAGTGTTTTTGAAATTAAGGATGTGTGGGCTGGGACTTATGAGCTTGGAATCAATTCGTGGAAACACCACAGTGGGGCTTGAACCCACAACCTTTAGATCAAGGTCTCTTCACCTTAGGTACTGTGCCACGGCAAGGAAATACACTCAGGAGCTTCCTTATATCGTAGGTCAATCAGGGCGCACCGCGGCACTCAGTCCTGCCCTCGGCCCTACAAGTCTCGGGGCAGGCCGCGCGCGCGTGCGCGTTTGGGGATGGCTAGCATGGAGGAAGTTGCCGAACCTCGGCGTGAGGCCTGGTGTGCAGAGGAAGGCCCGGCGGCTGCCACCGTGGACTGCTGGGGCCTAGCTGGACTAGCCACCACCGCGAGGGAGGTCGTCCCGGGGTCCGCTGAGGAACTATGCAGGTGAGCGGTCCATATTCAAAAGCATTTAGCCAGATAACTTGTGAGTTATCTGGCTAAATGTGATTTTGAATATTTTAGGCACTTATCTAGCTTCTGGTTGTACAGTTCTGTAATAAAGTACTGGTGTGCAACCAATTCTTATTTACTTTTCCCTCAAATTAGCTTGAAATACTTTACAAACAGGCCGATACAGTACAGTGCGCTCCGGCAGAGCGCACTGTTAACGCGCGATTGGACGCGCGTTTTGGATGCGCTAGCTTTACCCCTTATTCAGTAAGGGGTAATAGCACGACCAAAACACGCGTCCAACCCCCCCGAACCTAATAGCACCCGCAACATGCAAATGCATGTTGATGGCCCTATTAGCTATTCCTGAGCGATACAGAAAGTAAAATGTGCAGCCAAGCCGCACATTTTACTTTCAGAAATTAGCGCCTACCCAAAGGTAGGCGCTAATTTCTCCGGGCACCGGGAAAGTGCTTTTCTGTGCACCCTCCAACTTAATATCATGGCGATATTAAATCGGAGGTCCCGAAAGTTAAAAAAGTAAAAAAAATTGAAAAAAAAATTGAAATAGGCCCGTGGGTCAAAAACCAGACGCTCAATTTTGCCGGCATCCGGTTTCCGAACCAGTGGCTGTCAGCGGGCTCGAGAACCGACGCCGGCAAAATTGAGCGTCGGCTGTCAAACCCGCTGACAGTCGCCGCTCCTGTCAAAAAAGAGGCGCTAGGGACGCACTAGTGTCCCTAGTGCCTCTTTTTAACGCCGGCCCTAATTTTAATAAATTAAAATACTGTATCACGCGCACAGGAGAGTGGCCTGTGCGCGCACCAGTAGAGTGGGCGCATGCCTGCTCTCCCGTGATTTTACTGTATCAGCCCGATTATAAGGTACATATCCAAAAGTCATTTAGATGAATAACTGAAAGTTTTCCATCTAAATGGCAAGTTTTGGCGTATTCAGTTAAGTAGTAGCCTAGCAATGGCAGAAGCACAGGACCTAGATTGTGGTAGGACCTACAGCGGTCAGGACTGAAGAAATGCAAACAGATTTATACCCCTTTATAATAAGCTCAATGATCCAAGTAATCCGTTGAGTTGTACATAGTTCTTGGTAAACCATTGACTTGTACATAAGTTCTTACTTATACTATATACTTATATGATATCAATTTGTCCATATAACTTTTATGCACCATATTATAATTGCTAAGCTAATTATTAACTGATAAGATGCTTGTATCCGTAATGCTCCTTTCTATTTCATTGTTAACCCTCCAATTGTACTGTTTTCTATGCAAACCCTCTATTTGTACAGTGTTTTTTTGTAAACTGATACGATGTGTAAACAGCAATCGGTATACAAAAACCTTTAAAATAAAATAAATACATTTAGGTACGGGGGTTAGGTGGGTGGAAGGGGACAGGGGAGGGGGAGGGGGAGGGGGCATTTGCAGAATATCAGAATATGACCTAAAACAGCAGGAGTAGGGGAGGGGAAATAAAATTCCTATGACTCGCGGCACTAATAGTTATTTTTTATTAAACAGAGATGGGGCATAGACCTGCAGGTTTGGGCCCAGAGGTCTTTTTGTAGTTTGGCTGGGAGGGAGGCAGAGGACAGGTTTGGGCCTATAGGCCTATAGGAAAGCTACTTAACTGGCTATATTCTGTTGAATATAGTCAGTTAAGTGTAACATTTTCCAGCTAACCATATCCAAATAACTTTATACATAAATGCTGAATTTCAAAAGAATATCCAGTTATATTTAAAGTTAAATGGCTACTGTTTGCCAGATAAGTTTAAACAGGGTTATTCAGTGGGATGTTTATCATACTGAATATCCAGGAAAAGATATCTGGCAAACAGATAGCTTGTCCAGTAAGCATTCTACTGAATATGGACCTCTAGATTTTCAAACACATTTTCTCCAAGGTATTTGAAAATCACATGAAGCTGTTTGAAAGGTGGCATCTTGCAGAAAATGTTACTGCTGATGTAGCAGCATCACTGTCTTTCCTGATTACTTTTTGCAAACTATATATATATAAACTATTGTTAACAGTTTCAGAATGAGTATTTATGTGTGATTCTTTCTATAGAGCCCACATACCACTGAGAACATGTTATGACAAGAAAGAAGTTCCAAAAGGTTCTACCATAAGAAGCAAGATCAAAATATCCATTGACCTTCAGACCAACACTGAAATTTGTTGCACTGTAGTCTAATTTTCACTAAGTAAAAAAGCAGAATCTACTGCCAGCAACTACTTTTCACCTGAAATGGAAAGAAAATGGAAAATTGGTTTTCTCTTCACTCCTGTTCATGGAAAGATTTATCTCTCCCCCTTTCACTTAGCATCCAAAAAGCTTTGCACAGACTCTGCATACAGATATGCAAGTAGTAAAGGCCACAGTAGCTACTTTCAGAGGCTGCCTAGGAGAGTAAAGAACTGGAAGATGTTGCTCGAGTACTTGATAGACAGGGTCCTTTCAAAGAAAAAAAAAGAAATGTGTACCTTAGAAAGCAATAGGAAAACCCCCATTAAAAACTGAGCCCTCAGAGACTACTTAAAAGTCCTTTTTACAGGAATGTGAACTCTAATGGTCGATCCATGGTGTGACTCTCTTTGACTCATGTGAGGAAATGATATATTTGATTAACACATTAATTAGCACAGGGTTTCTAGAGCACTCGAGGAATATGAATATTGTATACTAAGCTGTAAAAGTAGCCCTTCAGTGAGAAAATTCATTGTACGTATATATTTATTTATTTACTTTGTTATAAAATGTATATCCTGCCAAGCCAAAGATCTAAGCAGATTACAATAAACATACACAGTATTAAAAGAAACATAATAATATAACATTGAGATGTAACATTTAAACAGACATGATAAAAACATACATACAAGATGTGGTGGCTTATTCTCAACCATATGATCACAAGTGGGCAAGCATGGACGTGACCAAAAGAGTAAATTAGACTGGAAATGCACAAAACAAAAGATGCAATTTCAGAATTTTTCTGAAGCATAATAGCTCATGCTCCACCTTAAGGACAACTGCAATGCAACACTAATTTTTGGATGATTTTGTAATATCGTGATTCCCCAATAGAGCCAGCAATGAAATCAATTTACAGTTCATCTATTACCCTCCCCCTCATCATTTCAATATATTACATATAAGAACATAAGAACATAAGAACATAAGAACATGCCATACTAGGTCAGACCAAGGGTCCATCAAGTCTAGCAACCTGTCTCCAACAATGGCCAATCCAGGCCATAAGAACCTTGCAAGTACCCAAAATCTAAGTCTATTCCATGTTACCGTTGCTAGTAAGTCAGCTTAATTAATAGCAGGTAATGGACTTCTCCTCCAAGAACATATCCAATCCTTTTTTAAACACAGTTATACTAACTGCACTAACCACATCCTCTGGCAACAAATTTCAGAGTTTAATTGTGCGTTGAGTGAAAAAGAACTTTCTCCGATTAGTTTTAAATGTGCCACATGCTAACTTCATGGAATGACCCCTAGTCTTTCTATTATCTGAAAGAGTAAATAACCGATTCACATCTACCCGTTCTAGACCTCTCATGATTTTAAACACCTCTATCATATCTAGAGATGTGAATCAGAACCGGAATTGGTTCCGATTCTGGTTCCGATTCACATGTGTGGTTTTTTTCATCGGGCCCAATCATGGTTTTGTTTATCGGCTGCGCCCGAGCCGATAAACAAAAAACCCACCCCGACCCTTTAAAACTAATCCGTTTGCTTCCCCCACCCTCCCGACCCTCCCAAAAACATTTTACAGGTACCTGGTGGTCCAGTGGGGCTCCCGGGAGCAATCTCCCGCTCTCGGGCCGTCGGCTGCCACTAATAAAAATCTTTAAAAATGGCACGGGCCATCCAGTGCTCCTACCATGTTACAGGGGCTGGCCAATGGTACGGATACCCTGACACATGGTAAGGGCAAAGGGCCATCGGCGCCATTTTGATTAGTGGCAGCAAACGGCCCGGGAACAGGAGATCGCTCCCGGGACCCCCACTGGACCACCAGGTACCTGTAAAATGTTTTTTGGGGGGTCGGGAGGGTGGGGGAAGCAAAGGTATTAGTTTTAAAGGGTTGGGGTGGGTTTAGGGGTTATTTTTGTGTGCCGTTTTTCCCGCCCTCCCCCAAAATGATAAGAGAACCCCCACGATCAATATCGTGGGGGTTTCCTATCATATCAGGGGAGCCCCCGAGTTCTGACGATTTTGAAAATATCGACGATATTTTCAATCGTCCGAAGCCCGATTCACATCCCTAATCATATCCCTCATCAGCCATCTCTTCTCCAAGCTGAAAAGTCCTAACCTCTTTAGTCTTTCCTCATAAGGGAGCTATTCCATTCCCCTTATCATTTTGGTAGCCCTTCTCTGTACCTTCTCCATCGCAATTATATTTTTTTTGAGATGCGGTGATCAGAATTGTACACAGTATTCAAAGTGCGGTCTCACCATGGAGCGATACAGAGGCATTATGACATTTTCCGTTTTATTCACCATTCCCTTTCTAAATTCCCAACATTCTGTTTGCTTTTTTGACTGCCGCAGCACACTAAACCGACAATTTCAATGTGTTATCCACTATGATGCCTAGATCTCTTTCTTGGGTTGTAGCACCTAATATGGAACCTAACATCGTGTAATTATAGCATGGGTTATTTTTCCCTATTTGCATCACCTTGCACTTAATCACATTAAATTTCATTTGCCATTTTGATGCCCAATTTTCCAGTCTCACTAGGTCTTCCTGCAATTTATCACAATCTGCTTGTGATTTAACTACTCTGAACAATTTTGTATCATCTGCAAATTTGATTATCTCACTTGTCGTATTTCTTTCCAGATCATTTATAAATATATTGAAAAATAAGGGTCCCAATACAGATCCCTGAGGCACTCCACTGCCCACTCCCTTCCACTAAGAAAATTGTCCATTTAATCTTATTCTCTGTTTCCTGTCTTTTAGCCAGTTTGCAATCCATGAAAGGACATCGCCACCTATCCCATGACTTTTTACTTTTCCTAGAAGCCTCTCATGAAGAACTTTGTCAAACGCCTTCTGAAAATCCAAGTACACTACATCTACCGGTTCACCTTGATCCACATGTTTATTAACTCCTTCAAAAAAGTGAAGCAGATTTGTGAGGCAAGACTTGCCTTGGGTAAAGCCATGCTGACTTTGTTCCATTAAACCATGTCTTTCTATATGTTCTGTGAATTCAGGCTAACCGGTCTGTAGTTTCCCGGATCGCCCCTGGAGCCCTTTTAAAATATTGGGGTTACATTAGCTATCCTCCAGTCTTCTGGTACAATGGATGATTTTAATGATAGGTTACAAACGTTTACTAATAGGTCTGAAATTTCATTTTTAGTTACTTCAGAACTCTGGGGTGTATACCATCCGGTCCAGGTGATTTACTACTCTTCAGTTTATCAATCAGGTCTACCAAACTTCTAAGTTCACCGTGATTTGATTCAGGAAATCCTTCTCCAGTATGGGTACCTCCCCAACATCCTCTTCAGTAAACACTAAAGCAAAGAAATCATTTAATCTTTCCGCGATTGCCTTATCTTCTGTAAGTGCCCCTTTAACCCCTCGATCATCTAACAATCCAACTTCCTCCCTCACAGGCTTTCTGCTATGTTTAAAAAAGTTTTTACTGTGAGTTTTTGCCTCTATGGCCAGATTCTTTTCAAATTCTCTCTTAGCCTGTCTTATCAATGTCTTACATTTAACTTGCCAATGTTTATGCATTATCCTATTTTCTTCTGTTGGATCCTTCTTTCAATTTTTGAATGAAGATCTTTTGGCTTAAATAGCTTCTTTCACCTCCCCTTTTAACCATACCGGTAATCGTTTTGCTTTCTTTCCACCTTTCTTAATGTGTGGAATACATCTGGACTGTGCTTCTAGAATGGTATTTTTTAACAATGACCACGCCTCTTGCACACTTTTTACTTTTATAGCTGCTCCTTCCAGTTTTTTTCTAACAATTTTTCTCATTTTATCAAAGTTTCCCTTTTGAAAGTTTAGCACAAGAGCCGTGGATTTTCATACTGTTCTTCCCATAACAGTATCCTTATCAAAAACCCTCAAGTTCTGGGACAGCTGTCTACATTCCATCAACCTCCTACTTACTAGCCTCAACCTAGTCCTCAACACTTCCAAGACAGAACTCCTTCTCATCTCTTCTAACCCCAACACTCTTCCCCCCCACCAGCCCTACATCGGCTACAGTTGCCCATTTGAGAGATCTAGGAGTAACACTGGATAACCATTTGAACTTAAAGAAATTCATTAACAACACGACCAAAGAATGCTTCTATAAACTTCAAATACTGAAAAAGCTCAGACCTCTCCTCCACTTCTGGGACTTCCAGACGGTCCTCCAAGCTACCTTGTTCTCTAAAATTGATTATTGCAACTCCCTCTTCCTGGGCCTCCCCACAAGCACCACAAAACCCCTACAGATACTCCAGAATGCCGCCGCTAGAATCCTAACAAATTCCAAAAGAGGCGACCACATCACTCCCATACTTAAGAATCTACATTGGCTCCCCATAAGCTTTAGAATCATTTATAAGTCCCTTATGATCATGTACAAAACTATCCACAATCAGCACTCACTCAAGCTAAAATTCCCACTCCAATTCTACACCTCAAATAGACCAGTTAGAGAGGCCTATAAACAAACCCTCCATATCCCCCCCCCCCCCCCCCAACAAATCCTCCATGCACTCCCACACTATCAAATGGGCCTTCTCCATAGCTGGACCAAACCTTTGGAATGACATACCCCCTGACCTCCACCAGGAAAGCTGCCCATTGACCTTCAGGTAAAAAATTAAGACTTGGCTATTCACTCAAGCCTTTCCTTAACATCTCAATCATCTTCAGTTACCCAACCTAATCATAGCTAATTCGATACTCCACAAATTGTCAATTGTAACCCTACTATGTGATGTTATATTACTCTGCAGACTCTATAATGAACGCTCATATATCTTGTTGATATGCTTTTTCAATTTCTGTATTGCTAATGTATTTCTAATGTATTCTAGTGTATTCTAATGTATTTCTAATTGCCTAGTACTACCCCCCTCTCTCCTTGTTCCTCTTCTGTTAACCTGATTCGTTTTTTGGTTAATCTATCCCTGTTTTATTTATTTAATCTACCTCATTTGATGTAAACCTCTCATTTGAAATAACCGATGCGATATGACTTGTACCATGAGCATCAGTATAGAAAAGAATATAAATAAATAAATAAATAAATAAATAATAGAAACATAGAAACATAGAAATGACGGCAGAAGAAGACCAAACGGCCCATCCAGTCTGCCCAGCAAGCTTCACACATTTTTTTCTCATACTTATCTGTTTCTCTTAGCTCTTTGGTTCTATTTCCCTTCCACCCCCACCATTAATGTAGAGAGCAGTGATGGAGCTGCATCCGAGTGAAATATCAAGCTTGATTAGTTAGGGGTAGTAGTGGTAGTAACCGCCGCAATAAGCAAGCTACACCCATGCTTATTTGTTTTACCCAGACTATGTTATTCAGCCCTTATTGGTTGTTTTTCTTCTCCCCTGCCGTTGGAGCAGAGAGCTATGCTGGATATGCGTGAAGTATCAGTTTTTCTTCTCCCCTGCCGTTGGAGCAGAGAGCTATTCTGGATATGCGTGAAGTATCAGTTTTTCTTCTCCCCTGCCGTTGAAGCAGAGTAGGGGTGTGCATTCATTTTGAACTTATAGGTAAAATGCAACTTTTTTTTTTTTTTAACTTAAAAAAGTGATGAGGCGAAAACGATCGGATTTCCAACTTATTCAACATAGCTATGTTGGGTACGTTGGAAATTGTGATTGTTGATCCTAAATAAAAATTTAAACCCCTCACCCTCCTTAATCCCCCCCAAGACTTACCAAAACTCCCTGGTGGTCTAGCGGGGAGTCAGGACGCCATTTCTGTACTCCTTTGCGAGGAGCACGTGACGTCGGCATCACGTCGGAGTGACGCGGACGTCACGTGATTCCCCGCGGGTTCGCTCCGGGACCCTCGTTGGACCCAAAAGGAACTTTTGGCCAGCTTGGGGGGGCCTCCTGACCCCCCAAGCTGGCCGACGTCACGTGCTCCTCGCAAAGGAGTACAGAAATGGCGTCCTGACTCCCCGCTAGACCACCAGGGAGTTTTGGTAAGTCTTGGGGGGGGGGATTAAGGAGGGTGAGGGGTTTAAATTTGTATTTAGGGAATCGGTGTACGTATGGACATAGACTCAACTTATGGAATTCTCCATATGTCCATATTGACCAAAATTGACCCCCCCTTTCGACTTATGGACTTATGAACATAAACTTTTGGTCTGCACATCCCTAGCAGAGAGCTATTCTGGATATGCGTGAAGTATCAGTTTTTCTTCTCCCCTGCCGTTGAAGCAGAGAGCTATGCTGGATATGCGTGAAGTATCAGTTTTTCTTCTCCCCTGCCGTTGAAGCAGAGAGCTATGCTGGATATGCGTGAAGTATCAGTTTTTCTTCTCCCCTGCCGTTGAAGCAGAGAGCTATGCTGGATATGCGTGAAGTATCAGTTCTTCTTCTCCCCTGCCGTTGAAGCAGAGAGCTATGCTGGATATGCGTGAAGTATCAGTTTTTCTTCTCCCCTGCCGTTGAAGCAGAGAGCTATGCTGGATATGCGTGAAGTATCAGTTTTTCTTCTCCCCTGCCGTTGAAGCAGAGAGCTATGCTGGATATGCGTGAAGTATCAGTTTTTCTTCTCCCCTGCCGTTGAAGCAGAGAGCTGTGCTGGATATGCATTGAAAGTGAAGTATCAGGCTTATTTGGTTTGGGGTAGTAACCGCCGTAACAAGCCAGCTACTCCCCGCTTTGTGAGTGCAAATCCTTTTTTCCACATTTCCTCTTGCTGTTGAAGCTTAGAGCAATGTTGGAGTCACAGTAACCATGTGTATGTTTATTGAATAAGGGTAATATCTCCAGGCAGTAGCCGTCATTCTGGTGAGCAACCCACTCTTCATTGACGGCCTCTTGACTTTATGGATCCACAATGTTTATCCCACGCCCCTTTGAAGTCCTTCACAGTTCTGGTCTTCACTACTTCCTCCAGAAGGGCATTCCAGGCATCTACCACCCTCTCCATGAAGAAATACTTCCTGACATTGGTTCTGAATCTTCCTCCCTGGAGCTTCAAATCGTGACCCCTGGTTCTGCTGATTTTTTTCCTTCGGAAAAGGTTTGTCGTTGTCTTTGGATCATTAAAACCTTTCAAGTATCTGAAAGTCTGTATCATATCACCTCTGCTCCTCCTTTCCTCCAGGGTGTACATATTTAGATTCTTCAATCTTTCCTCATGAGTCATTTGATGAAGACCTTCCACCTTTTTGGTTGCCCTTCTCTGGACCGCCTCCATCTTGTCTCTGTCTCTTCGGAGATACGGTCTCCAGAACTGAACACAATATACGGTCTCCAGAACTGAACACAATAGTAAACCTATACTATTAGAATAAATATTTCAAAACAGCTGATGTACAGAACATCATTCAATAAAACTCAAGAAAATATTTTTAAAAAATTCTCAAAAACCAAAAAAATATTTCAAAACATCAAAAATTAAAACTAACAAGAATAAAAAAAATTTTCACTCAATACCTGGGATCTTTTGATTTCCATTTACCATGAGATTGTTGTGGACTGGTCTCTTACACACATACACACACACACACACACATTCTCTCAAGGATTCCTCCTCTCTTCTTTGGATGTTGCAGGATGGGATCCATGGCAGTCTACAGAGTGTCTCTTTGACTGCAGTGGAATAGGGTCCACTGCGGCCTCATCAGACATTACAATTCAAGCTGTGGCAGGGCGAGCTGTGCCATGGCCTCACTGCACCTCGCTCTTCAGGCTACCATGGGATAGAGTGCACTGTAGCCCTACTGGGCCTCTCTGTTTGGGCTGTGGAAGAATAGGTTCTGCTGTGGCCCCACCAGGCCTCTCTTTGGCAAGGTGAGATAGCCTCCACAGGAGCATTTTGAGGGTGATCACTTTTGCCACCATCCCAAATTTTGCCACCTCACCTTCCCTAATGTTAGAACTGCCCCTGTGAGCCTGTGCCTCTAAATACCCCAGCTAATTTGGCCGAATACATGTATCCAGCTAACTTTGCCAGCTGTCCAGTGGCTGACAATGGATCTCTGTCATTTTAATTGCAAAATTTACTGAATTATTTTCTTGTCCTCAGAAAGCAGATCTCCCTTGTATTTATACCTGGCAGCAAGATTTCTAGTACTCCCTAGTTTAATTAATTATGACCAACAAAATATAAAACAAAGTCATGTTGGTTCAATGTGCACAGTTTTGAATTATTCAGTAAAAGAAGATGGGAAATACATAAGTATCTACAGCTCTGAATGAAAATAGACATAATCATGTACTTATTTTACAAACTGATTTATCTCATTCTTTGCCTATGCCTAAAACTCTTAACAATAAGGTTCTCACTGGCTGCTTCCAGAAACATAAAAACAGGGAATATCACAGTAGACAGACTGCAAATCTATGTAGTCTGCCCATTTCCTCTTTCTGTTGCCTACCTGTCAAAGTGATTTCAATCAAATGTTGAAAAGAAAGTAATCAGTATTTGGTCAGCTTTCCAAAAGTTTTCATTCAGCTTTAACAATGATATCATCAAATGCCTCTGTATCGCTCCATGGTGAGACCACACCTTGAATACTGTGTACAATTCTGGTCGTCGCATCTCAAAAAAGATATAATTGCGATGGAGAAGGTACAGAGAAGGGCTACCAAAATGATAAGGGGAATGGAACAGCTCCCCTATGAGGAAAGACTAAAGAGGTTAGGACTTTTCAGCTTGGAGAAGAGATGGCTGAGGTGTTTAAAATCATGAGAGGTCTAGAACGGGTAGATGTGAATTGGTTTTTTACTCTTTCGGATAATAGAAAGACTAGGGGGCACTCCATGAAGTTAGCATGTGGCACATTTAAAACTAATCGTAGAAAGTTCTTTTTCACTCAACGCACAATTAAACTCTGGAATTTGTTGCCAGAAGATGTGATTATTGCAGTTAGTATAGTTGTGTTTAAAAAAGGATTGGATAAGTTCTTGGAGGAGAAGTCCATTACCTGCTATTAATTAAGTTGACTTAGATAATAACCACCGCTATTACTAGGAATTGTAACATGGAATAGACTTAGTTTTTGGGGTACTTGCCAGGTTCTTAAGGCCTGGATTGGCCACTGTTGGAAACAGGATGTTGGGCTTGATGGACCCTTGGTCTGACCCAGTATGGCATGTTCTTATGTTCTTATGTTCTTATGTTCTTATGTTCAAAGGGATAAAATAGTCCTTTGAGGTTTCCAAAGTGGAAGATTTTAAAAGCGTTGCTCGCTCAAAAATGGCAACATAAGCGCGTATGTGGGTTGTTTGCGAGCAACGCAAATTTTAAGAATCCACGAAGCTCATGCATACATACCCATGCGCGCGTCAAGAATAAGGTGGTGGAAAAGGGGCGGGAATTGGGAATTCTAGGTCAGGACTAAGATGTGCATAACTCCGAATTTTAAAAAAGCTGACCATGGTGCACATCTGCGTTTTATCTACGTAGCTTTGCTGCAGGTCCTGATGAGGAGCAAGTCTAGAGATAGTGGGCTGGATTTTAAAAGAGTTACGTGCATAAGGTACGCGCGTAATCCTTTTAAAACGCCCCTGTGCGCGCCGAGCCTATATTGCATAGGCTTCCGGCGCACGCAAAGTCCCAAGACACGCGTAAGTCCCCGGGCTTTCTTAGGGTGGGCGTGTCGGGGGGGCATGATGTGGTTGGCGCGTCATTGGGGGCGTGTCGGGGGCATGACGCGGTCGGCGCGTCATCTGGAGCGGTGCCGCGGGCGTGGTTTTAGCCTGGTGGCATTCCGGGGGCGTGACCGCGGCCTCCAGACCAGCCCCCGGACTGGAACATGGCGCGCGGCAGCCAGCCTGGTGCACTCAAAGTTACGCCTGCTTCGAGCAGGCGTAACTTGTGTGACAAAGGTGGGGGGGGGGGGGGGGTTAGGTAGGGGAAGGGAGGGGAAGGTGGGGGGAGGCGGAAGGAAAGTTCCCTCCGAGGCCACTCTGATTTTGGAGCGGCCTCGGAGGGAACGGGCAGCGCACGCTGGGCTCGGCGGGCGCAAGTTGCACAAATGTGAACCCCCTTCTGTGCGCTGACCCCAGATTTTATAAGATACGTGCGGCTACGTGCATATCTTATAAAATCTGGCATACTTTTCTTTGCAGGAATAATCAACTAGTTAATAGTTATTAGTGTATAGGCACCAATGGAATTACCTACTTCTAAGAGTTGCTATCTCAAACAAATTGATAATTTAAAGTTTATGGAATTTTTACATCATTTAAATATTTCAATAAAATTTTTTGTAAAATTTTAATGAAAGGAAGTAGACCTCAGCACCGGCTCAATCATTCTGTTAACAAACAGTGATTAAATGATTGCAAAGCCGAGTTGGTACAATCACAGGTCTACTGCCTCAATTTTATTCTAAATTCACTGAAAATATATATTTTTCTAAAATTTTTTAAATTCTACATTTATTGAAAATATGTTTTCTTTAAAACTTGTAACTTTGAGACTCTTAATTTCTGATATTATGACTCCGTCAAAGCCTAATAATAATTTTCCAGATAAACTTTTTTATAAATCAATGCAGTAATTGAGATGAATTTTTTTGTTTTTGACTTAAATGTAGAGCCTTCCGGCTTCCATTCTTCTGCTCAAAATTAGCTGCAGTGATGTTCTCCAAATGAGCAACTTTTAATTTCCAATGTTGTAAATCAATGCAGTAGTTGAAATGAATTTTTAGCTTGAATTTAGAGCCTACCGGCTTCTATTCTTCCGCTCAAAACCAACTGCAGTGATGTTCAATAGTGCCACCCAACAGAATACAGACAGTGACCTGTTCAAAAAGGGGCAAAAGCCTCTCGTATCCCGACTTGCACGTTCCAACAGTTTCTAATAACTTAAACCAAATGTCTTATTGGCTGATGAAAACTTATCTTCAAAATTTTTTGCCGATGGTCTTCTCGGCCGTGAGCCGCTCCAACTTCTCAAATTGAAGCTGCTATAACCGCTTCCAATTTCTTTGCGGAAGCCGCCGACGTTGGCAACGTTTCGAAATCTGCATCAGGGCAAATACTGAAACAGGAATGTTATACATATTGTTTTTAAATTTCACAGTCATTTAATCAGATCTGAATTTTTAAGTAAAATACTCACTTATATTGGACAAGAACGTCTCAATAGTCGGGTCTGTCATGAAATGTTTAAACATGGCGCCTCTATTTAAGTAACAAACTTTCTTCAAATTGACCAATCATTGAACACCCCTTCACCTCTCTGCATACTGACGTCACTCGAAACAAACTAACTTTATCAATCACTGTATGTGACACTGATTCCAATTCAATTGTTTCTTTCTCGAATGGCACCGTCTTATCTGATCCGGAAGATTCAACATAATGAAATGGATTGATATCATATAGAGATCAAAGTATTCCATTGATTCTGGAAAACAAAATAATTTTTCTTCAAAGCTAAGGTTGCCAATTGCATAATAAATTCAGTTGGAATCTGATGTGGACGTTGTCTTTTATTCAAGAAGAATTTGATAGTCTGTAATGCAGCATCTTGAGGAATTGAAGTATAAAGTGATTTGATATCAAGTGTCACTAACAATTTGTCCTGCACATGTTCCAAAAAGGGTTCCAACATCTGTAAAAAATGTGTAGTATCTCTAATGTACGATGGAGATAATGGCACAAATTCTTTGAGAAAATGATCTGTAAAAACTGATAAAGGTTCTAACAGAGAATCATTAGCCGAAATAATCGGCCTCCCCGGAGGTTTAATCAAAGTCTTATGCACCTTCGGTAAGACATAAATGGTGGGAATTCTCGGTTCCTTTGGATTCAAAAATGTAAATTCTTTGTTGGTCAAATAGCCCATTGCTTTCGCTTTATTTGTAATCAATGATATTTGTTTCTGCAGTTGTTTAGTGGGGTTAGATGACAATTTAATGTAACTAGTATCATCCTGAATTTGTCTATTGATTTCTGCAATGTAATCAGTTCTATTCATCAGGACGATAGACCCTCCTTTATTGGCCTCTCTGATTATTACATCACGCCTTTTGGATAAAGAGAAGAGAGTGTTACGTTCTTCTTTACTCAAATTACAACTAAATTTGTCATTTCTATCTTCCAAGACTTGAACATCAATACCAATTGGCGAAAAGTGTCAATTAGTGGATGTATCAGTCCTGGTGGTAACCATGCAGAAGGATTATGCACAATACTACTATCTGCATTAAATTCTGATGATTGAAAATAATTTCTCAACATTAACTTACGTATGAATTTTTGCAAATCCACCCGAAATTGAAACGAATCATGTGCTGCAGTGGGAACAAAAGATAATCCTAAAGATAAAATGTGTTCTTCCCGTGAATTTAATGTGACATCTGAAAGATTAATTATGACTTTTTCTTGCCCCTCGTTGACCCTCGAGAGCGAGTTACCACATAATTGGAATCGGTGTTCTTGCGGTCTTTCCACGTTATCTTTCCTCTTCTTGCTTGGAAATTGCCTCTGTCGAAAAAAGTATTCTCAGAAGCGTTAACTGTTGTTTCCTCTTCTTCTGAGGAACCTTCAGATGAATTATTGAATGCTGGTGGTCTTTTTTTCTGTTTAGGATGCATCCACAAATAAATGCTGCCTTTCTTGTAATCCTCCTCATCACGAGAAAATTTGGAAATTTTATATTCCTTTAATTCATTTGTAAAATTTTCCATATTTTTCTGTAGATCAGCAAAATTATTTTCAAAAGCATCATGATCCACATCATTTTTAATGGCAACTAATTTCTCATCGAGTTCTTTACGGAGTTCATTACATAGATTCTGTGATGATTCTATGATTAAAACCATTAAATCTAATGAGCATTTATTTAGTATGCTGTTCCAACGTTCTAAAAAAATCTTATCTTCAGTGAACAATTTTGGCTCTTTAAACATGCGTAGACCTCGCGGTATCCTTTCATGTTTACAATATTCGACTAGGGTTACCCCATGTAACTCGCTCCTGGTGATCCTTTTAGATAGAGCTAATAAATCAGACCATGAATTAGAAGACATCTGTAATGTAGTATTTGAAAACAGAGAAGGGGTGTTCAATAAATTGGTAACATATTCATGAGTGTAGCTAAAGGCACTCTGCCATGTGTGAGCCATCCCTATTACTATGATACTCAAACAAAATTGAGGGAATATAACTAGTATAATATGAAAGCAGGAATAATCAACTAGTTATTAGTGTATAGGCACCAATGGAATTACCTACTTCTAAGAGTTGCTATCTCAAACAAATTGATAATTTAAAGTTTATGGAATTTTTACATCATTTAAATATTTCAATAAAATTTTTTGTAAAATTTTAATGAAAGGAAGTAGACCTGTGATTGTACCAACTCGGCTTTGCAATCATTTAATCACTGTTTGTTAACAGAATGATTGAGCCGGTGCTGAGGTCTACTTCCTTTCATTAAAATTTTACAAAAAATTTTATTGAAATATTTAAATGATGTAAAAATTCCATAAACTTTAAATTATCAATTTGTTTGAGATAGCAACTCTTAGAAGTAGGTAATTCCATTGGTGCCTATACACTAATAACTAGTTGATTATTCCTGCTTTCATATTATACTAGTTATATTCCCTCAATTTTGTTTGAGTACTTTTCTTTGCGCCTGCTGCATGAACAAAAGTACGTGCGCGCAGAGGGGCGGATTTTAAAACGAGCGCGAATAGCCTACTTTTGTTTGCGCTCCAGGCGCAAACA
The DNA here is from genome assembly GCF_901001135.1 of Rhinatrema bivittatum. NCBI lineage: Eukaryota > Metazoa > Chordata > Amphibia > Gymnophiona > Rhinatrematidae > Rhinatrema > Rhinatrema bivittatum. Next base: position 20,927,304 of record NC_042621.1, read on the forward strand.
AAAGTACGCTGGATTTTAGTAGATACGCGCGGAGCCGCGCGTATCCGCTAAAATCCTGGATTGGCGCGCGCAAGGCTATCGATTTCGTATAGCCGGCGCGCGCCGAGCCGCGCAGCCTACCCCCGTTCCCTCCAAGGCCGCTCCGAAATCAGAGCGGCCTCGGAGGGAACTTTCCTTTGCCCTCCCCTCACCTTCCCCTCCCTTCCCCTACCTAACCCACCCGCCCGGCCCTGTCTAAACCCCCCCCTTACCTTTGTCGGGGGTTTTACGCCTCCCGGAGGGAGGCGTAAATCCCCGCGCGTCAGCGGGCCTCCTGCGCGCCGGGACGCGACCTGGGGGCGGGTCTGGAGGGCGCAGCCACGCCCCCGGGCCGCCCCGGGCCGTAGCCACGCCCCCGGAACGCTCCCGACACGCCCCGAAAACGCCGCGCGGTTCGGGCCCGCCCCCTATACACGAACCCCGACACGCCCCCTCCGAAAACCCCGGGACTTACGCGAGTCCCGGGGCTCTGCGCGCACCGGTAGGCCTATGTAAAATAGGCTTCCCGGCGCGCAGGGCCCTGCTCGCGTAAATCCGCCCGGTTTTGGGCGGATTTTCGCGAGCAGGGCTCTGAAAATCCGCCCCACTATGTTTTAAAATGTACCCCAGTGTGTTTTAGGGCTTTCTGCACAGCGTGAAGGTTTGGGGTCAAGTAGGGGGCTTAACAGAATGAAGAACCAGAGATGTCTTGAGACTTCAATACCAACTGGGCAAACTGATGGACTAATTGGAAAAACTGTTTTTTCCCTCGCACGAGCATGTTTTATAATCCACCTGCATATGCACATGAAAGCCGGTAAAGCCCCAGTGGAAATACATGCGGGACATTTATTCAAGCCACCTTTTATGCACACACATAAGCACAGCAGTGGAATTTTAAATGATACGTACATACTTGTGCACATGATATAAAATTGCAGCCTATCTCTCCTCACATGCTGATATGTGCATTTGAGGGCATATGCATGTACCTTTTTAAATTAGCTAGAAAGTAATCTATAAAAATATTTGAACAAAAACAGATGCAAATGTGCCAGTAGTGTTACTTTTCATTCTACAGTAACAAGAAAAATAATTCCTTTCTGATCTCATTTATGGTGATTGATTCAAAATTGCTAGATTGACATTTTTCCCTAGTATGTAGGGGACCCATTAATATCTTTTTCCTCCAGAACCTTGCCCAGTCTTGTATTGAATTGATTTATTGTCATAGCTATGACAACTTCTGTTTGCAAACTGCCCCATAATTTGCCCACTCTAGGTAAAGCATTCTTTCCTTTGAAGGTGTTGAAATCTATTTTCCCTTCATATCAGAGGATATTTCCTAGTTTTGTTTGTAGCTGCTTGCTTGGTAAATGACCTAGGCATGCTGCTAGCTGAATCAAAGCTTGTTCATGATTGGGTTTGACGAGGAAGATATTGGGGTTGGAACATCTTTAAACCAAGCGTTGTTTAATTTACAAAATTAAATGTTTTATTCTAAAATCTAGCAATCCTGTAACTTGCAGTGTGGCTGCTGCTGTTCAATACTGTACCAACAACAATTTCCTTAAACAATTGTTGAATTTTTACTTAAAACATTTGGATATGTAAATGCCTTATGGGTCAAAAATCAAAGAGGTAGATTTTATAATTTTGCGCGAGCGCGTACTTTTGTTCGCGCACCAGGCGCGAACAAAAGTACGCTGGATTTTATAAGGTACACGCGTAGCCACGCGTATCATAAAATCCGGGGTCGGCGTGCGCAAGGGGGTGCACATTTGTGCAACCTGCGCGCGCTGAGCCCGGCGGCCTCGGAGGGAACTTTCTTTCCACCCCCCCGCACCTTCCCCTCCCTTCCCCTACTTAACCCCCCCCCCCAGCCCTATCTAAACCCCCCTACCCTTTTGTTGGCAGATTTACGCCTGCTGAAAGCAGACGTAATCTGCGTGCGCCAGCGGGCTGCTGGCTCGCCATCACTCGACCCAGGGGCTGGTCCAGAGGCCTCGACCACGCCCCCGGTCCCGCCCCGAACTGCCCCCTGATCCCGGACACGCCCCTCCCCGCCCCTTTTATGAAGCTCCAGGACTTACGCGCATCAGCAGCCTATGCAAAATAGGCACGCCTGCACGCGTAAATCCAGCCGGATTTACGTGTGCAGGGCATTTAAAATCCGGCCCCATGTGTTTTACATGGGTGTGTTTACCCATGGAAAAAAATATAGTCCAATCATTGCACCCCCCTTCCCCTACCATACACACTCACACATACACGCACAAACACACACACATGGTATGCTTGTTTTGGACAGCATGGCTACTTTTAATTCACCCAAACAATAAATGGGAAGATGCAGGTTGGGGGAGAGAAATTACACATGGAGAATAAATAATAAAATCTTTGTGCATAATTTCTGGTGTGTACTTGGTACAAAGTACGTGGATAATTTATATCTATATTGCTCATGCCGGCCGTATTCTTCACAGGGAGATCACCATTCATAATGAATACTGAGGGACTGCAAGCTCCATGGCTACATTCATTATTACCTTTCTCATAAATTAATATTGGCATTCATAACATTGCAATATTGATCAGTTTTGTAATATTTCTGTTTTTGAATAATACAATTAATTTTGATATATTACAAATAATATAAAGATCACCTGCTTCTCATCCTCTTCTTGGCTTCACTTCAAATGGAGGGTCTAAGCTATGAGCTGAGAATAATCCCTTTTTGACCTTTTGACCAAGATTGAGAAATATAGCAATATAGGAGTTAAAGCCAGCGAATCAATCCAATTAGGGACATGAGGATGTCATGACCATTGTCAAAACAGGAAGATTAAAAACCAAACAAAAATAATCATTCTGGTAATGTCTTCAAATGTGTCTATTTTGTCAGGAATGAATCTCACTCGTAAGCCAGGTTCTGCCGAGTATGAGCTCCATCTCTAAAATATACAGCTAATGCCCTCCTTAATACTTGCACTGTTCTAAGGAGAGCTTCCTTCTAGAGCAGTGGTTCCCAACCCTGTCCTGGGGACCCCCCAGCCAGTTGGGTTTCAGGATATCCACAATGAATATGCATGAGGATGTCATTGCTTGTGATATCCAAGCGTATGTCAACTGCTGCCCAACATGTACCTGGAAAAACCGCTTCCTGGATGCCCTTTGGGCCTGCTTCAGCCCCTACCTATTCCTAAGGAACTGTGGACCCACATTTCCACGGACTTTGTGGTGGATTTACCGATATCAGAAAGGAAACAGGTTATTTGGGTAACCACCTGAATTTGCTCAACTCTTCATCAAGCACATTTTTCGTTTACATGGCCTACCCCAACACATTGCCTCAAATCGGGGATTGCAGTTCATCGCCAAGAATTGGCGCACTCTGTGCAAGAAATTTGGAGTCTTTATGTCTGCGTTCCACTCACAAGGAAACGGGTAAGCCGAGCAGACTAATCGCACCTTGAAGGGTTACCTCCGCTCCTTCTTGGGTAACTGACAAGACGACTGGGCTTCCCTCCTGCCTTGGGCAGAGTTTTTGTACAACCACCATGTACACTCAGCCACTGGAGCATCTCCCTTCCAAGTTGTCTCCAGAAGACAACTTGGAAGGGAGATGGAAGACAACTTCCTTTGCCCTTACCTCTGAAGTACCATCAACGGCAGCCCAGCTCACAGCTCAGCAGCTCCATGCCTTATGGAACTCCACCCAGACCCACCTGCAGCAAGTGGCTGAGTCTGCTAAGAGAAATACGGACAAACACCAATGGCAAGCACCTCTCTTCCAACCTGGGGACCAAGTTTAGCTAAGCACTCGTCACATATGCTTACGAGTACCCTCTATGCGGCTGGCACCCAGGTATAACAGATCCTTCACCATAAAGGAGCGCTTAGGACCAGTCTCATATTGATTATACTTGCCCTCCAGTTTAAAGATTCATAACACCTTTCATGTGTCACTTTTGAAGCCTCTAGTCCTGTCAGCCTTCCACCAGAGACCTCCTGAACCCTTGGATGTAGCTGATGATGAGGACCCCATCTACCATGTCCAGGATATACTGGACGTCAGATACTACCAAAAACGCTGGGAATACTTGATTTTCTGGCAGGGCTTTGGCCAGGAGGAGAACTCTTGGGAGCCAGCCTCCATCATCCTGGAGCACCCGGACAAGCCAGCGCTTTCTCGGAGGGGGCGTAGAGTGGAGGTAATGTTGTGAACCCCGGCCACAGACTGCTGCAGCTGGGTCCCTCTCACTTACCTGGCAGTCGCCGGTCTCCGACACTTCCCGCGGTCCCAGCAGCTAGGCCGCACCAAGCTCCACTTCGGCATTCTCCCCATGAGAGAGACACCGCCAACTGCTGCTTGGGCTCCCCCCCCCCCCACCCCAGGCACGGAAGTGCGGCCTAGCTCCACATTTAAAGAGTCCACGGTGGGAAACCTCAGCCCGGCCCCCAGCAATGATATCACTGCTTGGGGCTATTTAAGCCCACTTCCTGCTCCTTTATCTTGCCTTGGCAACAGGTCATCTCTTGTGAGTTACTAGTTGCTGTTCCTGTCTGTTCCTGATCCTGTTTGTTCCTGCTCCAGTTTTCCTGCTTGTTCCTGATCCTGCTCCAGTGTTCCTGCCTCTGTTCTCAAGTTCCTGTGATCCCGCTCCTGCTTCCGCTCCAGCTTCTGCTTGATTCTTCGGCTTCGACTTCAGCTTGGTTCCTGGATTCTCCTGTTTGCTACCCGTTCTGACCTTGGCATGTTCCTCAACTCCACTAGTCTGCTGCCTGCCCTGACCTCTGGCCTGCTTCTTTGTTTTGCACCTCCACTGCCCATCTCAACCCCTGGATTGTCTTCATCTCTTCTAGTCTTCAGCCTGCCATGACCCGGTCTGCTCTTTGGACTTCCTCCATCAGGAGACCTTCGCCTAAGTCCTGTCAGCCCCGGCACCCAAGGGCTCAACCTGCGGGGAAAGAGGGTTGGTATAGGTGAAGGTCCTGTCAGGTCTCCTGGTCCTGTTCTGCCTCTTGGCCTCGAGTACCGCTGTGAGGCCTTCTTCCACTGGATCTTCCATCCTCGAGCCAGCTCAAAGGTCCACATTCCCAACAGACAATGCCTTTGGTCAATCTGTCCTGTGCAATATGTTCTAGACCTGAACCCTCTTCCTGCCTAGTGCTACTGGTGGGAGCTAGGCAGTTTCCTGCCGACCAACAGCTTCGCAGTTGTTGTGCCCGTTAAACTTTGTTTGGTAACTGTAGGTCTCACCTGCTAATTGGGACAGCCTGGAGCTTGGTATTTACCCAGTGAGGACTACCATGCTGCTTGTCCTAGGAGAAAGTGCAGTTGCTTACCTGTAACAGGTGTTCACCTAGGACAACAATAAGTTAGCCCTCAGGAATCCCCCCCACCTCCCCACGGAGTTGGGTTCTCCTTCCGGTATGTTGTTTTATTTTTTTTATTATATTTTTCTATGTTATAAGACTGAAGGGGGACCGCGCATGGACGTATGGATAGTGACATGCTAGGCATGCTCAGTGTTCTGGTCAAAGCTTCTAGAAACTTTGACAAAAGTTTTCCATGCTGGGCTCCATCCTGATGATGTCACCCACATGTGAGGACTAACATCCTGCTGTACTAAAAGAACACCTGTTACAGGTAAGCAACTGTGCTATACTATTAGGAGGGATCACAGAAAGCAGGATTTTTTTTTCAGTGCATCCTTGAGCATGACATAACTTTATACCAACTCTTGGCTGGCATAAAATTTGCCACATTGCAATGGGTGTGTTGGCTGCACAGGAAATATTTTACATCACAGGGATTAGCTAATAGCCTCATCTACATCGAATTTACATGTGATGAACATTATTAGCTATGTGGTGATTTGGACATGCATTATGGATGTGCTAATCAAGCATGTCTGATTGCGTTTCAAACCGTGTGCTAGCCGCTGTGCACAGTATTGCATTGGCCCCATGGTCAGCAGTACACTACTATATCTGAGGCATGTCCCCAGGTGCCATTATCCTCTTACACCACTGTTATGTCTTCACTAGGGATGTGCAGAGGGAAAATATATGTTGCTATTCAGTATTCGTTGTTCCGGGACCCAAATCCGTTGCATCCGTTTTCATAGGGGGAAACCAGATTCGTCCATTAGTTGCATTCGGTATTTGTTTTCCATTAAAGTTGGAAAAACAAACAAAAAAAAATCCCAATCCTTTAAATTTAATTAACTACAACCCCCCACCCGCCTGACCCCCCCCCCCCTCCCGAAGACTTGCCAAAATTCCCTGGTGGTCCAGCGGGGGTCCTGGAGCGATCTCCTGTACTTGGGCCATTGGCTGTCAGTAATCAAAATGGCACCAATGGCCATTTGCCCTTACTATGTCACAGGGGCTACCGGTGCCATTGGTCGGCCCCTGTCACATGGTAGGAGCAATGGATGGCAATGGATGGCTGGCGCCATCTTGTGCTCCTACCATGTGACAGGGGCCGACCAATGTAACCGGTAGTCCCTGTGACATAGTAAGGGCAAAGGCTATTGGCGCCATTTTGAATACTGGCAGCCAACATCCCGAGTGCAGGAGATCGCTCCCTGACCCTACTGGACCATCAGGGCCTTTTGGCAAGTCTTGGGGGTGTCAGGAGGGTGAGGGTTTTAGTTTTTTTTTATATTCGCTCCTTAAGATGCACAAAAAATTGGTAATTATATGTGGCATTCGTGGGGGTTCTCCATACATTTCATGGACCCACGAATGCAACGAAAAGGGACCTATCCATTGCGGATTGCGCATACATTCAAAACAAATGCACATCCCTAGTCTTCAGAGTAGTGAGCCCAGGATGGCAGGAATGGGATTGCCATTATTACTGATGATTCAGTCATTAGGAAGATAGATACATGTGTGGCTGACAATTAGGAGAATGTCTTGCTAACCTGCCTGCCTGGTGCAAAGGTAGCAGACCACATGTATTTATTTATTTATTTATTTATTTTTCTATACTGATGTTCATTGGACATATCGCACCAGTTTACTTTGTAACAGAGGAGTCTATTAAAGTAGACTTCTTATTTTACATTGAAACTTTGTGACATTTCCACTGAACTTTATAACATTTTTACATTGAACTTTATAACATTTTACATTGAAACTTTGTAACATGCGTAGCAATTGGCCTGTGGAGAGTCACTGTAAATCATGTATCATCTAGATAGGATTTTAGAGGGTTCTGGGGAGGTGCTGGCTGTTGTGTTTCACTTGGACATCAATGACATAGGAAGATGTAAGAGAAAGGTTCTGGAGGCTAAATTTAGGCTTCTAAGTAATAAACTAAAATCCAGAATCTCCAGGGTAGCATTCTCATAGATGCTAGCATTTCCAGTGCAGGAACTCAGAGTTAGGCAGAGCTCCAAAATCTCAATGTATGGGTGAGACAATGCTGCAGGAGAGGAGGTGTTTGGATTCATTAGGGCCTTTTGGAAAAAGAGTGTTTCCAGTGGGATGGGCTTCACCTTTACCAAAGTGGAACTTGGCTGCTGGTGCTAACAATTAAAAAGGTAATAGAACAGCTTTTACAATAAAGCATAGGGAAAAGGTAACAGGAATGCATGGTTCACAAAACATCTGAGAGACCTGGTACGAAAAGGTCAACCAATGGAACACAAGGATACAAAATATATCAAAATGGCAGAGCAGATACAAGTGGTTGTGGAGTGACACTATATGTCAAGGATTCTATACCCCCTCAGGCCCTCACTAATTATCTGGGGCCCCAGCTACCCCAGTTGGGCTGAGGCAAGCTCAGCCAAGACTTCCTTGAGTCCCTCCAACCACCTTTCCTCCTCCCCCAAAAAACTGCACAGGTTTGTGACTTACCCCATTCTTCTTATTCTGTGAGGCTTCTGCATTGTAAAAGGAGCAGGAGGGATGCCAAGTTATTTCCTGCTCCACTGGCAACCCTTTAAAAATGGCACAGGCTGGACCTGACACTAGTGCATAGTGTTTAGTAAATTCTAATATATATATATATATATATATATTTTTTTTTTTTTTTTTTATTTTATTTTAAATCAAAGTCTTAAATTTCTTTGAGTTCTTCTTTCTCACTTACTTTTGGAATTTGGGTTTTGTTCCAAGTCACTTGATACTCTTCTTTATTATTGTACAACTTTATATCATGCCATTTATTATTGGTTGATAATAATAACAGAGCTATATCATTGGCTAAATAAACATTAATACTGTCAAACTAATTAAATGTTCACCAAAAGTAAATGGGATCCTTTAATTGGATCTCTTTTTCTAGTAGAAATTCTGCTCTGTTACTGATACTTCAGTGTGAATGGCATATGAATCATAACAGACCTCTACAGCATCACCTCTTTGAAGTATATAAAATAAAGCCACAGGATCATAATTTATGAATACCTTTTCAATCCTTTCCTAATCCTCAGTCACCGAAATGCTTAGAAAACAGCTGCTTTTACTGATTGGTATATCAGTATAATTAGGTATTAAAATTCCTGTGTGCAGACATCCTTAATATTCATGTACCTTGATAGTTCCCGTGTCATTAATTCTTTTTTACATGACAAAGCTGACTTGAAATCCAGGCTGAAGAGAAGAGCCAGTATTCTCTTTCAATATCTGAGAAGGATTCCAAAGGGAAAATTGAATTGGATTTCTTGTTGGTGACTTTTGCCCCTAAAGAACACTCACCACAGCAAGGCACAGAATAATGAAGCTATTCAGAGTCTAAGCTAGGCGATGGCAAACAAAAGAGCTGAGTAAAAATTTAGGTTGAGTGATAAGAGCAAACCAATAGAATCTGGATGTAAATGCAGCAAGGGAGGAATTCAAACTGAGCACAGCTTCACTTGTAATACTTGCTGCAAATTTTGTATATTTTTTGGCCTCTTGCTCATCTATCAATGTTTTAGTTTTTCATGGACATGATTTGTTTTTTTTTTCTTATACTTATGCAACCTTTTTATGTTGATGTTCATTGGGCTCATCAGTATAGAAAAATCTATTCTTATCGAATGACTGATAGTCTGGTGCAAAGGAAAACAGAATGACGGATTCCATAGTAAGTGGTACTCTACGGGTGTTAACCAATTGCAACCCAATTTCCCAGTGTGTTTTCTTTTCCTATATTAAGGGGAAGAAACATCATAGGATGATGGAAAATCTATTCACCAGTTTAAGGTGCATAACTCTGTGAACAACATAAATGGACATCCTAATATACTCAGCTCCCAGAACAGTCAGGTATCTTCTTATTTCTAGGGATCTTCATTTTTATTTTTTATTTGATTTTTCCTGGGAATTTATCATCTTTATTACAAGAGCAAAAGCATTAGACATCACTGGAAATAAATAACTCACTATTTTATTGATAAATATAATAATTGTTCTTGTAATAAACACTGATAAATTCCAAGGAAAAATCAAATAAAACTTAAAAAGAAGGTCTCTTTGGAAATGTTACTGGGCTTATTTTACTTTATACAATGGCAGTATATTAGAAATGTGCAGAGGAAGAATTATAGTTTTGCTTCATTCATTTGTTTTGTAAGGCTTCTTCATTTGTTTCATTAGTTTCAAATGAAAAAAATATTTCATTTATTTGTTTTATTTGTTCATTTGATTGTCATTATAGTTAATGGGGGAAGCAACACAGCCTATTTTGGGCTCCTAAGTTGGGATTTTCTAATCATTTCTAATAAAAACAGTGGGTAGACATTTTTAGAAAGTGAAGGCAAACCAACGAATCAAGACTATGTCAATGTGGCAACAAAAATGACATGAAGAGCCCAAGGACCTGCAGTGAAGCTAACTGGTACCAGCAATGACAGGAGTTGCCAAGCTACCATCTGAGGAGCAAACAGCAGTAAGATAATCCCAAGGTACCAAAAGTGGGGCAAAGAGCACCAACAACAGTGGCATGAATCCCCCAAGGCTGTACAAGATGGAGAAAGTGGTACTAAGTATGGAATTAATAGCTCAGGGCACAAAGAAGGGGAACAAGCACAAAAATGTAGAAAACCCCCTAGGGCAATAATAAAGGGTGAAAGCAACTAAAAAAGTGGTATGAAGAAACCAAAGCATTATGAGAGGCACAAAATAGCCACCTAGAGGGGCAATCACATCCCAAGGAACCAAATGAAGGTCAACAGGCCCAAACCTAATTAGTACAATGTTCTAGACAGGGAAAAGCCAGAGGAAATCCCGGGGGGGGGGGGGGGGGGAGTCTGATGTCATTTCCAAAGAAGCAGGATGTTTGGGCTTGGAGCTAGTCTTCACTGGAGGCTAAGATGCTTCTGACTAGGGACACCAAATACTCTTTTCCAGTCAAATAGCTGTATATGATTCATATGATTCAGGAAATCCAGAACACAATTCTTCTGAATCAGTTATTGCAAAAATTGTTTCCATTACCTCAGAAGCAGTAATCATGGAGGAGCATGATCATGGTAGCTCTAAGGTGCTGCACTTTTACAATCCTTGTCTTTTGATGTGATATAATCCATTGAAGGCTAAATATCAGATGAGACCAGAAATCTCAAGAATTGTAAGGGATCGGAGTTTGAAGAAAATGTCCAAAAGAGCAAGAAATTATGAAAGATAACTGGGTGGGTAAGTCCTGTGTAAAGCATCAGATTGTTAGGACAAGGGAAGAGTCAGAAAGTACAGTAAGGGAAGAGAAATTGGAAAGTAGCAAGAGGACAGCTGAAGCAGCAGTGAAAGCACCCTAAAATACCAAAACTGGCTTGACTAGCAATTATTATAATTGAAAAAATCCCTAAGTGTACCCTGAGGAGGAAGAATGGTATAAAAAGTCCAAGGAGTAGTACAGTGAGTATGCAAAGGAACAGATGGCCAATGTGAGACCAAATATAAGCAAATATCTTAAGGGGAGGAGATTTGGAAGAAACTTCATAGACAGACAAAGCAGTAGCAAAGAAAGCACCCCTAGGTGTTAATTTTCAAAAGGAGTTACACACATAAATGTAACTACTATTGTAGCAATTCTCAAAAGCCATTTACCTGTGCAAAGTGTACATATGCAGGTAAATCCTATTGACAATTCAATGGCAAATATTGTAGCAATTTTCAAAAGACTACTTACTCAAGTAAAGTGTATTTACATATATAAAACCCAATTTTAAGCATGTAAAACTTTTGGAAATCAGGCCCTAAGGTACCAAGACTGGCTTGGAGAGGCAGCAGCAGCAATTAAACAAGGTAATTATTAGAGATGTGAATCGGAACCGGAATCGGTTTGGTTCCGGTTCCGATTCAAATCTTATAATTTTTATCATCCGGCCCGATTGTTTTTTTGTTTATCGGCTGCGCCCAATCTGATAAACAAAAAACTTACCCTGACCCTTTAAAACTGATCCCTTAGCTTCGCCCACCCTCCCAAACCCCCCAAAAACTTTTTACAAGAACCTGGTGGTCCAGTAGGAGTCCCGGGACCGATCTTCTGCTCTCGGGCCGTCGGCTGCCACTAATCAAAATGGCGCCGATGGCCCTTTGCCCTTACCATGTGACAGGGTATCCGTGCCATTGGCTGGCCCCTGTCACATAGTAGGAGTAATGGATGGCCAGTGCCATCTTTAAAAATGGGATAATTGGGTTCGTTGATCACTTCAGTATGTAGAAAGACATCCCTTCCTTGTGGAGGGTACCCACGGTAAGACAGACAGCCACTGTCCAGTGAGTAATAAGTCTTGGAAGATGATCCCCCTGAATGCAGGCAATGCAGAGACTCACCTCCAATGGCTGAAGAGGGATGTTCAAGAGCTTAACGATGACATCCATAATAAAGATGCCACTAACTCTGGTAACAACAAGAGTGGTGGTAGCGAAGGTGTGGGCCTTGATGCCCAGGGAGACTGGAAGCAAAAGTTGAGGGCCAGTAACAGTTGCACCCAAGCTCGGGACCCCCGCCGGGCTCAGGCATTGCAGTTTCCTGGTCGCTCCGGGCAGGACTGCAGACGATGTCCAGAAGTGCCTCAGTAAAGGCAAAGACCCTCCTTCCACCGACGTAGCTGTTCAGTCGGAGACAAACTCCCACGATTCACCTCCATAGGTTCCACCACGGAGGAAGGTGGTGGTGCAGAATTCTTCACAGGAGAATTGGAGGCATGCTACAGGAGAGCATGGAGCCTTTAAATCTAGGAATCTTTGCCGGAAACGATGATCAATCCTGGCCAGGGAAATCAGGTCCTCTAGAGACGTGGGAGTCTCACGGACAGAGAACTCATCTTTGAGAGCATAGGAGAGTCCATCTAGGAAGATGGCTTACAGACAATCTTCTTGCCATCCAAGCTCTGTAGCTAGAGTTTGAAACTCCACCGTATACTCGGAGAGGGTCCTTGCCCCTTGACGGAGGTGGAGCAAATTATTGCTGGCGACAGCCTGGCGGCCTGCTTCTCCAAAGGTCTGCTTGAAAAGAGTAAAGAAGTCAGCTAACTTAGAAAGAATGGGATAGGAACGTTCCTATAAAGGAGAGGCCCATGCAAGGGCCTTCCCTTCCAAACGAGACAGAATGAAGGTCACTTTAGTGATTTCATTCAAAAACAGCGAGGGTTGCAGTGCAAACTGCATAAAGCACTGACTAAAGAAACCCCGACAGGAACATGGGTCCCCATTAAATCGAGGAGGTGCAGGAAATGCCAAAGATGCTTTGGGATGCATGGTGACCGAGAGGCCCACAGGATTGGCCAAAGCTGTAACTTGTAGCTGGGAATGAAGTTCTTCCACCGAAGAGGCCAGCATTTCCAAAGCTTGATGATGTTGCTTAACTGTGGTGGCCAAACCCAGTAGGGCCCTGGAAGTGGGAGACTCTGCCAAGCCCATGGCCTTGGCAACACGTTGTGCTTGGGGGTGTACCCTTGTCCTATGGCAGTGGAGACGTGTCTCCTGGTAGGGAAAAGGAGGCAACTGCCCCCAGGGGGTGGAAAATGGAAGGAGACGGAGGCTAGGAAGAGCTTCACCACTGGAAGCCGGAGGTCCCCCCAGGAGGAATCCGTAGGGTTCTGGGCCACTTGGACTTAGGTGGGCCCCACAGGATCTCCTGGGAGAATGGAAGTCTGGCGTGCCCACAGACAGAAGGGGAGCTCGGTCAGGTTCGAGACTGGAGGTCAGGTGGAACAAGGAGGACCAGGAGAATGTAAGTGACAACAAGGCTAGGAACAGAGCCATAATCTGAAGACAAGGTCAAGCAGGTGGAGGTCAGAGTCCAGGAGTCAGTCTAAGGGATGGTCAACAAAGCAGAGGTCAGGTACTGGAGGTCAGATGAGGTCACAGGCGAGCTGAGGTCAGAAGACAGGCAGCAGACAGACGAGGTGAGTAGCAGGCTGGAGTCAGGAGGCAGGCAGCAGGCAGGCAGGTTGAGTAGCAGACTGGAGTCAGGAGGCAGGTGGCAGGCAGGCAAGTCAAGGAATAGGCCAGGTTCAGAAGGCAGGCAGATGAACAGGCAGGTCAAGTAGCAAACCGAGGTCAGTACCAGAGAGACAGTCTGGGGGTACTACCTGGGAGACGAACAGATGAACAGGAACAGGAGGACGCTGGAACTAGGAAGCAGGAACAAGGCAGGAACAGAACTGGAACAGAAGGATCCTGGAACGAGACTTGGAACAAGACAGGAACAAGTACAAGCACAGAGACGATCTAGCATAAGCTGACCCAATTGCCAAGGCAAGGAAGTGCAGGCAGGGACTTCCTTATAACAGAGACTCAATCAAGGAGCTCCGCAGAGCTAAGATCCGCCCTTGGCCCTACAAGAGTCCAGGCAGTCTGCGCGCACGAGCGTAGGGGTATGGCCAACAGCACCGAAGACACTGAGCTCCGGCGTGAGGCCTGGTGCGCAGTAGAAGGCCTGATGACTGCCGCTGAGGTTCGCTGGGGCCTGGAAGTGCTAGCAGCTGCCACTAGGGAGGCTGACCCAGGACCTGCCATGGAACCATGAAGGTGAGCAGGCCCGTGTGCGGGACAAGGCATGTAACAATTTTATTTTGTGGGCAACAAGTACTTCCAGATGTTTCCCGAGCCACTGAAGCTCAGAAGAAACACTTTTTGTCTTTGAAAAATAAGGTAGTGGCTTTAGGTGCTACTTTCGTCCTTAAATTCCCAAGCAAAGGTTTGATTACCTTTCAAAATACATTTCTTTATACTCTGTATTTGGAGACTTTTATTTATTTTTTTAAATTTTTTATTTATGCTATTTATATAAATTAACAAGCATTAACGTAATAATATCCCACAATACAGATTTAGTAATATTCAATAGTACAAACAGGCATTCATAACACTCCTCTGCTTGTAGAGAAAATATAAGAAAATGGAGAGCTTCAAAATAGAGTACATTTAACAAAGTAAGATATCATAAATATCAGGTACACCTGAAAGTTACCATCCACTATATTTCCACTTATACCTTTAACAGCATGCCTATGTAGGGCTAGCATGGGAATCTAAGAATACTCTCAGCTAACTAGGTTCGAAAAAGATACATCTTTTCCCCTGATACGTTAAACAACATTTGCATGGAAATTGCAGCTTAAAAGTTATTCCTTTCTGTACTGCATCTCCTCTTAATTCCAAAAAGGATTTTCTTCTTAATTGAGTCTGTTTTGTTAGGTCTTGAAAGCACCACACCTTTTGACCAAAAAAAGGTATTTGACTATTTCTAAAGTAGTGCTTGAAAATGTTGTTTTTGTCCATAAGAAATGTGAACGTAACAAGCAAAGGTCTACGATAAGATACCACCAAGTCCTGAGATGAGTTCAAAAGAGTGGCTAAATCAGGGATATTTTGATCTTCAACATTTTCTTGTCTAACTGCAGTAGAATATAGATAGTATGCCTTTGAAATTATTGGCTTAATCTCTTCTGGAATCTTTAATATCTGAGAGACATACAACCCAAATAAGTCAATTGGAGATATATTTTTCAAAACAGGAAAGTTTATGAACCTTAAGTTGTGGGCTCTCAGTACGTTTTCTATTTTTTCAAGTCTGTTGTTAACTTCCATATCTTTCTGCATGATTACAATATTAGATTTCTCCATTTCAATCACTCTTTCTTCCATTCTTTCAATTTTATTTTTTCTGTGTCATTAGTTCTTTTGCATTATCCTTAACTTGTTGTTTAACCTCCTTAATTTCATTAGTTAATTCCACAATTGCTTTTTCTAGGGATTGGAGAGCTTTCCATATATTGTATCCAGTCTTTTAGTCAGTTTGTAATCCACAAAAGGACTTCACCATCTATTCCATGACTTTTTACTTTTTCTAGAAGCCCCTCATGAGGAACTTTGTCAAATTCCTTCTGAAAATCCAGTCCGGGGGTTCTGTAGGTTGAGCCTTTGGGTAGCCGGATCGCCTGGGCTTAGGTGGGCCTCTGAGGGTCTCCCGGAGTGGTAGCGGAGAGGTGTGCCCACTAAGAGCAAAGGTGCATGGCTAGTGGAGAACAGATGAGCTAGACCAGAACAGAGTGTAGCAGACCACTGAAGGAAACAGGAACTGAAGGTCCTCCGGGCAGGATAGGCAGCATCTAGTGGTCTAGTTTGTAGAAGGCCACAGGCAGCGTCAGAACAGGCAGGCCTGGTGGTCACTGGAGAAACAAAGAGAGTGTCTGAGTGAAGCGCAAGGTTCAAAGTTAGGGTATCCATCCGAGGGTGGTCAGCCAAAGCAAGGGTCAGTTCCAGGTATCAGTCCAAGCGTGGTCAGTGCAAGCATAGGTCAGTTCCAGGCAGCGGTCCAAACATGATCAGTGGCGAGCAGAGGTCAATACCGGGTATCAGTCCAAACGTGGTCAGAGGCAAGCCGAGATCAGTACTGTGAGTCAGTCCGAGAGGTATAAGCCGTGTAGCGGAACATAAAAAAGAAATCAGGAATGGACGCTGGCACACAGGGAGAGCCATGGGAACACAGACACAGGAACATTGGAACAAGCACAGGGACACAGGAATGCAGGAGCATTGGAACAAGCACAGTATCAAGGAAGGAGGAACACAGAACAGCAACTAGCTTCACATAATGTGATGACCCGTTTGCCAAGGCGAGGAACTGAGGGAAGAGCCTTGCCTTATATTCTGTGTTCAGGTGATGTCATCGGGAGGCATTCGAGCCAAGGTTCCCGCCCTGGGCCCTTTAAAGGGTGGAGTGTTGGCCGCACATGCGTCTAGGGGCGGGGCCAAGGATGCTGAGGATGTGGAGCACCTGTAGGACCTCCGTTGTGAGGCCTGTGAAGCCGGAGTTGTTCTGGACAGGCACTAGGGATGCTGAGAGCTGGCTGCTGTGGCTAGGGAGGATGGAACGGAGCCCGCGGAGGGCAGGCCCGGTCGCGGCACCAGCGCAGCTGGGACGCGCAACACCCTTGGGTGTATACCATGCAGTCCTGGTGATTTCCTTCCATATCAGGCCTGCCACTTCTTCTAGATTTACCTAGATTCTGTCCATCTGAATCATTACCCATGAAAACCTTCTGCGGAATGGGTATCTCCCCTATATCCTCTTCAATAAACACCGAAGCAAAGAAATTGTTTAATCTTTCCGCAATTGCCTTATCTTCTCTAAGTGCCCCTTTCACCCCTCAATCTAACAGTCCAACTGACTCTGCTTTGGATATATTTTAAAAAGTTTTTACTGTGAGGTTTTGCTTCTATGGCCAACTTCTTTTCAAAATCTTTCTTAGCCTGTCTTATCAATGTCACACATTTAACTTGGCAACGCTTATGCTTTATCCTATTTTCTTCTGTTGGATCCTTCTTCCAATTTTGAAATGAAGATCTTTTAGTTAAAATAGTCTCTTTTACCTCACTTTTTAACCATGTGGATAATCGTTTTGCCTTCCTTTTACCTTTCTTAATGTGTGGAATACATCTGGATACTGCTTCTAGGATGGTATTTTTTACCAATGTCCACGCCTCTTGCACACTTTTTTCCTTTGTAGCTGCTCCTGCGCCGGCAGGAGATCGACTGCAGGAGGTCGTTCAGCGGTGGTTCCGGACCGCCACTGAACGACCTCCTGCAGTCGATCTCCTGCCGGTATTGTATCGTGGCCCTAACGATTTTTGACGATTTAAAATATATCGGGTTCCGCGACCTCGCTGAACGACCTCCTGCAGTCGATCTCCTGCCGGCGCCATTTTCCGTACGGAAAACGATTCACGGCAAGAAATCGCTTCCTGAACCCCGCTGGACTCCCAGAAACTTTTGGCCAGCTTGGGGGCGCCTCCTGACCCCCACAAGACTTGCCAAAAGTCCAGCGGGGGTCCGGAACGACCTCCTGCGTCGAATCGTTTTTGTCTATGGCCGCCGCCATTTTGCGGCGGCCATTTTGCAAAATGGCGCCGGCTGAAGAAAAAAGGATTCAATTGAGGGGGCCGTTCCGGACCGCCGCCGCTCTGGACCACCAGGTAATTTAAAGCATTTGGGGGGGGGGGGGTTCGGGAGGGTGGGGGATTTTATTTAAAGGGTCGGGGGTGGGTTTTAGGGGGTTGGCTCACGATTTTAACGATTTTTCATGATATTTTTAAAACCCAAACGGCAACAATACGATTCCCTCCCTCTCCCAGCCGAAATCGATCGTTAAGACGATCGAGGACACGATTCACATCTCTAGAACCAATTGCTCCATAAAACTGACATTTATTCCATCCAGGAACTTTTTCTCTCTGGCATGTCCCGATGTTACATTTACCCAGTCAATATTGGGGTAATTGAAATCTCCCATTATTACTGCACTACCAATTTGGTTAGCTTCCCTAATTTCTCTTAGCATTTCACTATAGGAGCACAAGATATAGGAGCACAAGATGGCGCCGGCCATCCACTGCTCCTACCAAGCTGACCAATAGCACCGGTAGCCCCTATGACATAGAAAGTCAAAGGCTATTGGCGCCATTTTGAATACCGGCAGCTGATGTTGTGAGTGCAGGAGATGGCTCCCGGACCCCCCACTGGACCACCAGGGAGTTTTGGTAAGTCTTGGGGGGGGGGGGGGTCAGGAGGGTGGTTGGTTGTGCTTAATTCAATTTTAGCTGGGAAACGAATAAGAATTAACGCATGTACGTATCGGGGGCCCCCTTGCCGCATGCAACATATCTGCCCCCCGACGAATATGAATCCCGAATGCAACGTATGGCGTCCCTCTGCACATCCCTAAATTCTAATGCATCATTAGTATCCTTTGAAGATACCTCCCTCTGAACCATGCGCTGCTGAGCGACTGTTGGCTTTCCCCTTTGTTTTAGTTTAAAAGCTGCTCTATCTCCTTTTTAAATGTTAGCACCAGCAGTCTGGTTCCACCCTGGTTAAGATGGAGCCCATCCCTTTGAAAAAGACTCCTCCTTCCCCGAAAGGTTCCCTAGTTCTTTACAAAACTGAATCCCTCTTCCTTGCACTATCGTCTCATCCACGCATTGAGACTCCAGAAATCTGCCTGCCTCTAGGGACCTGCACCTGGAAAAGGGAGCATTTCAGAGAATGCTACCCTGGAGATTCTGGATTTCAGCTTTCTGCCTAAGAGCCTAAATTTGGCTTCCAGAACCTCCCTCCCACATTTTACTATGTCATTGGTGCCCACATGTACCAAGCCAGCCGGTTCCTCCCCAGCACTGTCTAAAATCCTATATAGGTGATGCATGAGGTCCGCTACCTTCGTACCAGTTAGACATTAGGGATGTGAATCGTTTTTCAACGATTAAAATTATCGTCCGATAATTTTAATATCGTCTTAAATCGTTATAGAACACAATACAATAGAAATTCTAACGATTTATCGTTAAAAATTGTAAAATCGTGTTAGTGCGCACTAACAGGAGTTAGTGCGCACTAACAGAAAATGATACAAATTGACACTTTCCAGGTCAGTAAAGGTCAGTTAGGAATGAATATGTATTCCTATTGGCTGGCTGCCCTCTTATCTATTGATATTACCAAGGTTCCCACTGAGGTGATGGTTGGGGGGATGGGAAATGGAAATGGAAACTCAGGAACACTAACAGAAAATGATACAAATTATTGACACTTTCCAGGTCAGTTAGGAATGAATATGTATTCCTATTGGCTGGCTGCCCTCTTATCTATTGATGTTACCAAGGTTCCAACTGAGGTGATGGTTGGGGGGATGGGAAATGGAAACTGTTGGTAGTTGACAAAAAAAGTAATGTGATCAGTCAATATGACTAGAACTTGTGCCCTATTCCTGATACCAGGGGTGTTGTGATCTTCCTGCACACAGTGCCCTAACCCTGACACCAGGGGTGTTGTGATCTTCCTGCACACAGTGCCCTATCCCTATTAATACCAGGAATGTTGTGATCTTCCTGCACACAGTGCCCTAACCCTGACACCAGGGGTGTTGTGATCTTCCTGCACACAGTGCCCTAACCCTGATACCAGGGGTGTTGTGATCTTCCTGCATGCAGTGCCCTATCCCGCCTGCATTACTAGTGAGAGGCTGGCTTCACAGACAGGGGGGAGCTGCCTGACCCTCACTCCTGACTTCCCCCATGTCCCAGCCAGTGAATGGTGTGTGGGTGAGGGGGGGGGGGGAGGATGGTGAAGTCTGAGACAGCTCCCTCCCTGCATTACTAGTGAGAGGCTGGCTTCACAGACAGGGGGGAGCTTCCTGACCCTCACTCCTCCCCTCCCCCATGTCCCAGCCAGTGAATGGTGTGTGGTGAGGGGGGGAGGATGGTGAGGCTGAAACAGCTCCTTCCCTGCATTACTAGTGAGAGGCTGGCTTCACAGACAGGGTTGAGCTGCCTGACCCTCACTCCTCCCCTCCCCCATGTCCCAGCCAGTGAATGGTGTGTGGGTGAGGGGGGGGGGAGGATGGTGAAGGCTGAGACAGCTCCCTCCCTGCATTACTAGTGAGAGGCTGGCTTCACAGACAGGGGGGAGCTGCCTGACCCTCACTCCTCTGGGGTGTTGTGATCTTCCTGCACACAGTGCCCTATCCCTGATACCAGGGGTGTTGTGATCTTCCTGCATGCAGTGCCCTATCTCTATTAATACCAGGAGTGTTGTGATCTTCCTGCACACAGTGCTCTAGCCCTAATACCAGGGGTGTTGTGATCTTCCTGCACACAGTGCCCTATTCCTGATACCAGGAGTGTTGTGATCTTCCTGCACGCAGTGCACTATCCCTGATACCGGGATGTGTGCAAGAAGATCACAACACCCCTGGTATTAGGGATAGGGCACTGTATGCAGGAAGATCACAACACCCCCGGTATCAGGGATAGGGCACTGAGTGCAGGAAGATCACAACACTCCCGGTATCAGGGATATGGCACTGCATGCAGGAAGATCACAACACCCCCCGGTATCAGGAATAGGGCACTGTGTGCAGGAAGATCACAACACCCCTGGTATTAGGGATAGGGCACTGTGTGCAGGAAGATCACAACACTCCTGGTATTAATAGGGATAGGGCACTGCATGCAGGAAGATCACAACACCCCTGGTATCAGGGATAGGGCACTGTGTGCAGGAAGATCACAACACTCCTGGTATTAATAGGGATAGGGCACTGTGTACATGAAGATCACAACACCCCTGGTGCCAGGGTTAGGGCACTGTGTGCAGGAAGATCACAACACCCCTGGTATCAGGGTTAGGGCACAAGTTCTAGTCACATTGACTGATCACATTACTTTTTTTGTCAAGCTACCAACTGTTTCCATTTCCCATCCCCCATATACTGTCAGTGGGAACCTTGGTAACATGAATAAATAAGAGGGCAGCCAATAGGAATACATATTCATTCCTAAACTGACCTTAACTGACCTGAAAAGTGTCAAATTGTATCATTTTCAGTTAGTGTGCACTAACTGGGAGTTAGTGCGCACTAATCGGAAAAAACAATTTTTAACGATTTTTTAACTAAAAAATCGTGCCAAACACGATTTTCTTCTCCTGACAAACGATTTCAATCGTTAAGATGATAGGGCACACGATTCACATCCCTATTAGACATGTCACCAGGCGATTCTCATGCCCACCAGCTACCCAACTGTCTACATTCCTAATAATCAAATCACCAACTAAGACAGCTGACCTAACCCTTCCCTCCTGGGCAGTAGCCCTGGGAGACACATCCTCAGTGCAAAAGGACAATGTACCCCCTGGAGAGCAGGTCCTTTGTACAGGAACCTTTCCTGCTGCACCAGGTTGATGCTCTCCAATCATGAGACCTTCTTCCTCCAAGGCATCACCAGGGCTGCCAATCTGAAGTTTGGGACTTGTCTACTATGTCCCTGAAGGTCTCATCTATATACCTCTCTGTCTGCCTCAGCTCCTGCCACTCTTGCCTCCAGAGATCGGACTCATTCTCTGAGTGACAGGAGCTCTTTGCATTGGATGTACATGTACAACTTCCCATCAGCATGTTAAATTTCTTTTATGAGTTAATGCTAAAAGGTGCCTTGTGTGAATTTTATTGCATAGGCCCTACAGTGGTGTTATTTCAGGAGCTCTGTATCACTTTATTGGGGTGCTCTTTACAGAAAACATTGCTGCACACTTTAAATTATCACAGTGCTCAATACTGATTCATGAATACCTAAAGATACATGTTTATCCAATGTACTCTTGCTGTAAGCTTCTAAGTAACCAATTTCAGTATTTTTGTTGGCCTTCTAGAATATGGTCATAGTGATCTTGCATAATGACTTAAGAAGTCTTTGCTCTATTGTTCTAAGCTTTATTCAGTTTTAGATTTGTTGCCTTGTATATCACCAAATGTCTGATAAAGCTTTCAGTTCACACAGACACTCAATAAATTACTGCATTCTCTTCTGTGATTCATTATGCCCTTTTAGCTGTCTTGAAACTCAACCAATCTGTTCTATTTTCTACTTGATGGTTATTTGTTTTGTTTGTTCTCCAGTAAGTTTGTTTCTAATGAGATTGCACTGATGCCTATTTCTGTTACAATTTCAATCACTGTAAACTACACTTTTCTTTTCTGTGTTTTTAACAACAAACATCTAGCCATAGTACACACATTTCCAAGCTTTTGTAACCTATACAATAAAACTTGAAAAGAAAACGTTAATGTGCACATTAAAATGCCATATAATAAGTGATGCAAAAAGATTTAGTATGACCATGGTAAAAAAATAAATATGTCCTCAATAGCTTAGCCACTCTATTCTCATACAGAGAAACCCAAAAATGTATTCGCTAATTAGGGAGAGTGTGTTTGTAAGCCCCTTACCTCCAAGTGCTTTTGGCATTGCATCCCACTCCATGCTGCATCCAAGGGCTGTGTATAGTACTTCTTGCAACCTGAAGCTCCTCTTATAGGCCCTGCAGCTAGTACTTCCCGGAGCATTGGCTGAAAGCATCACATCCTACCTAGGGTATACTGTTTGCAACCTGCCAGTGTCTCAGCAACTGGTCCTTTTGAGCTAATTGATGGTGGCAAGTTGCTATTGTCCCAGCCTTGCTGTTTTTCTGCCTTGTCCAGCCTTGCCTTGCTGTGAAATCCTGATTTTGTCTTGCCTCGCCTTGCTATTCTCCTGCCCTGTCCTGCCTTGCCCTACCTTCCAGTCAACCTTTCCTCGGACTGGTCTTCTGTTACTGACCTGGAGTATCTTCTGACCTTGCTTGTTCTCTGCCTGCCTCGACCCTGCCTGCCAGTCCTAACCTCAGCCCGACTTGGTCCTATCTGATTTATTGTTCCTTGCACCCCACCAGAGAAATCCTGCTGGCTAACAGAACCTGTAGGCTCAATCCAAGGGGGAGGGGGCCAGCCAGGTGGAAGATCTTGCCTCATGGCATATTAGCTGCCGGATGATGGGGCCTGGTCCATGTTCTCATGCTCCATGCTCAGGGCTGGAGCAAGGGTATTAGGCACCCTAGGCAAACCTTACAGTCTGGCGCCCCATCCCCATACACAATTTTAAATTATGCATTTATAACATATTATACATGAAAAATGGCATTCTGAGGTAAAATTAACATATAAGTTGTTGTGATAATTTCATGCACTGTTGTGATGCCAACAAGAAAACTCTGCATCTTGGAATTCATATGGCATCATACCCATTGTGATATATTTCAGCATGGTCCTCCCATAGCAACACACTACAGTACTATTTGCCAACGCTCAAAGAATAACAACCCCACCTATGAAAAAGAATACCACAAATACTACACCAGAATCTAAAATATCAATACACCTCCTATTACGAAAACAGAACAGGCCAAACTACTACAAATCCCTACAGAGAAACTACATGCTAAAAGAATGCTTCATCTCAGTCTTTGCATGCAGAACACAAACCCTCACCAAATATAGAATAAAGCCACATAAAGTATAAATAGAAATGTGCAGACAAAAACTGAACTGTAAAACGCATCACGCCAGACTCTATACAGTGTAACAAAGGAAAACAAATGTCACCATTCCTCATGAAACAAATCAATAAAATCAAGATATGTAAATCATTAATCATAATTATAAAATCATACAAATAAAATCATTTCAAAACAGCTGATGAATAGAATATCCAATAATTAAAGACTCATGCAAATTTTGAAAGCTTTACCAAACATCAATAAAATATTTCAAACAGCAGACACATCACATACTACCCAATAATTAAAATGGTAGTCAATCAAGAAAAATGAACTTAAAAAGCCATCTTTACTTACCCTCTCCAGCAGTTCTCCTACTCCTTTCCCTTGCAGGCCACACCAGAAGCAGCAGTAGCTGCTGAAGCTGTCCTCACAGTCCTCTTCCTTAGGGACCACAACCAGTCTCTTCTCTCACTTCGGAGCGGCCTCGGAGGGAACGGAGGCAGGCTGCATGGCTCGGCGTGTGCAGGCTGTCGATTTTGGGCAGCCTTGCACGCGCCGACCCAGGATTTTAATGGATACGTGCGGCTACGTGCGTATCTATTGAAATCCTGCGTACTCTTGTTCATGCCTGGTGCGCGAACAAAAGTACGTGTGTGCGCAGATTTATAAAATCTGCCCCTTAATGCATTATTTGCAAGGTGTGTGCTA
Source organism: Rhinatrema bivittatum (assembly GCF_901001135.1). NCBI lineage: Eukaryota > Metazoa > Chordata > Amphibia > Gymnophiona > Rhinatrematidae > Rhinatrema > Rhinatrema bivittatum. The sequence continues at coordinate 20,951,362 of NC_042621.1, forward strand.
AAACAGAAAGCAAAATCAAATAAAGCAAACAAAATGAAAAAAAATAAAACCCCCAAAATGAAGTGAAAAAAAATTAAACAACAAAACAATTTAGCTTGCATACTTTGCACAATAGTTTAATCCAACAATCAACTACTGCCTCAATGCTCACAAACATGACCTCTCCTTTCAAACCAAAATTATTGGTCAGTTCAAAAAAGCTTATGAGGCTCAGACTGTAGTTCATGCCAAGCCTCTGAATGTTTACATTGATCTTTGGCCAAAATAACAATGACCATGTTATCAAGGATCTTCTGGTAACCTCTTGCTTGGAATAACATTTGCCTTATGTAAAGAGAGGCAGATTAATTTTCAAAGAGCTCAAATGTGTTTTTTCTGTCACCTCCATCACTCTCCCCCTCTCTTGTCTCCCCTGTTTTGCTTGAAGCCTGTGAAAACTTTCTTTTCACGTAATTAAGAGAGGGGAAAAGGAGTGATGCACCCACTGAATAGTTACCTGCCCCTTAGGGAGCCCCTTAAAATAGACCCTATGAGGAAAGGCTGAAGAGGTTAGGGCTGTTCAGCTTGGAGAAGAGACGGCTGAGGGGGGATATGATAGAGGTCTTTAAGATCATGAGAGGTCTTGAACGAGTAGATGTGACTCGGTTATTTACACTTTCGAATAATAGAAGGACTAGGGGGCATTCCATGAAGTTAGCAAGTAGCACATTTAAGACTAATCGGAGAAAATTCTTTTTCACTCAACGCACAATAAAGCTCTGGAATTTGTTGCCAGAGAAGGTAGTTAGTACAGTTAGTATAGCTGGGTTCAAAAAAGGTTTGGATAAGTTCTTGGAGGAGAAGTCAATTAATGGCTATTAATCAATTATACTTAGGGTATAGCCACTGCTATTAATTGCATCAGTAGCATGGGATCTTCTTAGTGTTTGGGTAATTGCCAGGTTCTTGTGGCCTGGTTTTTGGCCTCTGTTGGAAACAGGATGCTGGGCTTGATGGACCCTTGGTCTGACCCAGCATGGCAATTTCTTATGTTCTTATGTTCTTAAATAATGCCCCCTGCTCTTATGACTAGCCAGGAGGTGGGGCTGGGCCCCACAATAAAAATGGCTGATAATGAACAGACATTTACAGGCCAGCAGTGCTCACTGACTCATGTAACCAAAACAAGGACTGCAATGGTTTTAAGAATCATGCCAATGTGTTGTAGCTTGTCTGTTTCCATGTCAGTATGAAACCTTTGTGCTTTGTGCATTGTGAGGTGTGGTGCAGTGTTTGAAGGGATTTTGTAATGTATAACTTTTGAGAATAATGAAGACCAAAAATGTGCACTCAAGTGTCAGTGTCATATTCAATAGATTCATAAGCAGAGTTCTCATTAATTCAAAAGCATACATTTATTCAAGGCGTCAAAGATAGTGCATTTGGCAACATGGTCAGTCCCCGACACAATCCATGTTTCACCAGAGGGGCTGCTTCAGGAGGGACAAAAATAGGTAACAAGCACCTTAGATCTAGAGAAACAAACAAGTATCATGTATCAGGACAGTTTCATGTCAGCCGCTACAGCCTAGAAAACACATTTGTAAACAAGAGTATATGTATCAATCAGAAAGATTTCCTCACATTGAGCAAAAATCTATTTGTGACATACCTTTCTGTTATGCAACATATGAGAGAGAAGCCTTCTCTTACAGAGTAGGTAGAGCCATAGAGATTTAAAGAAACAGTTGAATAAAGATGCCAGGGAGCTAAACGTGCCGAAGTGTACCTGGCCAATCAATTGTAAGAAGGCATATGTGAGGACCAATGGGATGTAAGCAGGAAATGGCCAAGAAGAAAAGGACTCACAAAGGGGAAGATCAGAGAAAAGAAGCCCATTCAATTTCCTAATCCAAGCCACTGGGAAAGAGGCGCTGTAGCCTGTAGATCCACTTCTGTTCATGTCAAATAAGTAGTAGTGAAAAATCCCTGCCCCTTTTAGGTGGAGCAACCACATTAATGGCAAAGAAATGAAGATCTGTCAAAGTGTGTATGAGACAGCTCCTGCCAGTGTGAAACCAAAGGAGCATCAAGCAGAGAGGAATGAAGGCAGGATAGATGTTCAAAAATCCTTGTTTACAAAAGTAGATGTTTTCCCAGCATACAAAACTGAGAATGATCAAACAGTGAAGTAAACCACTCCTCTGGATAAGCAGGAAGAGAAGCACCTCAGCACATACTGTTTTTGAGTAACTGGATGAATAAATTACATAAAAGAGAGTGAATATATACAGGCATAACACTGGCTGCATGGGGCATGGCCACTGTATGCTGTGTCAGGTGAAGGCCAGAGTCCAAATCGTACGATACTAGTGAGTCCAGAATGTTTCTACCCCAATAGAAGGCAAAACGGGGGATATTTTGGAACATCATGTGTAGAGAAAAGATACTCCATTGCCTCCTGATGATCTTACAAATGTGACTTATCCTAGTAGAATAAGGAAGAACACAAGTCAAGCAGTCAATTGTGTCTGAGGATTGAGGAAGAAACAGAAGATTGCTCCTCCGGTGAGCAGTTGTTAACTTCAAACATATTGTTAACTGCAATATGTTTGAAGCCAAGAATAAATGTTTGCTCTTGAATTAATGAGAACTCTGCTTGTGAATCTACTGGACAGGACACTGACACTTGAGCATACATTCTTGCTCTTTATTATTGATTTGTGGATGTGTGCATATTTACTCCCACTGTTGCATTTTGCATTTAACTGTTTGAGAAGACATATTTGTGGTGTGACTATATAGACATGTGTGAGAATTCCCTCAAAAGTGTGTATTAGTTGTGTTTTATTTTGGCAAAGAGAAGTGTTTTATAAAATATTCATCCCCAAGAGTCTGTGGATATAGTTGTACAGTGTTATCTCTCATCCATGGCCTTCATCATCCAGGCTTTCACTTTTCAGTTAGTTTATTTATTTAAAATAGTTTAGATTCCACTTCCCCCAAGTTAACTTGTCAGTGAAGATTACATCCAAAAATTCATAAAACACATAAAACACAAAATTAATAATACTTAATACAAATTTAACTTCATAGGATGTTTAGTGGACAAGTTATTCAGCTAAAGTTAGCCGGAAACTTGTTCTGGATATTCAGCGTGACAAATGACTCGTTGAATATCCCCAATTAAAGTTATCTGACTAACTATAGCAGGATAACTTTAAACATAATCAGATATTCTTTTGAATATCACCGGTTATGTATAAAGCTATTCAGCTATGGTTAGTCGGATAGATTTAAACTGGTGATATTCAAAAGAACATAGCTGGTTAAGGAAGATCCCATTAAAAAAAACACACACAAATTGTAGGCTAGCTTATGCTCCTGACGTAGTAGCCCAGCAATGTGAGATGTGCCCAGCTCGGATCGTGGTAGGATGCTATTGCAATCTGAGTGAAGAGTAATGAAGGTACCGGGAGGGGGTTTGTAAGGAAAGGGTTGGGGTGGTCAGGATGGGGGCTGAACACGTAATTTTGACATTTAAAATAAGGGGAGCAAGGGATGGGGGGAATAGATGACATTGGTCTCTCAGCCCTGAAATTTTTAACTAACTAATAATTGGACCTATTTGGGAGGAGAGAGCAAGTTTGACCCTGCAGGGGCCTTTCCAGTTTGGGTGGGAGGGAGGAAGTTACAGGTTTGGTCCTGCTGGACTGCAATTTGTGTGTGTGTGTTTTGTTTTTTTTATGAACATACCTTAACCGACTATGTTCTTTTGAATATAGCCGGTTAAGGATAAAGTTATCCGGCTACACGAGGCCGGATAACTTTAAACCTTCTTCAGATAACCTAGCCATATATACACCCTATATTCAGCCAAGTTAGCTGGATAACAGGTCTCCTCTCTATAATGCCACAAAAATGGCCCTTTTATATCCTGCTAAATTATAGCTGGATAACAACATATCTGGCTATAATTTAGCCAGATAAGAGACTCAATATGCTGAAGATAAAGCAATGGAGATTGAAGAGGCATCTGAAAAGAAGGAAGAAACCCAATGAACACAAAAATTCCAGAATACAAACAGTAACTATTAGACCAAGCTCATTGTGCCGGGTGATTCAATCATCAGAGGCACTCATTTGGGAACTCTTTTTGAGGGAAACACTAGTGTTAAAAGCTTTCCAGGCAATCTGGCCAGTAGAAACGCTTTTCAAATAGTCAATGTGATCAAAGAAGAAAGCAAGGACTCTGAAGTTGATATTATCATCCATCTGGAAACCAACGACCTTCCTAGAAACAGCATCCAAGTGGTACAGAGAGACCTCCAGTCTCTGGCAAAGATTAGTCATATGGTGAAGACTATTGCCTTTTCAAAAGTCTTACCTGTTCATGGAAAGGGGAAAGATAGATTAAGCCATATACATAAATTCAATATAAGGCTCAAAACCTGGTGCAAGGAACAACATTTTGGATATAGTGGAGTATGGGGCAATTTATGGAACAGAAAATGACTTTATGTCAAAGATGGCTTACATCTGTCTGTGGCAGGAAAAAGGATACTAAGGGACAAATTCAAATCCTATCCCATAAAGCATTTAAACTAAATGATAAGGGAGGCAGGAGGACATTGGAACATCACCCCCAAACAACATAAAAAATATCAAAACCAAAACCAAAACCAAATAGAAAACAAAGGAAAGGGGTGAAGGGGATAACAAAAGCCAGCTGAATAAGGCAAAAAACAAGTAAAAAAAAAAAAAAGCAGTAAACAGAAGAAGAGAAACCGGAAAGCTATGAGCACAAATGCTCATAGTCTGGGCAATAAAATCCTAGACCTGCAAGCCCTAATGGTGGAGGCAGACATGGACATTGTTGCTGTTATGGAGACATGGTTCACAGAATCTCATATAGAAACTTAGAAACATAGAAATGACGGCAGAAGAAGACCAAACAGTCCATCTAGTCTGCCCAGCAATCTTTCACACTTATTTTTTTCATACGTATCTGTTACTCTTGTCCCTTAATAAGTAACTTTTTGGTTCTATTTCCCTTCCACTCCCGCCATCGATGTAGATAGCAGTGCTGGAGCTGCATCTAAGTGAAGTATCTAGCTAATTGGTTAGGGGTAGTAACCGCCGTAATAAGCAAGCTACTCTCATGCTTGTTTACCCAGCCTGTGCAATTCATTCCTTGTTGGTTGTCTGAATATAAATCCTCTTTTATTCATTCCCCCTGCCGTTGAAGCAGTGAGCTGTGCTGGCTATGTATTCCAAGTGAAGTATCAGGCTTGATTCAGGGTAGTAGCCACCGTAAAAAGCAAGCTACACCCATGCTTATTTGTTTACCCAGACTATGTAATTCAGTCCTTGTTGGTTGTTGTTTGAATATTCATCCTCTTTTCTACATTCCCCCTGCCTTTGAAGCAGAGAGCTATGCTGAATATGCATTGAAAGTGAAGTATCAGGCTTATTTGGTTTTGGGTAGTAACCGCCGTAACAGGCAAGCTACTCCCCTGCTTTTTTGTGTATGCAAATCCTTTCTTCAAATCCTTTTTTCCCACATTTCCTCTTGCCATTGAAGCATAGAGCAATGTTGGAGTCACATTAACCATGTGTATGTTTATTGAATAAGGATATTAATCTCCAGGTAGTAGCCGTCATTCCCACAAGCCACCCCCATGCCTTTTCTCTTCATTCACATCCTCTAGACTTTATGGATCAACAGTGTTTAATCCCACGCCCCTTTGAAATCCTTCACAGTTTTTGTCTTCACCACTTCCTCCGGAAGAGCGTTCCAGGCATCCACCACCCTCTCCGTGAAGAAATACTTCCTGACATTGGTTCTTCCTCCCTGGAGTATTAAATCATGACCCCTGGTTCTGCTGATTTCTTTGCAATAGAAAAGGTTTGTCGTTGTCTTTGGATCATTAAAACCTTTCAAGTATCTGAAAGTTTGTATCATATCACCCCTGCTCCTCCTTTCCTCCAGGGTGTACATATTTAGATTCTTCAATCTCTCCTCATAAGTCATTTCATGAAGACCATCCACATTTTTGGTCACCCTTCTCTGGACCACCTCCATCCTGTCTCTGTCCCTTCGGAGATATGGTCTCCAGAAGTGAACATAGTACTCCAGGTGAGGCCTCACCAAGGACCTGTACAAGGGGATAATCACTTCCTTTTTCTTACTTGATATTCCTCTCTCTATGCAGCCCAGCATTCTTCTGGCTTTAGCTATCGCCTTGTCACATTGTTTTGCCGACTTCAAATCATTAGACACTCTCACCCTAAGGTCTCTCTCCTGATCCGTGCTCATCAGCCCTTCTCCCCCCATCGAATACAGTTCTTTAGGATTTCCACACCCCATATGCATGACTCTGTACTTCTTGTCATTGAATCTCAACTGCCATATCTTCAACCACTCTTCCAGTTTTCTTAAATCCCGTCTCATTCTCTCTACTCCTTCCGGCATGTGCACTCTGTTGCAGATCTTAGTGTCATCCGCAAAACGACAAACCTTCCCTTCTATCCTGTCCGCAATGTCGCTCACATAGTTATTGAACAGGAATGGTCCCAACACTGATCCTTGTGGCACTCCGCTCAACACCGCTCTCTCTTCAGAGTAAGTTCCATGTACCATCACACATTGTCTTCTGTCCGTCAACCAGTTTGCAATCCATGCCACAACCTCGGCACTCATTCCTAAGCTTCTCATTTTATTCACCAATCTCCTGTGCGGGACTGTATCAAAAGGTTTTCTAAAGTCCAAGTAGATGACATTGAGCGCTCTTCCTCGATCCAATTCCTTGGTTACCCAGTCAAAAAAGTCAATTAGATTTGTCTGATAGGATCTTCCCTTGGTGAATCCATGCTGCCTCTGGTCCAGCAGTTCTCCTGACTGTAGATAGTTCACTATTCTTTCTTTCAACAGCGACTCCATTAGTTTTCCCACCACAGAGGTGAGGCTAACTTGTCTGTAGTTACCAGCCTCTTCTCTGTTCCCACTCTTGTGAAGCAGAACCACCACCGCTCTTCTCCAATCACTCGGCACCACTCCCGTTTCTAGGGATCTATTGAACAGGTCACACAGAGGACCCACTAGCACATCTCTGAGCTCCCTCAGTATCCTGGGATGACCTCATCAGCCCCCATGGCTTTGTCCACTTTCAGTTTCTATAGCTCTTCCCATACATTCTCTACTGTAAATGGAGTTACATCTACTCCATTCCCCTCCAGTTTCTTGTTAATTAGTGGCGGTCCTTCTCCAGGGTCCTCTTTAGTGAACATAGAACTGAAGTGTTCGTTTAATATTTCTGCTATTTCTTCGTCTCTCTCCACACATTGATCCTTTTCACCTTTCAATTTCACTATACCACTTTGAACTTTTCTCCTTTCTCTGATGTATCTGAAAAATGTTTTGTCACCTCTCTTAACCTCTTTGGCAATCCTATCTTCTGCTTGACTTTTTGCCGTCTTGATTACTTTCTTTGTCTCCTTCAGTTCTACCAGATATTCTTCTTTGTGCTCCTCCCTTTGGGATCCTTTCTATTTCTTGAACACTGTTCTTTTATCCTTTATTGTGTTAACCACCTCCTTTGAGAACCAGATAGGTTTCATTTTTCTTTCACTTTTCTTTACTTTTCTAACATACGGGCCGATACAGTAAGGTGCGGTAGAAAGAGGTGCTTTAGGGCCAGGCGCACCCACGTTTGCCACACGCACAGTTCGGATCACATACCGCTCGATACTCTATTTAAATGGCATGCAAATGCAAGCCGTGTCCAACGGGCATCCAACGTGCGTCCATGAAGCGCAATCAATTTTACTGTATAGGCGCTGTACAGCGCCTATACAGTATCCTGGGTACGCTGGTACCTGTCATTTCAAATGACATTTGAAATGACAGGTACCAGTAAGTGGATCCCAACTTTAACCAAAAGAAAACCTGAAAACCTAAAATCCCCTCCTCCTGAAGCAAGGCGCAGGGCGAAAAGCGACTCGACATGTAAAGTATTGTGAATAAGTGTAACCAAAGTTAACTTACTTTTTCTTTCTTTCAGCCCTCTCTGCCCTCCAGAGGCGCGCAGCACGGCTCCCCTGCCTCCTGGGGGCAGCTGGCGGCGAAAGCGGCTTCCAGCGGCCCCCACCGGTGAAGACGGATGTACGCACGCCCGTAGGGGTAAGGGTAGGCGGTAATTTAGCAGGTTAAAGACGTGGCTAAACTGCAGGTTAAAAAGGCGATAGTCGGGGCACACGTTACTGAAGTATCAGGCTTGATTTGGGGTAGTAACTGCCGTAACAAGCAAGCTACACCCATGCTTATTTGTTTTACCCAGACTATGTAATTCAGTCCTTGTTGGTAGATGTCTGAATATAAAACATCTTTTCTTCATTCCCCCTGCCATTGAAGCATAGAGCTATGCTGGATATGCATTGAAAGTGAAGTATCAGGCATTTTTGGTTTGGAGTAGTAACTGCCGTAACAAGCAAGCTACTTCCCTTCTTTATGTGGATGCAAATCCTTTTTTCCACATTTCCTCTTGCCGTTGAAGCATAGAGCAATATTGGAGTCGCATTAACCGTGTGTATGTTTATTGAATGAGGGTATTAATCACCACGAATTAGCCGTCATTCCTGCAGGCCACCCCCATGCCTCTTCTCTTCATTCACTTTCTCTAGACTTTATGGATCCACAGTATTTATCCCACGCCCCTTTGAAATCCTTCACAGATAAAACCCCTTCACAGATGAAATCCTTCACAGATAAAATTTGCCCCTTTGAAATCCTTCACAGATAAAACCCTTCACAGATGAAATACCTCACAGTTAAAATCCGCTTGAGATTTTAACTACTTAATCTCTGAATTCCTTTCCAAAGGATGTGGTTATGGCAGTTAGTGTAACTGGGTTTAAAAAGGTTTGGATAAGTTCCTAGAGGAAAAATCCATAAACTGCTATGAATTTTATTTATAAGCATTAATAGCTTGAGATATATTTAACTTTTGGGTACTTGCCAGGTACTTGTATCCTGGATTAGCCACTGTTGGAAACAGGATGCTGGGTTTGATGGACCCTTGGTCTGATCCAGTATGGCATATGTTATGTTCTTATGTTGTAAATGTAAATTCTCATAACACTTTTGATACATGCTTGTCTTTTACCCCAGGACAGACATGCAGAATACCACCCCATCTATTCCATAGTGAGTTGCCGCTGATGTGGATGTAGGGACTGCTTGCCTGCCACCTCACTTGGGGAAGAGGCCTGGTGGTTGGCTTTGGAAATGCACTTTAACTTTTCAGTGGCTTTCCTGCTCTTGCTGCTGCTGCTGTTTTGAGTAGAAAATAGGGTCCTTAGACCAGCACCTGCAGCATCCCCTGAAATCAATGTTAAAAGGCGTGTTCGTTTTGGAAATGATGCTGTTTTTCACAGTTTGAAAGATGACACAGTTCCTTTCCTCTTCTATAGCCTCCTGCAGTGAAAGCATTCTGCAAAATGCAGGATCTCCAGAAATCTAAAGTGCCTCCGTACCTGAGATGTCTTACAGCATTCCCTTTTCCTCTCTAGATCTTTGAGTGCTGCTGCTGCTGCTGGGACTGAGGTTGAGGGTAGATCAGGAAGGGGAAAGATCAGGGCCATCTCTCACACTGTCCAGTACCTTCTCTTTCTGTGAAGTGCACTTGCCCAAGCAGCATCACCTGCTGCCTTCTAAGGTTGCTCACTGGATAGCACACTAGTAAGTATATTTCTCAAACCCTCCACCATGTATTTCTTTTATATACCGACATTCGATCGAGACATCACATCGGTTTCCAGATAACTAAAGGAATAGGGTGGTAACAGCCCTATTTTACATTATAACATGGTAATAAATGGATATAAGAATATTTTACATTATAACATGGTAATAAATATAACAAGTTATAACAGAACTAAGAGGAATACATGGAACATTAGACTATAGTATATAACATATGTACATAAATGGCTTGTTGATGAGGATAATTTATGGTAAGGACAGCAGGGAGGGGAGAGGGGGGAGGGGAGAGAAAGGGATGGGTGGGAGGAAGGTAGTGATAGGGAGGGAATGGGTGGGGCGAGATGCTTGTGTAGGGGGGGCGTGGTGTGGTGCATTTGGGCAGGTTATGTGTCAGGTGGGAAAGCTTTTAAAAATAGCCATGTTTTGAGGTGTTTTTTGAAGACTTGCAGTGAAGGTTCGTTTCTGAGACAGGTGGGGAGGGTGTTCCATAAGGTGGGGCCCGCTATTGTTATGGCTCGTTTGTGGGTGACGTTGAGGTGTGCAGCTTTGAGATTGGGGTTGGCTAGGAGGCCAGTGTTGGTGGATCTGAGAGTTCTATGAGTGGGGTAAGGTTGTATTCCGTTGTTTAGCCAGTCCATTTTGTTGTTGTTTATTTTTTTGTGCATGAGGGTGAGGGTTTTATACTGGATTCTTTGTGTAATGGGTAGCCAGTGGAGTTCTTTGAGAGTGGGTGTGATGTGAGAGGATTTTTTGTTGTTAGAGATGATTCTGGCGGCAGCGTTCTGTAGAACTTGGAGGGGTTTGATGTGGATTTCTGGTAGGCCAAGGAGGAGGGAGTTGCAGTAGTTGAGTTTTGAAAAGATAATTGATTGAAGGACTGTTCGGAAATCGTGCTCTTGGAGAAGGGGTTTGAGTTTTTTTAGTGTCTGAAGTTTGAAGAATCCATCTTTGATTGTATTGGAGATGTGTCGTTTAAAGTTGAGTTGGCTGTCAATTGTTACGCCTAGGTTTCTTGTGGACGGCGTGAGTGAGGTTTGTGAGATTTGTGGAACTCCTGGGTTGATTGAGCTTCCTGGGTGGTCAGAGGGGGTGCACATGAGTGGATAGGAGGGACGGTCATCGTGGATGTGAATGATTTCTGTTTTGGCTTGGTTGAGGCATAGTGATAATTGAAATAGTAAGTGGGATAAATTTGAGCTGAGTTTGTTCCATTTTTCCATGGTGAGTTGAATGGACTTGTTTATGGGGAGTAATATTTGTATGTCATCTGCATAGACAAAGTAGGTGAGGTTTGCCTCTGAAAGGTATTTGCATAGTGGGATGAGGTAAATGTTAAAGAGGGCTGAGGATAGGGAAGAACCTTGTGGGACTCCATGAGTGAGGGGCACTTGTGAGGATTCAGATGAGTTCGTCTTGACGATGTAAGATCTGTTTGAGAGGTAGGATTTGAACCATTTGATTGTGGTGTCTTGGAGACCAATTTCTTTAAGTCTGGTGAGGAGTGTTCTGTGATTGATGGTGTCGAAGGCGGCTGATATATCAAGAAGTATCAGGAGGAACAATTTGCCTTTGTTGCGGCCTCTGAGGATGGTATCAGTGAGGGAGAGGAGGAGGGTTTCAGTGCTGAAGAGTTTTCTGAAACCATGTTGTGCAGGCTGAAGAACATTATAGGTTTCAAGGTGGTCTGTGAGTTGATTGTTGACTGTTTTTTCGATGATTTTTGCTAGGAAAGGGAGGTTAGAGACTGGACTGTAGTTTGCTGGGTCGGATTTGTCGAGTTGGGGTTTTTTGATGATTGGTTTGATGATGGCATTTTTGAGTTTTTCTGGAAAGATTCCTTGTTCTAGGGATAAGTTGATGATGTAGGTTATTGGTTTGACAATAATCTCTCTGATGAGTTTTAGGGTTTTTATGGGGATGGGGTCTAAGGGGTGGGATGCAGGGTTGGTTTTTCTGATGATAGGTTCAATTTCTGTGGTAGCAACGGGTGTGAATTGTGACCATGTGTGGATGGGAGGGGGGATGTCAATTGAGTCATTGTGGGTGTGGGGAATCTTGGCAATGATGTTGTTAACTTTATCCTTGAAGAATTGTGCTAGTTTTTCACTGGAGATGTTGCTAGAGTTTGGCGTATTGTCATTTTGGATGGGGTTGGTAAGGTCTTTGACATAGGCGAAGAGGGTCCTCGGGTTAAATTGGTAATCGTGAATTCTTGATGTGTGGAAATTGCGCTTTGCTGTGTTGAGGTCAGTTGTATAGTTGTGTAGTAGTGTTCTGTATTTGTCTTTCAGGTTTGAGGTGGGGGTTCGTCTCCACTGTTTTTCAGTTTGTCTCAGTGTTCGCTTTGAGGTTTTCAGTTCTGGGGTGTACCATGGTGCTCTTTGCTTTGTGGATTGTTTTATTTCCTTTTTTATCGTGGGGCATAATGTATTGGCTATGTCTGCGTTGATAGATATCCAGGAGTTTGTGGCTGTGTTGGCATCATTTAAGTTGATTGTTTTTAGTGCCTCAGGTAACAGTTCGGCGATGTTTTCACTGGAGCATGGTTTAGTGAATTTGATGATTCGGTTGTTTGTTTGTAGTGGGTTCGATTGGAGTTGAAGCTTGGCTTGGATGAGGCTGTGGTCAGACCATGGGGTGGGGGTTGTAGAGGGTGGTCCAGTTGCAGATATTTTGTTGTTTATGAATATTAAGTCCAGGGTGTGGCCCGATTTTTGAGTGGGTGTGTTGATGATTTGGGTGAATCCAATGGCAGACATGGTGGATAGGAGCAGTTCGCTTGTGGGAGGAGGGTGGGTGTCGATATGGAGGTTACAGTCTCCTAGTATGATGGCTGGTTCTTGTAAGTTTATGTGGGTTGTGATGGATTCAATCAGGGGGGAAAGGTTGTGCTGTAGGCAACCAGGAGGTGCGTATAGGAGGAGTATTTGGAGATGTTTTGATTTGAATAGGTTGGTCTCGATAGGGGGTGGTAAGTTTAGGGAGTGGGAAGAGAATTTAAGTTTTTTGTGAGCTAGGAATAGTAGGCCACCTCCCTTTCTTTTGTTTCTGGGTATGGAGAAAATATTGTATGTGTTTTTGGGCAGTTGATTGAGTAGGACTGTGTCAGAATGTTTCAGCCAAGATTCGGTTATACAGAATATGTCTGGTTGGTCATCTGTGAGTATGTCATGGATGATTGGGATTTTTTTGGTGATTGACTGTGCATTAATGAGGAGTAGAGTAATGAGTGTGATTGTGGTATAGGGTATGTTAGGGTTGGGGTGAATTTTGGTGAGGCATCTAGTGGTGGGTGTGGCTTTAGGAGTGTGGTGGTTGTTGTGGCGATGGGTTAGTTTGGGGATGTATTGGGCTGAGGCCATTGTGTGAGTTTTGTGTGTGAAGGTTGTTGCTTGGTTGCTGAGAGGGGAGTGAGTGGTGGCAGGGGTTGTTAGGTTGTTTGAGATTTGGATGATTACTTTTCAGAGATTCATGTGTTGAGTGTTGGGATGAATATAAGGGTGCTGGCAGTTGTTGAGGGCTGTGGGGGGGTAGGAGGGGAGGAACAGTGAAGACAGAGGAGTATACGGGAGTACACAAAGGGAGTGCACGAAGGAGCAGGCTCCTTTGGCGTGCTCCTTCGGCGCGCGACGCTCGGCGTGCGGCGCCTGGGAGCCTGCTATATTTATAATTAGAGGGTTAATCAGGGCTGTCCCCTGATTGGCTGTGCGTCGGCAGCGTGTCCCTCATCGGCAGCGTGTCCCTCGGAGGCGGAGGAAGATCGGCCGATGACGTCAGCATTTCCTGGAGGAAGGCAGGGGCTGCCTCGTGGTCAGGGTCGGAGGCGGTCGTGGGTAAGTGTAATTAAGTAGGCCTTGATCAGTATCACCATGATCAGTATCTTCCAAGTCTGAAAATCCCTCACATGGTTCATCTGATTCAGTAATCAAAACATCTCCTGTTGACACTGCTCAGGAAGAAATGGATGGAGTACTGTTCTAGTTGCTCCATTCCTAGTGACTCTCCACTCCTGATGCAACCCTCTGCTAACTCTGGCTGTGTATTTTCATGCCAATGACAATGCCGGAGGAAAAACTCTAAATTGTATGTTAGTGGCACAAAAATGCTGAGAGCACACACGCCGTGATCTAATAATTGATGCTACACCAATAGAACAGACACATAGTATTTATCAGCACAGTTTAGAGTTTTTTCCTCCGGCATTGTCATTAGCAAGAAAATACACAGCCGCTTTGGTTGCAACAAAGAATTGTAAACTCTCGCATATTAATAAAGAGCATTCTAACATATATCCTGCATTTCTATATCAGATTTGAAGCCCCTGAGGCAGCTCATTCGCATGAGCGAAACTCGGCCAGAGTCGGGCTATCACCGTCACCATTTTATCTAATAAACACAACTTGATTTCACCGATCACTTCTTTTTGGTTACTACTTTGTATCCCATGTATGCAAATCAATATCATGCATAGTCACTGAATATGATTAGCCTTAAAACTCAGTTGGCTGGGTCTGAGGGCTGCTTTGAATACCACTGACCTAAAGAAAAAAAAATGTTTCTTTACACAATGGAAGGTTATTTAGAAAATATTGATTAAATGAGAAAAAGTATTTAAAAAATGGGCTATACTAACATGCAAAGAAACATTTATGTGTTATTAATACTCCAAAAGCCAGTAAGGCTTGGTATAAAGCACACTACATGCTTAACAAGAAGCCATAGGCAAGCTTTCAGAACAAATCCTCTAATCCCATTGATCCTGCTTCTGAAAAGAAGAGAAGCTGTTCGGTAAGTCAGAAGGGTGGCAAACTTCAGTAAGAGCACATGGCAAGCACTGTACGCTTCAGGAAACTTAATCATAGAACTCTCTTCATTACTTGAAAAATCACTCCCGTCAATACTCCAGCCACATCTTCACCAACTGCTGCTCTTTAAGATGCCGTCAATCTTCATGCACGGTTTTTCAGAACTAAATAAATTCCAAAGCATTTAGAGGAGTCATTATCTTGGTCGACAACATCACCCTGCTTCTGAGTCACGGAAATAGGAAAACTAGAAAAAACATCATTTCACTCCTTCGCTCCTTAAAGTTTTTTTTATCTGTCTATTGGTACCAAAACAAAGGATATGCATATGAGACTTGGTATTAAAACACATTCCCAGAGCAATAACCCTGTTCATTGCATCCAATCAAAGAGCAGATTAGTTTTCTAATATAGCATTCTAACTATAAGTCAGCTGAAAGGTTACTGGGATGTGAATCTAATCACTTCTTCACTATTGTAAGCTTCATCTTTTCCTGTTTTATGGACTTCATTATGGTCAAGGAATTGTATAGCTCTCAAGAGAAGTCTGGATAGAGAAACTTCCAATACTGTGTCTAAAGCAGCAGTACTGGCACATATGAGTTGCCAGGTTGAAAACTAAGAAGTCATTAGAATCTCCCATTTTATTCTGATTCTGTTTCAGACTTGAGGAGATACTTGTTTTTGAAAACTCCCATTCCTGGCTGCTCCTTGCAGCATGAATCTTGGTTATTCATTTACTACTTTTCTGGTCCACATCAGAAAACTATGCAGTTGTCACATTGGTGCATGCAATATTGGACAAATAGCTCCTCAAGTACATTCAAGGAAGGAGATATTCATTTAATTAGACCCCAGTTTAATTACTGATATTAATAAATGTTTCCTTAGAAGGGTTTACATCATAAATTGCGAGAACAATTTTATATTGCAAGAATAAGCTGTTCTACAGCATTCCCAAGAAACATTTTATAAAGCAAGTGTTATGAGCGCGTCCTCCACGCTGCTGATGAACCGAGGGCTTGGAGACCTTTCGGCTTCTGTTGCGAGCGCGAGGAGCACGGGCACCTCTAGAGCAGGTGTAGTGAGCCCTTGGGCCACAGCGAGACTCAGGGAGGAGCCCCAAGTCACACCGTGGGAGGTGAGCTGGTGCAAGATTGGAGAGCTAGGCGCGGCATAACTGAAGCAAGGAATAGAGAACAAGGTCTGACCCTCAACCGGACCTGCAAGCCTACGGCAACCAACAACGCAATGTTGATTGATGAACGGTCCTCCGACTGTTCCAAGCCCTTTCAGACCTGCTGCTGGGTAACGGCATTGGGCAGCAGGCCGGACAGAGGACGAGGGCAGACAGAGTCCTTGGAACACAGAAGACATCACAAACGAAAACTGCAGCGAAGACATCATAGATGAGGGATGAAGCGGAGACATCATAGACGAGGACTGGGAAGGAAGACATTGGCACTGTCCCTCAGGGCGCCCTACTCAGCCCACTGACACGGCTGGACCCAACGGACCACCCTGCTCCACTGCACGCCCTACACAGCCCAGGAAGGCTGGTCACAGACCACGCTGAGAATGGGACAAGCACAGGGAAGAAGCAGGTTACTGCACTCCTGGCAGTCTGAAGCAAGTAGAAACATCAGGAACTGGATCAGGAACACACATCTAGGAATATCTGGAACCAACATCAAGGAAATAGGCAAGACACAGGACAGGGAGCCATCAAATTAAGAGCCGACCACGGCAGACCTGGATTGATGAAGAAGCACAGATGACTGTGAGACTCAATCTGAAGGCAAACAAGAACTGAAGTGAAGGTCCTTTTATACTGCTGTATGCAGGCAACTCCCTGGGAGGAGTTCACCTGGACCGCCCCTCACCGGCCCAATAATTGAGGTGGAGTGCTGCGGGCTGGCCCCTAGGGAGAAGGGCGTGGCCAAACCAGGAAGTCCAAGCAGAACCAAGCAAGCCACAGGCAGGCCTCAAGAACAGCGAGGCCTCCCAGGCCCTGGAGCAAGTCCTGGATAGTTCGCAGGCGAGGCCCTGGCTTCGGAGCGGCCTCCAGAAGAGAAGGTAAGATGCCTCCTGTGGAGCAGCTACAGGAGGGATAGCAACAGCAAGAATAAGCTGTTCTATAGTATTCCAAGAAAAATCATGGCAGCTGATCAGTACTATTCTACTTCCTTCTACTCTATCCATTCTAATGAAATGAAATTGAAAAAAAAGTCCCAGGACAAAGCTGCAAACAAATCCTTTTTTGATCCATTTTTGGCTATTTTTAAATATAGACAGTGCTTCAATGGCTGCAGCACATTCCAACATTTGTCAACTGAAAAGGGATGTTGACAGTGCCTACCTACTGTTTTACATTTTGATACACTATTCACTAGGGATGTACGTTCATTTGAAAAAAAAAAAAAAGAGGAGGAGTGGGAGTGGGCTGGGCTCACAGTTTTGCGAAGCCCTATCACACGGCTTTAACTACACCTTTTTCATTAGCGTTAGGCCAAGCGATAGGTTGCATTTAGGCTTTATTGCACATTGTGATATTTTCGCTCATGCTGGTTTTAGTAGTTTTGAAGCTCCTGGAGAACCAGCCTAGTTATCAGGGCCCATGCGAGAGAGAGAGAGAGAGAGAGAGAGAGAGAGAGAGAGCCTAGCCATAATGCCCTCACACTAGATAGGTATTTATATCTCTATGGGAATCTCTCTCTCTCTAGGATGGGCCCTGATAGCTAGGCTGGCTCTCCAGGAGCTTCAAAACTACTAAAAATGGTCCACACAGTGGTTGTTTGCAGGAAATACAACAATTCTGAAATGTATCGCAAAGTGTGAAAAGGTTAGCGTTTCGCATAGGTATTAGTGCACTTTGCGATAAACTGCCTATTACCATAAAACTCGCCCCTTTTCCTATCACATGTGATATTTTTCGCATTTTAATAAATCAAGACCTAATACAAACAAAACAGGGGAGAATTCAAAAGTGTAAAAAAGTATTCTGAGAAAAAGTTTTGGGGAGAAATACATTTAAACAAGATATGAAACAATATGGATATAGACAGCAGAGAGGAAAAAGGCCGTGGAAGTGCTGTAGCTTGTACCATCTCAAAGGAAAAAACATAAATTTAAAGAAGGAGAAACTGATATAAAACAAAGTGTGCTGTGAATCAATGAACAAACCTTTGAAAACATTCAAAATTCGTTGGGGAATGTGGCTGAAAAAGCAGGGATGAGAGCCAAAGACCGGCTTTTAAAGTACATAAAAAGGCGCAAAACCGCGGGGGAGCCCAGCTGGAGGGGGCGTGTCAGCCCTAGTGACCTTGATACAAAACAAAGCCAATATGAAAAGTGGCAGGCTAAGGAGAAGCCTGATAAAGGGGATGTGGCAGACCTTGGATTCGCCGGTCCATGAAAGAAATGTAAATGAGGAAAAGTGAAGAAAAGTAAATATAAAATAAAAATAAAATGTAATAAAAAAATATAATTAAAAAGTAGTCAATAACACACAGAAGGTCTACATCAATTGTGAAAAATGTGCTCTTGGGAGCAAAAGAATTTGAAAAGAGTTGATTATAATAGTGATGATAGAAACAGCAAGGGAAATAAAATGGAAAAAATATAAATAATAATAATAATGAATGGAGGTACAGGGCATATGAAAGTGAGACGATGTTTACATTGCCTGAAAAAAGGGGGAGGGGAAAAGAAGGGGAGGGCATAAGGGGAGGATGGGGAGTGAGGAAGGGGAAAGGCAGGAAAAGGGGGAGGATGAGTGGGGGAGGAGAGAAGGAGAGAAAGGGGAAAGGGAATGAGTGGGGACCAGAGGTAGGAAAAGAGAGAGGTGGAGCAGGGAAAAGGAAGGGTGGGGCTGGGAAGAATAGGAGAAAAGGGGGGGGGGGGAGGGAGGGGGGAAGAAGGGGAAGGGAGGAGGGGAGGAAGGGAGGAGGGAAAAAAAGGAATTATATAATAAAAGAAAAACTGGAAAAAGCTGAAAAAAAGGGGGGAACAGTGAATGGCAACAACATTTATAAACAGAAAAATGCTAAATAGAATATCAAAAGGAGATAAAAAAAAATGCTGACCATTCGATTTCCCTGTTGAGACCGGTGGCCAAAAGTGAGTTGAGTTCATAGGTCTGGCATTGTTCACATGTCAAAAAAAGATGAAAAATTACCACTAGGGAAGCATTCTAATGTGAAGAAACATAGATCAGAGATGGCATGTTTTTTTCAAAGAACACCACAGTATTCCCCAGTATATGTACATTGAGAGCGTGCTTAGATCGGAAAGAGAACCCCCTGAAGCAGAGTTGCAATCGAAACATGGCCATGTTGGGGTTGTGATCAGGATGGACATTTGAGATAAGTTCTATAAAGTTGTTTTGCTCTTGTTACTTTTTTTGAAATTAAAATCTGTGCCGTTTACCCGTGCCAGAACCTTCATGTTGATGGGACTTTTTAAATAAAATGAAAAAACAAGAGAATAAAAGTCTAAGAATAAAATAAAAATAAAGTAAATGGACCAAAGGTCTACACAGCTTGTTGACATTTGCAAGTTGTATTCATGAAGGTCTTACATATATTTGTTTAAATTAATTAAAAAATGTAAAAAAATATACTGGGGAATACTGTGGTGTTTTTTGAGATTTTTCGTAGCTTCCTCAGATTACTGAGGTTTTGGGGCTTTTTGTTTGGATGTTTTTTTTCAAGCCAATGATGGACAAGTGGCACTTCAAAGTGTGAATACAGGAACAGTATTCGAAAATTCTAGTCTTCAACTTGCAGATGGATTTCCCCACAAATATAAGCTTACAGGGGCAAAGAATAACATAGATAATACCTACTGAATTACAGTGAGAGGTATGACCAATATTGCAATTTCTACTTGTATAGGATGAATGAAGTTAGATAAATTACAGGACATTAGGCAGGCTAGTGCCCACATGGGGAAGGGCCTGGAGATTGTAGATTAGTGATAGCCTTGGTTTCTAGGAAGGATGAAACAAGTAGATATCAAAAGTTTTTGCCCCTATGAAAAGAAAACCTGTGGCATTTGGAAAAAATGGGAATTAGGGAGATTACCTGCCAATATTTACCGTATTAATAATGGTGCAGATCTCTTGAATACGACTGGAAAAAGGAAGAACACACATCATATGACATTCTGGTTGATGTTTAGAAGGTAACAGTGGCCAGTCATGATAGGCATAAAGTCTAAAGAGTTCGTTAAAAAGCTTTTTACAGAATGCAGCAAGGATAAACATAAGCAAGAATGAAGAAAAAAGTATATGTGCTTGTGATACAAAGTCAAAACTTATCCAGCTAAGTGGCACACAACTACTATAAATATGGGTGGTGGGGCCACGGCAATAGTGATCATAACAGGATCAACTTTGAATTAATGACTGGTAGGAGAGACAATAAGTAAACACACAACTCAAGCACTAAACTTTCAAAATGGAGACTTTGGTAAAATGAGGAAGACAGAAAATACTCAAAGGTACAGCTACAAACATTAAAAATGTACAGCAGGCATGGACATTGTTTAAAAATACCATCTTAGAAGTGCAATCCAGATGTATTCCACAAATTAAGGGGGTCATTTATCAAAGTGCTATATGGCGTTTTCGCATGCAAAAAATGCATTTAACGCATGCGAAAACACCATATCGCATAGTGCGATGCAAATTAGAAAAGGGGAAGGAGTTTTGGGTGAGATTTGTGGCCAAGCTTCATAATTTGCAAAGCCATATTACATGGCTTTAACTGTACCTTTTTGATTTGTGTATAGCCATGTAATAGGGCTTTAGTGTGCTTTAAGCTGCTAGAGATCCAGCCTAGCTATCTGGGCCTTCCTACAACCATGGGGGGGGGGGAGGAGAGAGAGAGAGCGAGCCAGCTGTAATGTTCTCATACTAGGTAGGTATTTATATATCTATATGAGGCCTACTTAGTCACTCAAGGTGAGGTTTAGGTATTAGTATAGGGGTTAGGGGCCACTTTGACATTCAAAGTGAGACGCACGAACAGAACAGTGCTCTCTTGTGAAGATTTGATGACCTTCGGAGTGAGGAAACTCACCCAAAGATGAGATTTGTGCAACGTTCTCTCAACCTAGCTTGATGGACTCTCTACCTGGGTAACATCAGTTAGTCAGCCATAGTAACTCACTGCTCTCTTGATTAACAAATGTTGGTAGAGAGTCCATCAAGTTAGATTGAGAGAACATTGCACAAATGTCATCTGCTCTCTTGATTAACAAATGTTGGTAGAGAGTCCATCAAATTAGCTTGAGAGAACGTTGCACAAATGTCATCTTTGGGTGAGTTTCCTCACTCCTAAGGTCACCAAATCTTCAGAAGACAGCACTATTCTGTTTGTACGTCTCACTTTGAATGTCAAAGTGGCCCTTAACAGGCATTATGGCTACGCTTGCTTTCTCTCTCTCCCTCCCCCCCCCCCCCCCCAGTGGTTGTAGGAGGGCCCAGAGATCTAGGCTGGATCTCTAGCAGCTTAAAATGGTCCCCCAAGTGGTTGTATGTAGAAATACAACAATTCTGGCACTTATTACAAAGTGCAAAAAAGTTATCGCAGTTTGCGCTAATACCTATGCGAAGTGCTAAGATAGCGCACTTTGCGATAACTGCCTATTACCATAAAACACACCCTTTTTCCTATTGCATGTGATATTTAGTGCATTTTGATAAATCCAGGCCTAAGAAAGGTAGAAAGAAGGCCAAATGACTGCCAGCTTTGTTAAAAGATGAAGTGAAAGAGGCTATTTTATTGTAAAAAAAACTTCCTTCATAAATTGGAAGAAGGGTCCATCTGAAGAAAATAGGAAAAAGCATAAGCATTGGCAAATAAAATGTAAAACACTGATGAGACAGGCTAAGAGATAATTTGAAAAGAAGCTGTCTGTAGTGGCCAAAACTCATAATAAAAACTTTAAAAAATATATAAGAATCAAGAAGCCTGCAAGGGAGTTGGTTGGACTGTTAGATGATCAAGAGGTTAAAGGTGGACTTAGGGAAGATAAGACCATCACAGGAAGATTAAATTAATTCTTTGCTTTGGTGTTTACAAATGAAGATGTTGGGGAGATACATGTTCTAGATATGGTCTTCAAGGGTGATGATTCAGATGAACGAACCCAAATTACAGTCAACCTGGAAGATATAGTAGGCCAGATTGACAAACTGAAGATTAGCAAATCAACGAGACCAGATGGTGTACACCAGAGTTCTGAAAAAACTAAAAAATATGAAATTTCAGATCTATTACTAGTAATTTGTAAACTATCATTAAAATCATCCGTTGTACCTGAAGACTGAAAAGTGGCCATGTAACCCCAATATTTAAAAAGGGCTCCTGGGGTGATCCAGGAGACTATAGACTGGTGAGCTTGACATCAATGCAAGGAAAAATAATGGAAGCTGTTCTAACAATAAATCACAGAATATATAGATAGACATGGTTTAATGGGTGTTATGATTTGTGGGTATGTGGGCCCTTGGAGCGAGGTGGAGGTTGACACTACCTGTGGGAAGGACCCCACAGGTGTGCACTGTCAGGAGGTGAGGTCAGAGACAGTGGAGAGCTCTGGGTAAAGCAACAGAGGGATCCAGAGACACCATGAGGGGACCTCCGAGAGAGTAGAGTGGAGGCAAGCCCTGGGCAGGGACCCCGAAGAAAGGGATGCCAGGTAGACTTCAGAGTGGGGGGCATGAGGCTTGAGCAATCAGGAGGAACTCCAGAGGGCAACCATGAAGAGAAGAGCTGCACAGCGCAGGATGATGATGCAATGCCGTAAGCCAGGCCACAGGACAGGGAAGATCGGGTGAGCCTCTAGAGATGACGTAGCACCGCCCCCGAGGAGCGGAGAAGTGGAGGCAGTCCCAATGTCATTCGTAGGTACAACCCCGAGGAGCAGGGAAGCACGCAAGTCCCAAGAAGTTGGACCTCGTGCCCAGAGGAGGGGGGATGCTCTGGCAATCACTGTAGTTGAGAACACGGTCCCGAAGAGCGGGAGATGCAACCAAGTTCACGATGCGGGTACAACCCCGAGGAGCGGGGAAGTCCCTTGTAGTACTCACAAAAGGTAGAGGTGTCGCAGAGATAGCCCCGAGGAGTGGGGAACCTTGCAGGAAAGAACCCAAGAGACGCAGAGCCAGCCCAAGCAGTGGGGTAGGCCAGGAAAGCAAGTCCCCGGTGCGTACACTGGCCCTAGAGGAGCGAGTACCTGACAGGGTTCACGGCAAGGCCCAAAGCGTAGTCTCAGGAATAGGAAGCAGTTGTTGTAGACATACAGACCTGTTACCAAGTCGGCTAGCTGAGGGCAAAGATAAAGATTAAATACCCCGGTCTGATGATGTCATCAACCGGAGACACCCCCGATCGCTCCAGGGGTGATCCAGGAAACTACAGACCGGTTAGCCTGACTTCAGTGCCAGGAAAAATAGTGGAAAGTGTTCTAAACATCAAAATCACAGAACATATAGAAAGACATGGTTTAATGGAACAAAGTCAGCATGGCTTTACCCAAGGCAAGTTTTGCCTCACAAATCTGCTTCACTTTTTGGAAGGAGTTAATAAACATGTGGATAAAGGTGAACCTGTAGATGTAGATGTAGAGGTCTAGAACGGGTAGATGTGAATCGGTTATTTAATCTTTTGGATAGTAGAAAGACTAGGGGGCAATCCATGAAGTTAGCATGGGGCACATTTAAAACTAATCGGAGAAAGTTCTTTTTTACTCAACGCACAATTAAACTCTGGAATTTGTTGCCAGAGGATGTGATTAGTGCAGTTAGTATAGCTGTGTTTAAAAAAGGATTGGATAAGTTCTTGGAGGAGAAGTCCATTACCTGCTATTAAGTTCACCTAGAGAATAGCCACTGCCATTAGCAATGGTAACATGGAATACACTTAGTTTTTGGGTACTTGCCAGGTTCTTGTGGCCTGGATTGGCCACTGTTGGAAACAGGATGCTGGGCTTGATGGACCCTTGGTCTGACCCAGTATGGCATTTTCTTATGTTCTTATGTTCTTAGTATACTTGGATTTTCAGAAGGCATTTGACAAAGTTCTTTTCGTGGATTGCAAACTGACTAAAAGACAGGAAACAGAGAGTAGGATTAAATGGACAATTTTCTCAGTGGAAGGGAGTGGACAGTGGAGTGCCTCAGGGATGTGATTGTGTCCCTTACTTTTCAATATATTTATAAATGATCTGGAAAGAAATACGATGAGTGAGATAATCAAATTTGCAGATGACACAAAATTGTTCAGAGTAGTTAAATCAGAAGCAGATTGTGATAAATTGCAGGAAGACCTTGTGAGACTGGAAAATTGGGCATCCAAATGGCAAATGAAATTTAATGTGGATAAGTGCAAGGTGATGCATAAAGGGAAAAATAACCCATGCTATAATTACACAATGTTGGGTTCCATATTAGGTGCTACAACCCAAGAAAGAGATCTAGGCGTCATAGTGGATAGCACATTGAAATTGTCAGTTCAGTGTGCTGCAGCAGTCAAAAAAGAAAACAGAATGTTGGGAATTATTAGAAAGGGAATGGTGAATAAAACGGAAAATGTCATAATGCCTCTGTATCGCTCCATGGTGAGACCGTACCTTGAATACTGTGTACAATTCTGGTCGCCACATCTCAAAAAAGATATGATTGCGATGGAGAAGGTACAGAGAAGGGCTACCAAAATGATAAGGGGAATGGAACAGCTCCCCTATGAGGAAAGACTAAAGAGGTTAAGACTTTTCAGCTTGGAGGCGAGACGACTGAGGGGGGATATGATAGAGGTGTTTAAAATCATGAGAGGTCTAGAACGGGTAGATGTGAATCGGTTATTTACTCTTTTGGATAATAGAAAGACTAGGGGGCACTCCATGAAGTTAGCATGGGGCACATTTAAAACTAATCAGAGAAAGTTCTTTTTTACTCAACGCACAATTAAACTCTGGAATTTGTTGCCAGAGGATGTGGTTAGTGCAGTTAGTATAGCTGTGTTTAAAAAACGATTGGATAAGTTCTTGGAGGAGAAGTACATTACCTGCTATTAAGTTCACTTAGAGAATAGCCACTGCCATTAGTAATGGTAACATGGAATAGACTTAGTTTTTGGGTACTTGCCAGGTTCTTATGGCCTGGATTGGCTACTGTTGGAAACAGGATGCTGGGCTTGATGGACCCTTGGTCTGTCCCAGTAAGGCATTTTCTTATGTTCTTATGTTCTTAACCGCGAGGAGCCCTGGGAGGGCAGGAGAGCAATGCAGGAGGTAAGCACATGCGGTCACAGCCATCTGCGACCAACGGTCATAACAGTACCCCTCCTCTTAAGGCCCCTCCCTGGGGGTTTGGTTTTGTGAGGATGCTTGGCATGGAACTGTCGAATAAGATCCTTGTCCAGGATGTTGGCCATGGGCTCCCAGCTGTTTTCTTCAGGCAGAAAGCCCTCCCACGTCAGGAAATACTCCCATCTCCTGCCATGTTTCCTGATGTCCAGGGCGTCCCGAATTTGATAGGTGACATCAGCCTCGGAGGATCACGGTACGGGATATGGTGGTTTCTTCGAAAATCCAGAAGGAATCAGAGGCTTCAGCAGGGAAACATGAAACACATTATGAATTTTGAATGAGAAGGGCAACTGAAGTCGGTAGGTAACAGGGCCCAGGCGATGTAATACTGGAAAGGGGCCAATATATCTTGGAGCAAAGCGCGTTTACGGCAGTTTGAGGAGAATGAACTTAGTGCTCAGCCACACTTTATCTCCAGGTTGAAATTGGGGTGCTGAATGATGGTGAGTGTAGAAGGCCTTTTTTGATCTCTGGGCAGTGAGTTCGATCAGCTGTTGGGTATCGCGCCACAGCTGGTGTAATTCTTGCGCAGTCGCTTGGGCTGCCGGAGGTGCCACAGACAGAGGAAGAGACAGTGGTGGTAAGAGTTGGCACCCGTAAACCAATTGTAAAGGAGTCGAACCAGTGGACGTGGAGACATGAGAATTCAATGTAAACTCCGCCCAAGGCAGGAGGCTGGCCCAGTCATCCTTTCGCTGATTTATGTAGGCTCGAAAAAATTGTTTTAGAGTCCTATTTGTCCTCTCAGTTTGGCCATTGGCCTGAGGGTGGTAGGCTGAAGTGAAGTCTAAGGAGATGTCCAACTTCTTCCAAAGAGATTTGCAGAAACGTGCAGTAAATTGAACACCACGGTCAGAGAGGATATGTTTGGGAAGGCCGTGGAGACGGAATACATGCTGAAAAAACAGTTTGGCCAGCTGAGGCGCCGTCAAGAGACCAGGTAGAGCCACAAAATGCACCATCTTAGAGAAGCGATCGACAGTGACCCATATGGTATTCTTCCCACTGGGTGGGCAGGTCCACTATAAAATCTGTGGCACTATGGGTCCAAAGTTCACGCAGAACTGGGAGTGGCTGCAAGAGTCCCCAGGGCTTCCCTGCCGGAGGCTTATGATGAGCGCATGTAGGACAGGATTTGACGTAGGCTTGGGTATCCTTTCGAATGGTGGGCCACCAATAGTAGCGTGCAAGGGTGGAAAGTCCCAGCCTGACCTGGGTGTCCAGAGGTCAGAGAGTCGTGGGCCCACTGCAGCACCTTCTGTCGAAGCAGGCGAGGAACCACTGTCTTCCCTGGAGATACTGGATAGGTCGCCAACAGAATGACCCTAGTGGGGTCTATGATGTGCCATGGTGAATCAGGCACATCCTCAGTGATTAATGACTGTGAGAGGGCATCAGCACGACCATTTTTATTGCCAGGATGGTAGTGTAATACAAAATTAAATCATGTGAAGAAGAGGGACCAGTGTGCCTGGCGGTGGTTCAGATGCTGGGCCTGATGCAGATATTCCAAATTTTTATGGTCCATGTATACAGTAATCTGATGCTAAGCCCCTTCAAGCCAGGGGTGCCATTCTTCAAACGCCAACTTGATGGCCAGCAGTTCTTTGTCCCCAATTGTGTAAATGCATTTCACCAGTGAAAATCATTGAGAATAGAAAGAACAGGGGTGCAGCGTATGAGTAGTGGAATATTGGCTTAATACGGCCCTAACGCCGACA
Organism: Rhinatrema bivittatum; assembly: GCF_901001135.1. Lineage (NCBI taxonomy): Eukaryota > Metazoa > Chordata > Amphibia > Gymnophiona > Rhinatrematidae > Rhinatrema > Rhinatrema bivittatum. The sequence continues at coordinate 20,978,007 of NC_042621.1, forward strand.
TCGGAAGTGTCAACCTCAACCACAAACGGGCGCGCAGGATCCGGGTGCCGGAAACAGGGTTCTTTAAGGAAGGTGGTCTTGAGATCCTGAAAAGCCATCATAGCTTCAGGTGTCCACTGCGAGGGATTGGCCCCCTTACGAGTCATGGCTGTGAGTGGTGCAGTCAGAGTGGAGTAATGGTAGATAAAAGAGCAATAGTAATTGGCGCAACCAAGAAATCTCTGGAGGGGCTTGAAGCCTGTAGGTTGAGGCCAGTCACGAATGCTCTTTTGTGGGTCCATACGAAAACCCTGATTCAATACCACATAGCCCAGGAAGGGAACAGTCTCCTGTTCAAACAAACACTTTCCCTGCTTGGTGAATAACTGATTCTCCCGCAGCTGCTGTAGAACTCGGGAAACGTCCCGGTGGTAGCTTTCGAGGTCTTGTGAAAAAACTAATATATCATCTAGATGTACGACTTCGCACTGGTATAGCATATCTCTGAAAACCTCGTTCATAAAGATTTGAAATACCGCGAGGTTTTACACAACCCAAACAGAATTTTGAGGTATTTGAAGTGTCTGTCGCTGGCGTTAAAGGTGGTTTTCCACTCATCGCCTTCGCAGACCCGGCCAAGTTATAAGCCCCGCGGAGGTCCAACTTAGAGAAGATCTTAGCTCCTTGAAGTCTATCGAAGTGTTCCGAGATAAGTGGCAGTGGGTAGCGATCCTTGAGGGTTATTTCATTTAAGCCACGGTAGTCGATGCAGGGGCATAGGGAACCATCCTTTTTCCCTATGAAGAAGAATCCTGCACCTGCAGAGGACTTGGAGGGATGAATGAATCCCTTAGCCAGGTTTTCCCAAATGTATTCTGACATGGCTTGGGTCTCTGTCTGTGAAAGAGGGTAGATTCTGCCCCATAGGGGCTCTGAATTGGATAACAAGTTGATCCGCATTCACATGAGCGATGTGGAGGTAATGTGTCTGTGGCCTTTTTTGAGAACACATCGGAGAAGGATGCATATTGTGGCAGAAGGCTGGAAAGAGTAATTGAGGTTGCTATACAGGGTATTGGTGAAACAGATCCCAAGCACTTCTCGTGAAAAGCGGGGCCCCAACGAGAGAGCTGTAAAGTGGCCCAGTCGAAGGTGGGGTGTGCTGTTTCAGCCACGGTAGTCCCAAAACTACAGGATGGATGGCCTTCTCTAAAATGTGGAACGAGATGGTCTCCACATGCAAGTTTCTGGTATGTAGTTGAATGGGTGCTGTAGTGTAGGTAACTTCACCAGGAAGAGGCTCCCCATGAATCAAAGACAGAAGAAAGGGAACCAGAGACAGGATAGTTGGGATCCATAGATGTTCTGTGAGCTGCTTAAGAATGAAGCTTCCACTGGCCCCGGAATCCACCAGTGCCAAGGTGTAGAATTCTTGATTGTCCATTTTTATGGATACAGGGACGGTCAGTGGAGGAGATGGTGACGTTAGGCCTAGGAGAAGTCCTCCATCAGATCCTAGGCCTGGAAGTTTCCCGGACAGACCGTACATGAGGCAATAGCATGGCCAGGTTGGCCACAGTACAGGCAGAGGCCTGCCTACTGTCGACGGCATTCTTTAGGTGAAAGTCTACTTCTATCCATCTGCATGAGTTCCTCCTCTGCTGGAACCAACAGAGGGCTTGGCTTAGGAGAAGACGGACGTCTGACTCGGGATGGTCCTGGGACAGCCTTCTGCGATGCTCTAATTCCAGGGCACGTTCCTGTAGTCGGTGGTCAATGCGTCCAGTAAGGTCAATCAAAGAGTCCAAGGAAGAGGGCAATTCACGGGCCGCCAGCTCATCTTTAATCTGAGGACTCAGCCCTTCAAGAAATATGGAATGTAAGCAGCCGGTATCCCAATGTAATTCTGACATGAGGGTGTGGAATTCTATGACGTAGTATATTAAGGGGCGAGAGCCCTGCTGAAGATGCAGAAGGGATGAACCGGACACCGCTCATTGACCTGGGTCTTCAAAGACAGATTGAAACAGGTTCAGAAACCCTGGGAGATCCCGAAGGACCGGGTCTGCTTACTCCCAGAGAGGTGACGCCCAGGCCAAGGCCTTACCATCCAAAAGGGCCAGGATATATGTGGTCTTGGTGATCACATCCAGGAAGTAGGCAGGTTGCAGGCAGAAATGCATATTGCATTGGTTCAGGAACCCCCGACTTATGAGAGGGTTCCCAGAGAAACGTGGTGGTGCCAGCAAGGGCACAGTCAGCCAAGGAGCCAGCAAGTAGGTAGAGGTATTGAGCTTGATAGATGTGGTAGTGTCGGCCACAGCAGCGTCTGGACGAGAGCTCAGGTTGTCGATGGTGGTGGTTAGAGACTAAGAATTTTTGCTGTTTGCTGATCCTTTGCACCAGGCCAGGGATGGCCTGGAGGGCCGAGACCACTGTTGGGTTATGATTTATGGGTATGTGGGCCCTTGGCCAAAGGTGCAGGTTGGCACTACCCGTGGGAAGGACCCCCACATGTCTGCACCATCGGGAGGAGAGGTCAGAGACAGCAGAGAGCTCTGGGTAAAGCAACAGAGGGATCCAGAGGCACCAGGAGGGGACCTCCGAGAGAGTAGACTGGAGGCAAGCCCTGGGCAGGGATCCCGAAAAAAGGGATGTCAGGTAGACCGCAGAGCGGGGGGTGTGAGGCTTGATCAATCAAGAGGAACTCCAGAGGGCAATCCTGAAGGGAAGAGCTGCACAGCGCAAGATGATGATGCAATGCTGTAAGCCAGGTCACAGGACAGGGAAGCCCGGGTGAGCCTCTAGAAATGACGTAGCACCGCCCCGAGGAGCGGGGAAGTGGAGGCAGTCCCAATGTCATTCGTAAGCACAACCCCAAGGAGCAGGGAAGCGCGCAAGTCCCAAGAAGTTGGAGTGCGTGCCCCGAGGAGCGGGGATGCTCTGGCAATCACTGTAGTTGAGAGCGTGGTCCCAAAGAGCGGGAGGCATGACCAATCTTGTTCACGATGTGGGTACAACCTCGAGGAGTGGGCATGTCCCTCATAGAACTCACAAATAGTAGAGGTATCCCAGAGATAACCCCGAGGAACGGGGAACCTTGCTGGAAAGAACCCAAGAGATGCGGAGCCAGCCTGAGGAGTGGGGTAAGCTAGGAGAGCAAGTCCCCGGTGTGTACACTGGCCCTCGAGGAGCGAGTACCAGACAGGGTTCACGGCAAGGCCAGAAGCGTACTCAGGAACAGGAAGCAGTAGTCGTAGACGTACGGAACTTGTTGCCAAGTCGACTAGCTGAGGGTGAAGGTGGAGATTAAATACCCCGGTCTGATGATGTCATCAACCAGAGACGACAAAGAAGTTCAAACCGAGAAGGCTAGAAAGGAGGGCCTGGAGGGAGGCCCGGAGTCGAGGAAGATGGCGGCGGCGTCCGGGCCGCCATGAGGAGTCCCACGGAATGCAGCGGTGAAGGCTGGCCCGAGCCCCGAGGAGCCCTGGGGAGGGCAGGAGAGCAGTGCAGGAGGTAAGCACAGGCAGTCACAGCCATCTGTGACTGACGGTCAAAACAATGGGACACAGTCCACATGGATTTACCCAAGGGAAGCCTCACAAATCTACATTTTCTTTCTTGAGGTTGATAAACATATGGATAAATGTGAGCCTATAGATATAAAGTATTTGAATTTTCAGAAAGGCAATGTACTTTTGTGGATTGCAAACTGGTTAAATGACAGGAAACAGAGAGTAGGATTAAATGGTCAGTTTTCTCATTGGTGAGATATATCAACAGTGGAGTGCCTCAGGGATGTGCACTTAGACCAGTGCATTTTAATATATTTATAAATGATCTGAAAAGTGGAATGATGAGTGAGGTGATCAGATTTGCAGATGACATAAAATTATTTAGAGATGTTAAATTACAAATGGATTGTGATAAATTACAGAAGGACCTTGCTAGACTGGAAGACTGGTCATCCAAATGTCAGATGAAATTTAATGTGGACAAGTGAAAAGTGATGTATATAGGGAAAAATAATCAATGCTGTATAATCCGATCTTAGGTTTTGTGTTGGTAATTACCACCCAAGAAAAAGATTTAGGTATCCTAGTGGACAATATATTAAAATTGTCACCTCAGTGTGCTGTGGCAGTCAAAAAAGCAAACAGAATTTTAGGAATTATAAGGAAGGGAATGGTCAATAAAATGAAGAATGTCATAATGCCTCTGTATTGTTCCATACTGTGTTCAATTCCAGTCACCATATTTAAAAAATGATATATATGTGCTGGAGAAGATACAGAGAATGACCACCAAAATAATAAAGGGGATGGAATGGCTTTCCTGTGAGGAAAGGCTAAATAGGTTAGTGTGTTCAGCTTGGAGAAGAGACAGCTGAGATAGGATATAATGAAGGTCTACAAAATCATGAGAGGACAAGAATAGGTAAATGTGAAGCGGTTATTTGCTCTTTCAGATAATAGAATGAATAAGGGACACTCCATGAATTTAGCAAGTAGCACATATAAAACAAACTGGAAAAAATATGTTTCATTCAATGCACGATTAAACTCTGGAATTCATTGCCAGAAATTGTGATTATGGCAGTTAGCTTAGCTGGGTTTAAAAAATATTTCGATAAGTTCCTAAAGGAGAAGTCCATAAATTGCTATTAGTCAAGTTGACTTAGGGAACAGCCACTGCTTAATGCTTATTACCAGCATAAGTAGCATGGGATCTATTTAATATTTGGGTACTTGCCAGCATATTTTACAAAAATCTTCCCTCCATAAATCAGATTTATGCATGTGAGTAGGGAGATTTTCTAATGTGTGTAACAATGAAAATACCAGTATTACCAATTAGTCTGCCAGTACTCACAGTCCATCAGCAAGTCATCAAGACCCTCCTGGCTTTTCAGTCTCCACTCCCCCCATTTCTCCCAGAACCCCCACCCAATCAGGATTTAACTTTTAATACATTTACTATCACTTACTCCCGATATAGAGCAGGTGTAAATATGCATCAGCAAACTGCCAAATCTGCATGCTTAAACTGATTGTAAAATAGCAACTTATACTTGCAAGTGTTAGCCTGTCCCCGAAATGCTCCTGGCCTGCCCCTTTTTAGCATGTGTCATTTTACTCGCACATGAATATATATCCACCCATATGTGACGCTTTTTTAACATAAGGATTGCATGCACTTGGGCCACCTGCACACATATATGGCCTTTTTTTGCATGAGTAAGTCTTTGAATATTCACCTTTAAAGTTTCAAGTCCAAGCTCCATGTAATCGCTGCATGCTAAGTTCCTCCCCCAACAGATCCTGCTTCCCTTGCCAGCTTCCTTTGGGCTCACTGGTAGCTTCTCAAGAAACATACTCGTGCGTCTCTCATCCTAGGAAGCCATAGCTAATAATTTCTGTGCAGAAAACATGATTTGCCTATGTAAACTATGTTTTATGTGAATAAAATAATATGTATGCACTCAAAAAAATGTTTTCAGTGCAGAAAGCATTTTTTTGTGCACCTAAAATCCCCAACTATAGGTCGCAGCACCGGAATTGCAGCTTCCACTCTTAGTTTAACATTTGCCTTGGAAACTTTACTCCGTCTCGGAGTAGGAATTAAGTTGCCAACATGAAAAAAACACAAGTTGATGTGCTAGGGGGTTAGGAGGAGGGAACTGGTTTGGGGGTCGGGTGTTAGGATTTGTGGGTTTCATGGACCCTTGGCCTGAGGTGAGGGTTGATACCACATGTGGGGAGGAGTCACACAGATCCTCACCATCGGGAGGCGAGGTCAGCTGCAACAGGAGTTAGTAGTAGTGGCAGAGGAATAGAGTGACCTGCGTCACAGCCACATGATCGCAGGAGCTTGTAGAGAGAGTACTGTGAGGGATCCCGAGGAGTGGGGTAAGAGACACAGTTCGGAGGGGAACCCACAGTACTCAGGCAGAACTGGAGATGCATGTACCAGAGTAGGAAGCTCTGACAGCACCGAGGAGGGGGGAGCGCGAGACAGGAACTTCTGGAGGAATGCAGCAGAGACTGTCCTGAGGGGCGGGTCTGCGTAGCGAGCAAGGCTCTGGTGTGATGACATAGGCTGTCCCGCGGAGCGGGGAAGCCCAAGTCGAATCTCCAAAGTGGTGACGTAAACAACCCCGAGGAGCGGGGAAACGCAGGTACAGTCACTGGTGTAGAACGAAGGCCATAGATTCATGTAGGACCGCAGAAGTTGTTTCAAGGTCCTATTAGTGTTATGAACGTTCCCGCCCGCGGGCTCCCCCGCGAGCAGGCTCACTTACTGTTGCTGTTTCTTCGCCGAAGCGGAAGGACACCGGCGTCAGCCTGCCCACGCGGCCCGGAGACCGCTCCGGATTCCCCTCTCCATCGCGGCCGGAGACGCGGGTCTTCTGCCCCCCTCAGTGTGGCTGGGAATGCCACCAATGTCATCTTCTTCTCCACGGCGTGGAGGCCACATCCCCGGGTCGGAGTAGCGGCTGGAGCCGCCCCCGGGGCCTCCTGCAGTGGCTGGAGACGCTGCCGACGTCAGGCCAGCCCTGCCTCTTTCAACGTTGTACGTCGGTGCAGGCCACTGACCGTGGTCCTGCACAGCTTCCTGCTTCCTCCTAGGCGCGCAGCCGCGCCTCTCTGCAGAATTTAAAGGGCCAGGCACAGGAAGTGTGCTGGCCCCACCTTTGATGGGACTTCCTGCTTCAGCCCTATAAGGGCTGCTCCGTCAGTCTGTTCTGGGCCTTGCATCAGCGTGAGTCCCTCTGGAGGCTCTTGCCTGCCAGAGTTTGTAAGGTCTTCTGTCTTCGTGGAGCTCCTCGTCTCGTCTGCTTCGTTCCATGTCTTCATGTCTTGGTGTTCTGCCTGAGGTCCCAGTCCATGTTTGATGTCTCGTCATGATCGCCTTCCTCCATGTCCTGATGTGTCTTCCTGCCAGGATGTTCTTCCCTTCGTCTTCGTCTGCAGTGCTCTTGAGCCTTCCGGTACCTGTGAGGCTGGGGGTCCCTCAGATGAGGTTGTGCCCGAGTGGACCAGCCCACAGGTGGACTGTGTGTCCTGTGCTCCTGAGCCTCTGTTCCTGCCAGCCTTGGGGGAAGCTTCGGATGACACCGGCTCCGTCATTGGAGTTCCTCCTTGTCTGGACCTTTGCTGCCCTGTCCCGTTCTCCTTGTGGTCCGTGACCAGCCTGCATGGGCTGTGTAGGGCGCGCAGTGGGACAGAGTGGTCCGCGACTCAATCCCGCAGGTGGCCTGAGTAGGGCACCCTGAGAGACAGTGCTAATGTCCATGCCTTGTATCTTGCCTGTTTGGATATTCAGTTCCTCGTCATGTCCGAGATGCGGACGCATCAGTCAAGTGTCATGTCCATGGATGCTGTTGCATCAACCCTGTGTCTTCGTCATGGATGCCGTTGCATCAACCCTGTGTCTTCGTCCAAGGATGCCGTCGCATCATCCAAGTGTCTTGTCTGCGATGCCGTCGCATCAACCATTGTCCTGTCTCCATGTCAAGGCCGTCTGCCCTCAACCTCAGGCCAGGCCTGCTGCTCCCAGCTGCTCGCAGCAGGTCCAAAAGGGCTCAGAATGGTCGGAGGACCATTCAACTTTCAACATCCTTGGATGTTGACCTTGGAAGCTTGCAGGCCTGGCAGAGGGTCAGACCGTCAGCCATGCAGAGCCACCGTCAACCCTTGGCTCGGCCCTGAAGGTCTGGGTCCGAGCTGATGCCCATGGGCACACTAAACACCCCGTTCTCAACAGAATGCAAGGCCATGTGCCTGACGGTGGTGCCCCGCCAATGGATCTGCCTTGTTCCAGAGTCTTGTCTTTGTGTCCTGGACTGTTATGGGACCGGAAAAATTTTTTCAGGATATTTTTATGTATACAACCTACTGGAGGTGCCAGTCTGCCATAGTTACGACCTGCTGGAGGCACCAGCTGTCTGGATTTCTTTTTTGTAACGACCTGCAGGAGGCGCCTGCATCCAGACTTTTTGTCATCATGTTGCCAGGTTGGGGTTTTACGACCTGCAGGAGGTGCCTGCATCCCTACTGGTTTTGCTGGATTTTTGCCCACCCTGGGTTCCCCCCCCCCCCATGTCTTCTTGGTGTTTCTTGGTGCTTCTTGTCTGGGTCTTGTTTGGTGCTTGTTGTGTCTTGTTCTTTGTTGGTTGCTTGTTTGTTTGTTTTCCCTTCGTTTTGTTTCCCGCTTGTTGGGTTCCACTTGTGTGTTCCCCGTCCTCGTTCCCACGTTTCCGTTCCCTCATTTCCCTTCCTCGCTCTTCGCTCTTTTGCCCTTTGCTCCTTCGCTTTCCGCTCTCTCGCTCTTGGCTCTTTCGCTCTTTGAGCTCCTTCGCTCTCCGTTCCCTGGCTCTCTGTTCCTTCGCTCTCTGTTCCCTTGCTATCTTCTGCTCCTTCGCTCTCTGTTCCCTTGCTCTCTGCTTTCTTGCTCTCTGCTCCCATGCTCTCTGTTCCCTTGCTCTCTGCTCCCTCGCTCTCCGTTCCCTTGCTCCCTCTTTTGTGTTTTTTGTGTTGTCGGTCGCGCGGTCACCGTTCGCTCGGTCGCTGCTCACGCGGTCACCGTTCGCTCGGTCGCTGCTTGCGCGGTCCCGTGTTCGCTTGGTCCTGTGCTCCCTCGGTCTCACCTGCAGGAGGTCGTTCAGCGAGGCGCCGGAACCCTCGCTGAACGACCTCCTGCAGTCGATCTCCTGCCGGCGCCATTTTCCGTACGGAAAACGATTCGCGGCGGGAAATCGCTCCCTGACCCCTGCTGGACCTCCAGGAACTTTTGGCCAGCTTGGGGGGGGCCTCCTGACCCCCACAAGACTTGCCAAAAGTCCAGCGGGGGTCCGGAAGGACCTCCTGCCGTCCAATCGTGTTCATCTATGGCCGCCGCCATTTTTCGGCGCCATTTTGGAAAATGGCGCCGGCTGAAGACAACAAGATTCAGTAGCAGGAGCCCGTTCCGGACCGCTGCCGTTCCGGACCGCCGCTGGACCCCCAGGTTATTTAAGTCATTGGGGGTGGGGGATTTAATTTAAAGGGTCGGGGGTGGGTTTTAGGGGGTTTTAATGTGCCGGTTTTGCGATTTTTCGATTTTTCACGATTTTTCACGATTTTTCACGATATTTTACCCCCCCAAACGGCAACAATACGATTCCCTCCCCCTCCCAGCCGAAATTGATCGTTAAGACGATCGAGGACACGATTCACATCTCTAATATTTAATGTATTAAAGTGAATTTTAATGCTTGGGGTGGGTTTTTTTGAGCTTTGTTTTCCCTCGTTTTTTGGGCCAGTTTTGTTTTTCCACGTTTAGTTTTTGTTCATTTTTCCAAAAAACTAACCGAGGAAAAACAAACTTTACCCTGAAGCGTCTGACTCAAAAAAAGACCCGGTAGAAAAAGACGAAGCTAATCTCTACACCACAATTCCGCCCAGGAGAGAAGGTATGGCTCAGCACCCGCCATCTTCGCCTGAGGGTCCCATCCATGAAACTAGCTCCGCGCTTCTTCGGGCCTTTTCCCACCCTCCAGATGCTAGAACCTTTAATCTACAAGCTCCACAAGCCTGCCTATCTGAAAATACACAACTCCTTCCACGCTTCACTCTTAAAGTCTCTGGTACTCTCCTGGCCCTCTCGGAAACCCCTCAACACTCCCCCAGTATCCATGGAAGAGGAGAGCCCTCGACCTACATCCTCGACAAGGGCCTGATGGCACAATTTCATGCGGACCTCCCCAAAAAACCCTTAGAGGAAGGGGTACTGTTATGGGCGCTGGCCGTGGATGCCCGCGGCTGGCCCCCTCCACCTACCAGCATCACTCTAGCATTCTTTCTGCCCCTGAGATCTTGGTGGCAAAGGGAAGCCGCGGCGGATGTGCTCCCTCGCGTGGCTTTTGCACTGATGTGGCCCGGCCGCTCGAGCCTTCCTTCCCCTGGCTGCCTTAGGCACTTGCGTGCGGCCCTCACCAGATTTAAAGGGACAGTGACGGGCGATGCCTCATCCCCAAACTTCCATTACCAGCCTATATCAAGGCAAGGCCTGCCCCCAGACCTTGCCTTGGCTTCCTCTGGCTCTTCTTCCTGTACTGGAGATTCCAGACTCTTGTTTCTACATTCTTGACCTCTTGGACCTTGGACCCTTGCCTGACTTTGGACCACAAGATACGCCACCTGCCCTGACCCTCATTACTCTAGGACCATGAGACTCCCCGTACCTGAGACCCCACGTAAGTCCAGCCAGCCCCGGTACCTAAGGGCTCAACCTGCGGGGAACAAGGGCTGGTAGTGGTGAAGCTCTCGCGGGCTCTCAGTCGCTCTCCAGCCTCACCAGCCGATGGTGGGAACCTGTGGGGCTCCTCCCCATAGGTGGTGCCAACTCCCCCTCGGCCCAGGGATCCACAACCGCAACACATACACGCACAGACATAGTCCTATTGAAGACACGCGTGCGCTAGCTGTGCTTGAGTAATCTCTTAAAATTAGGAACATACTTATGCACTGTTTTTGCATTTTAAAACATATGCACATAGGTGCGTACATGATGAAACATTCTAGCGGATCTTCGCTCACACGCCAATACGTGAATTTAAAAAACCCTTTAACTCCTAACGGGTGAATCTGAAAAGCCCTACACACGGGAAGGCCGGGAGATATGTGTTTATATCAGCCTAGCGCGTGCTGCATGGATTTTTAGTATAAATGATTTTATTAATTTCGGAGAAACAATTACAACACCCCCGGTGGGTAGGAACTCTGCAATCCCCACCGGGTTAAAGTCTAACAGGCCAGAAGCTAAAGGTCCCCCCTCATGGCCGTCCCCCCCCCCCCATAACACACCTCCCTCCCCCTTCCCCCGTCCCTTCTGAGAAGTGTAAGACAACAAAAGCAATAGTCAGTAGTCCGAAATCTACAGAGCAGTTAGCTCATCCAACACGGCGAGTAGTAGTTGGAGAAAATCAGGCATTGTTGACAATCAAGCTGTGAGCTCTGTGTGTCAGGGATTGCAAGTGGGGCTCCCACACCTTCAGAAAGCTCTGCTTGTGTGTCGGAGAAAGTCGCAAAGAAAGGGATTCCATATGTAGCAGGCAATGAAAGTGATTTCGCCACTGCCAAAAGGGCGATGGAGTTGTCTCCTTCCACTGTAGTCGAATCTGCTTTTTCCCCACATAGCAAGCTTTTCGGAAAAGTATGCGGGTGTGAACGTTCCGGATGGCTTTTAGAGGGAGATAGTCAAATAACGGCACGTGGAGAGAGTGGAACAGAGATATCTAATAGATCGTTTAAGTACTGTAACACCCTTATCCAAAAGTTCCTAATGTATTTACAGTTCCAAAACAAGTGAGACGGCGACCCCTCCTGTATATGATATTTCCCACACATCGACAAGGGTATTAACTGAGAGCGACAGGCTGCCCTAATGGAAACATAAGCTCGCCACAAGAATTTATATTGCATTTCGCGATAGTATAGGTTGGATGTCACAGCCACCAGGGAGTGGAACCCCGCTTTAATCATATCGCCAGTTAATTGAAGATGGCATTCATTCTCCCAGCGGCCCTGTGACAACAGACAGGGATCCTGCCCACTCTGCACACTCAGTTGTTTATAATGGCTGGAGAAGGAGGGGGGATGATTTCGGCCCAAGGACAAGAACAGTTCTAGTTTATGAAATATGGCAGCCTGCACACTCTCAGCAGGCAGGGATTTGACATAGTGTTGAAGTTGCAAATACGAATATATTTGTACTCCAGACAGACTGTAAATGTCTTTTAATTCCGGCCACAGAAGCAGTTTACCCTGTGCATCCAGGACATGGCCTAATTGTGTGACCCCCTTCAGTAGGGATGTGAATCATTTTAGGACGATTAAAATTATCGTCCGATAATTTTAATATCGTCTTAAACCGTTATGGAACACAATACAATAGAGATTCTAACGATTTATCGTTATAAATCGTTAGAATCGTGAGCCGGCACACTAAAACCCCCTAAAACCCACCCCCGACCCTTTAAATTAAATCCCCCACCCTCCCGAACCCCCCCAAATGACTTAAATAACCTGCGGGTCCAGCGGCGGTCCGGAACGGCAGCGGTCCGGAACGGGCTCCTGCTCCTGAATCTTGTTGTCTTCAGCCGGCGCCATTTTCCAAAATGGCGCCGAAAAATGGCGGCGGCCATAGACGAACACGATTGGACGGCAGGAGGTCCTTCCGGACCCCCGCTGGACTTTTGGCAAGTCTCGTGGGGGTCAGGAGGCCCCCCACAAGATGGCCAAAAGTTCCTGGAGGTCCAGCGGGGGTCAGGGAGCGATTTCCCGCCGCGAATCGTTTCCGTACGGAAAATGGCGCCGGCAGGAGATCGACTGCAGGAGGTTGTTCAGCGAGGCGCCGGAACCCTCGCTGAACGACCTCCTGCAGTCGATCTCCTGCCGGCGCCATTTTCCGTACGGAAAATGGCGCCGGCCATACGCTTATGGCCGGCGCCATTTTCCGTACGAAAACGATTTGCGGCGGGAAATCGCTCCCTGACCCCCGCTGGACCTCCAGGAACTTTTGGCCAGCTTGTGGGGGGCCTCCTGACCCCCACGAGACTTGCCAAAATTCCAGCGGGGGTCCGGAAGGACCTCCTGCCGTCCAATCGTGTTCGTCTATGGCCGCCGCCATTTTTCAGCGCCATTTTGGAAAATGGCGCCGGCTGAAGACAACAAGATTCAGGAGCAGGAGCCCGTTCCGGACCGCTGCCGTTCCGGACCGCCGCTGGACCCGCAGGTTATTTAAGTCATTTGGGGGGGGGTTCGGGAGGGTGGGGGATTTAATTTAAAGGGTTGGGGGTGGGTTTTAGGGGGTTTTAATGTGCCGGTTTTGCGATTTTTCGATTTTTCGATTTTTCACGATTTTTCACGATATTTTACCCCCCCAAACGGCAACAATACGATTCCCTCCCCCTCCCAGCCGAAATCGATCGTTAAGACGATCGAGGACACGATTCACATCCCTACCCTTCAGAGCCCATTGTTTAAACCCCAGTGACTGGGAGCCGGGCAGAAACTTCGGGTTCCCCTTTAGTGGCAGCAGGTATGCACAGAGTGAATGGGACCCTAAGGGATAGAATATACCATTTCTAAGAACATAAGAACATAAGAAAATGCATGGATGGAATGGGTCCATGGAATGGGTCCATCAAGCCCAGCATCCTGTTTCCAACAGTGGCCAATCCAGGCCATAAGAACCTGGCAAGTACCCAAAAACTAAGTCTATTCCATGTAACCATTGCTAATGGCAGTGGCTATTCTCTAAGTGAACTTAATAGCAGGTAATGGACTTCTCCTCCAAGAACATATCCAATCCTTTTTTAAACACAGCTATACTAACTGCACGAACCACATTCTCTGGCAACAAATTCCAGAGTTTAATTGAGCGTTGAGTAAAAAAGAACTTTCTCCGATTAGTTTTAAATGTGCCCCATGCTAACTTCATGGAGTGTCCCCTAGTCTTTCTACTATCCGAAAGAGTAAATAACCGATTCACATCTACCCGTTCTAGACCTCTCATGATTTTAAACACCTCTATCATATCCCCCCTCAGTCGTCTCTTCTCCAAGCTGAAAAGTCCTAACCTCTTTAGTCTTTCCTCATAGGGGAGTTGTTCCATTCCCCTTATCATTTTGGTAGCCCTTCTCTGTACCTTCTCCATCGCAATTATATCTTTTTTGAGATGCGGCGACCAGAATTGTACACAGTATTCAAGGTGCGGTCTCACCATGGAGCGATACAGAAGCATTATGACATTTTCTGTTTTATTCATCATTCCTTTTCTAATAATTCCCAACATTCTGTTTGCTTTTTTGACTGCCGCAGCACACTGAACCAACGATTTCAATGTGTTATCCACTATGACACCTAGATCTCTTTCTTGGGTTGTAGCACCTAATATGGAACCCAACATCGTGTAATTATAGCATGGGTTATTTTTTCCCTATATGCATCACCTTGCACTTATCCACATTAAATTTCATCTGCCATTTGGATGCCCAATTTTCCAGTCTCACAAGGTCTTCCTGCAATTTATCACAATCTGCTTGTGATTTAACTACTCTGAACAATTTTGTGTCATCTGCAAATTTGATTATCTCACTCGTCGTATTTCTTTCCAGATCATTTATAAATATATTGAACAGTAAGGGTCCCAATACAGATCCCTGAGGCACTCCACTGTCCACTCCCTTCCACTGAGAAAATTGCCCATTTAATCCTACTCTCTGTTTCCTGTCTTTTAGCCAGTTTGCAATCCACGAAAGGACATCGCCACCTATCCCATGACTTCTCACTTTTCCCAGTAGCTTCTCATGAGGAACCTTGTCAAACGCCTTCTGAAAATCCAAGTATACTATATCTACCGGTTCACCTTTATCCACATGTTTATTAACTCCTTCAAAAAAGTGAAGCAGATTTGTGAGGCAAGACTTGCCCTGGGTAAAGCCATGCTGACTTTGTTCCATTAAACCATGTCTTTCTATATGTTCTGTGATTTTGATGTTTAGAACACTTTCCACTATTTTTCCTGGCACTGAAGTCAGGCTAACCGGTCTGTAGTTTCCCGGATCGCCCCTGGAGCCCTTTTTAAATATTGGGGTTATATTTGCTATCCTCCAGTCTTCGGGTACAATGGATGATTTTAATGATAAGTTACAAATTTTTACTAATAGGTCTGAAATTTCATTTTTTAGTTCCTTCAGAACTCTGGGGTGTATACCATCCGGTCCAGGTGATTTACTACTCTTCAGTTTGTCAATCAGACCTACCACATCTTCTAGGTTCACCGTGATTTGATTCAGTCCATCTGAATCATTACCCATGAAAACCTTCTCCATTACGGGTACCTCCCCAACATCCTCTTCAGTAAACACCGAAGCAAAGAAATCATTTAATCTTTCCGCAATGCCTTATCTTCTCTAAGTGCCCCTTTAACCCCTCGATCATGTAACGGTCCAACTGACTCCCTCACAGGCTTTCTGCTTCGGATATATTTAAAAAAGTTTTTACTGTGAGTTTTTGCCTCTACAGCCAACTTCTTTTCAAATTCTCTCTTAGCCTGTCTTATCAATGTCTTACATTTAACTTGCCAATGTTTATGCTTTATCCTATTTTCTTCTGTTGGATCCTTCTTCCAATTTTTGAATGAAGATCTTTTGGCTAAAATAGCTTCTTTCACCTCCCCTTTTAACCATGCCGGTAATCGTTTTGCCTTCTTTCCACCTTTCTTAATGTGTAGAATACATCTGGACTGTGCTTCTAGAATGGTATTTTTTAACAATGACCATGCCTCTTGGACATTTTTTACTTTTGTAGCTGCTCCTTTCAGTTTTTTTCTAACAATTTTTCTCATTTTATCAAAGTTTCCCTTTTGAAAGTTTAGCACGAGAGCCTTGGATTTGCACACTGTTCCTTTTCCAGTCATTAAATCAAATTTGATCATATTATGATCACTATTGTCAAGCGGCCCCACCACCGTTACCTCTCTCACCAAGTCCTGTGCTCCACTGAGAATTAGATCTAAAATTGCTCCCTCTCTCATCGGTTCCTGAACCAATTGCTCCATAAAGCTATCATTTATTCCATCCAGGAACGTTATCTCTCTAGCGTGACCCGATGATACATTTACCCAGTCTATATTGGGGTAATTGAAGTCTCCCATTATTACTGCACTACCAATTTGGTTAGCTTCCCTAATTTCTCTTAGCATTTCACTGTCCATCTCACCATCTTGACCAGGTGGACGGTAGTATACCCCTACCACTGTAGTCTTCCCTGATACACAAGGGATTTCTACCCATAAAGATTCAATTTTGTATTTAGTCTCATGCAGGATGTTTATCCTGTTGGACTCTATGCCATCCCGGACATAAAGCGCCACACCTCCTCCCGACTGCTCCTCTCTGTCATTGCGATATAATTTGTACCCCGGTATAGCACTGTCCCATTGGTTATCCTCTTTCCACCATGTCTCTGAGATGCCAATTAAGTCTATGTCATCATTTACTGCTATACATTCTAATTCTCCCATCTTACTTCTTAGACTTCTGGCATTAGCATACAAACATTTCAAAGTTTGTTTTTTGTTTGTATTTTTATTCTGCTTTTTAATTGATAGGGATAAGTTAGAATTTTTTAGCTCAGGTGAGTTTTTAGTTACAGGCACTTGGACTACTTTTCTATTTATTGGAACCTCACTGTCGGGATGCCCTAATTCTAATGCATCATTAGTATCCTTTAAAGATACATCTCTCCGAACCATGCGCTGCTGAGCGACTGTCGGCTTTCCCCTTTGTTCTAGTTTAAAAGCTGCTCTATCTCCTTTTTAAAGGTTAGCGCCAGCAGTCTGGTTCCACCCTGGTTAAGGTGGAGCCCATCCCTTCGGAAGAGACTCCCCCTTCCCCAAAATGTTCCCCAGTTCCTAACAAAACTGAATCCCTCTTCCTTGCACCATCGTCTCATCCACGCATTGAGACTCCGGAGCTCTGCCTGCCTCGACCTGCGCGTGGAACAGGGAGCATTTCAGAGAATGCTACCCTGGAGGTTCTGGATTTAATCTTTCTACCTAAGAGCCTAAATTTGGCTTCCAGAACCTCCCTCCCACATTTTCCTATGTCGTTGGTGCCCACGTGTACCACGACAGCCGGCTCCTCCCCAGCCGGCTCCTCCTCCTCCTCCCCAGCCGGCTCCTCCCCAGATCAAAATATTTATATTATTTGGAATACTGGCTTAGGGAAAGTAGTTTTGTATTTGTGAATGATAACTTCTCATGACACGGTGAATGGACTATGCCCAGAGGGGATGATGTAATAAAGTCTGCTCAAAAGAGCACACAGTTTAACCCATAGTTGTGCGCACAATTTTTGTGTGAACACTTTAATGCCAATGTAATATGGAGTTTTGCACACCAAAAAATGTGCATGCATATTAGAGACCTCTCATGTAAATTCTATCGGGTAGATTTTCAAAACGTTGCAAGCATGAAAAACAGGGATTATGCACGTGCATTTTCAAAGGGGCCCGGCTACGTGTGTAACTCAATTGTTTGCCAGGCCAAAGAAAAGGGGCAGTCCGGGGAGTGGGTAGGGGCAGTCCAGGGGATGGGGAAGGGTGGGACTGGAGGTGGCTGTTACAATGGCCATTTGCCGTTGTACTGGGAAAGGGCTGAAGGCACGCGAAAGTTGCTACTGGCACTGCTACAATGGAGCAGTAAGCAACAAAATAAACAAAAAAAAAAGGTAGGAAAAAGGGTTTAGGGGTGGGGAGGAGAGGAGAGAGAAAGGGTAAGGGAGGTTAGGTAGGTGGGTAGGGAAGTTCCCTCCCAGTCCCCTCTTTAATTGGAGCAGACTGGGAGGGAACTGGGGAAGGCTGGGATGCGTCATTGCACAAAGTTAGCAGAAATCATCCCTCCCCCCTTGTGCATGCCACATGCACATGGGAACGCGGATTATAAACTCTGGTGCATATGTGCACGCAGCCCCCAAATTTTATAACATGCGTGTGCTGGCGCAGGCATGTTATAAAATCGGCGCAACCATGTATGCATGCAGGAAGCGCGCGCACATTGATGCGCGCATAGCTTTTAAAATCTACCCCTATGCTAATGATGCTATTAACTATTGCCTCCAATGCACAGAGGTATGCTGACTTACCCCATGTTTTCTTAGCTCTGGAAACCTCCTTTTCCAGAGCTAATGCTTCTCTAGGTGCGGAAGATGAAGTTACGGTGCAGGGACCTATAGTCATGATTTTATGCATACAAAAAATTATTTCTGCACTGCAATCATTTTGTGGAAAAGAAATCATATTTTAAGCACATAAATCATAACCATAAATGATCTAAAAAGGCAAAAATATAACCTAACAAAAATCATCAAATATAACATAATAGCAAAATAATAATAATAAATAGCAACAATAAATAAAATGCATTTTATTTCATGCATTTAATTTATTTTTTTTAATATCCCACTTGTTAAGCTTGTTATCCAAGCAGTAGTATAATTCAAAATACATAAATAAAAACCAGCACAAAATTGAATTAAAATAATAACACTATTAAATTAAAAAAATAATTAGTAAATAATACAAAACCTAACAAACATAAACATTTTAATGCAATCATACATATAACAACTAGAAACAAACATAACAAAACTGACAATGCATCACAAATTATATAAATCTGACAAGCCGCTTTGCCAAACTGAGTAATAACTCTATGCTGACTGCTTAAGTATTTTGTATGCTTTACTAAATTATGGCTATTGTATGCATAACAATAATTATAGCTAAAGCCCAAGAAAAATGGCATGCATAAAATCAGAACAACTCAAAAATAGAGCTAAATGCTCTTCTCTGATAGTCAATGAAAAAAATCATAGTGATAGAAAAATAAATAAACTAAAAAACTGTACATAGCAGATGAGTCACAAATATATGAAAACAAAAGACTACAAAAATTAGTATCAAGATATAACCGGGTATCAGCTGTTATGACCACCAGCTACGGCCGTCCGCGGCAGGCTCAACTCGTCATATCTTGCCTGGCTCTCCAATTCCGGTGCTCTCGCGGCGGTGGCCAGTCACTACCGCTGCGTTCCTCCCGGCTCTTTCCACTCCACGTGGCAACCAGGATGCCGGCGACCAGCGCCCCAATCCTGGGACTCTCTAGGCGCATGCGCTACATGCTCTTCATTTAAAGGGCCTATGGCGGGAACTCCAGGTGCATCCCTGGCTGTTGACATCATTGACCTGGAGTATTTAAGCTTCACCTCTAGCCGCCACTAACCGACTTGGCAATGAGTTCCATGGTTCCTATTGGTGCCATATTCTCTCCACGGACTGGCTTTTTCCTGTCATCAGACCTCTGCGCTTCTCCTTCTGGGTTCCTCTTTCAGCGTCTCCCACTCCTCAGGCCCTGTTTCAGCGCAACCTTACTGGACTCTCTCTCAGCACTTCCCTGCTCCTCAGGGCCAGGATCAGTGCCATTCTACCTTTGAGCTCCACCCACTGTACCCGCGGCTCCTGGGAATCCCCACGGTACTCCTCCTTGAGGACTTTCGCCTCAGTGCCTTCTCTCTCTGGGAGTAGTCTCAGCCCAGTACACCTCCAGACTGAGCCTCGGTGCCCCGCTCCTTAGGACATCCCTCTACAATACCACTACAGAGGGTCCTGTCATCAGCTTGCTGTGCCCCGGGCTGTACTCTGGTACTGCCACCTTTAGGCACCTGCTTCAGTGGGTTCCTCGCTCCAGACTTCATCCAATGGACTACAGGTCATGCCTCTTCATCTACATCTCCTCATCTTGAGGCCACTCCCACATGGTCTGGCTCTACTCTGTGTTGCAACCGTCGCTGCCCGATGGCTTCACTCCGCCTACCTTTCTTTTTCTGTGACTCCCCATGTTCCTTGTGGACGTCTGACTGCCACAGCATATACCTGCCATCCTCTCCGGCATCCCTGGACCAGCTTGAGGGCTGCCTCCCGCCATGCTTCTCAGGTACCTTAGGGCACGCACACCGTGTGGCCCTCATTCTTATTTCCTCTATGGCGCGAACCTCAGGGGCATCCCCCTGTGATGACATCACGCTGCCCGGATATTTATGCCTACTGTTTATTGCTAGCTGTTGAGTTAGCAAGGGGATTTCCTATGGATGGGATTCACTCTCCGTACCCAGCTACTCTGCCCAACTTCTATTGGACTCTTTGCTGCTAACATGGTACCCGTTCCTCGGGGGCCTCTCTGCTTCTTTCAGGTCACTCTCAGTGACGCCCCAGCAGCTCAATCCACTGCTGATGATATCCATCAATTATGGACTTATCAAAAGAAATGCTACTCAAAGCGAGTGATCGAGCTAAAAGATGTTATGACGCTCACCATTCCAAAGCACCTGTCTTTCAACCTGGAGACAAAGTCTGGCTTTCCACTAAGTACCTTAGACTAAAGTTACCCTCCACTCGATTTTCTTCTCGCTACGTTGGACCATTTACAATCCTCCGACGTCTTGGCAACATCACTTACAGTCTGAAGCTACCACCTGGATTGAACATCCACAATGCTTTTCATGTTTCACTCCTGAAACCACTCATTCTCATTGAGTTCTCTTCCAAGTCTCAGGAACCATCTCCCTTCAATGCTGAAGATGACCTAGAATACATGGTCGAAGCTGTTCTTGATGTCCGAAGATGAGGCAAGACTTGGGAATACCTTCTTTCATGGGAAGGTTTTGGCCCCGAAGAAAATTCTTGGGAGCCTCTGGCAAATATCCTTGACAAAGAGATGCTCAATCACTTCCATCTCTCGTATCCTTTGGAAACCAAAACCTGGTACACACAGAGGAGACCGCCCTTTGAAGGGGGGAACTGTTGCAACCGTCGCTGCCTGACGGCTTCACTCTGCCTACTTTTCTTTTGCTGTGACTCCCCCTACTCCTTGTGGACGTCTGGCTGCCGCGGCATCTGCCTGCCGTCCTCTCCGGCGTCCCTGGACCGACTTGGGCGTTGCTTCCCTCCATGCTCCTCAGGTACCTTAGGATGCGCGTGCCACACAGCCCTCAATCTTATTTCCTCTATGGTGCGTACCTCAGGGGCGTCCCCCTTTGATGACGTCACGCTGCCCGGATATTTAAGCCTACTGTTTATTGCTAGCCGTTGAGTTAGCGACGGGATTTCCTACGGATGGGATTCACTCTCCGTAGCCAGCTACTCTACCTCCAATGTCTATTGGACTCTTTGCTGCTAACGGGGTACCCGCTCCTCGGGGCCTCTCTGCTTCTTTCAGGTCACTATCAGGAACCGGTACTCGCTCCTCGAGGGCACATGTTCCCTGACTCACTGCCTGTGTCAATCTCTTCTACTTGGAAGAATTTGCTACAGACACCATCTGTGAGTACTACTACCATCTACTCCTCAGAGCTGTTTCCCTGGAACCAGGTACTCGCTCCTCGAGGGCCTGCCTCCGTTCCAGCGCCAGTGCCATCTCCTACTTGGAACTGCTGCGTGAGTACTTGCCAACGAGTCTCTGCTCTCAGGGATCTGGTACTCGCTCCTAGAGGGCCAGCTCTCCCTATCTCGGGGCTTCTCCATACTGGGGACTCTGTGAATGTCTTACTGTACTCATTCTCTCAGTTCTTCTCACTACAGCACTGCTACTGGAGAGATCGCTGTTCCAGCGCCCTGATGAATACTAGCCCAGCCGGGCTCCATCTTCTACTCACTACCGCCACCTCTGGTGGCTTCATAAACTGTCTAAATAAAGATATAATCTGTGTTTGTGTGTCCAGAGCTGAGCCTGACCTGTGGCCCTCATGGGACTTTCCCCCATGGGCGTAGTCAGCTGCCACAGTGTCCAAGGGTCCACCCAAACCTTACAAAACATAACACTCTCTTCAGAGCTGCACTGATCTTGCACTCCCTGAGACTCTTTCTCTTCTCGTGTCCTGGAGTGCTCCTCTCTCGAACTATGCCTAAGCTTTCTGACACTCTCTGCACACATTCGCCTACCTTCTCCGGGACCAGCCACACAGGGGCACTCCTAAGTTCTACCAGCCCCGGCACCCAAGGCTCAACCTGCGGGGAATAAGGGCTGGCCCAGGTGAAGTTCCAGCTTGCCTCTGTTCCCAGCCAGCCTCGCCTCCCAACAGTGGGGACCTGGGGGGCCCAACTCCTCAGGTAGCAACAACCCAACTTTGGGCCAAGGGTCCACAATTCCTAACAGATTGCCAAGTCCAAGGACTCGGCAGAGGCCTCGGCAATTCAGGCCATTCCTGGCCTGGCACAAAAGATCATCGGACAGCAAAGGATCCTGGAAATCTTAGCGGCTACAGTAAAGAATTTAATTAACCAATTGGACGCTGCCGCAGTGGTCACTACGCTGTCTTCCGGACCCATCACCTCGGCCTCCATGCCGGCTACACAGCCGATGGTTCCTTTACCGGCACCTCTTCAATTCTCTGGGAACCCTCTGTTGTGCAGGGGATTCCTAAATCAACGTAATATGCATTTCTGCCTGCAACCTACCTACTTCCCAGACGTCATTACAAAAACTACCTATATCCTCTCACTCCTGGATGGCAAGGCCTTTGCCTGGGCTTTGCTCCTTTGGGAGATTTGCTCCTTTGGGAGATCTGCTCAGCTTCCTTGCCTTGTTTTGATCCATCTTCGACGACCCTGGAAGACACTCCGCCTCTGGATCCACGCTCCTTCATCAAGGTGCCCGGTCCTTAGCTGACTACGTCGTAGAGTTCCGGGGCAAAGATCTTTTCCAAACCTGATCTCAGAGGGGCATATAACCTGGTTTGTATCTGTGAGGGAGATGAATGGAAGACAGCTTTTAATACAAGAGACGGTCACTACAAATATCTTGTGATGCCATTTGGCCTTTGCAACACCCCAGCTGTCTTTCAGAACTTAATGAACGAGATCTTCAGAGACATGCTGTACCAGTGCATCATAGTGTATCTCGACGATATCCTAATTTTTCCAAAGACCTGGAAAGCCACCATCAGCACGTCACCTCTGTTCTCCAGCATCTCTGAGAAAACCAGCTCTACGCCAAACTAGAAAAAATGTGCCTTTGAGCAGGAGACCATACCTTTCCTGGGTTACATCGTCTCAAGCCAAGGCTTCTGTATGGACCCTCAGAAGCTAAAACGTATCCGGGATTGGCCACAACCCACAGATCTTCGCTCTCTACAAAGGTTTCTTGGCTTTGCCAATTATTACCGTTCCTTCATCCACCACTAGTCCACACTGACCGCACCTCTCAAGGCGATTTTTCAAGACCTCAAAACCGTCTTCTTCTGTGAGCATTGCCTTCGACATCCTGATCCCAGACATCCATTTATTGTTGAGGTTGATGCCTCCGATGATGGAGTTGGGGAGGTTTTAAGCCAGTACTCCGCAAATCAAACCTTACACCCATGCTCCTTTTTCTCTAGACATTTTTCCCCTGCAGAATGCAACTACGTTATAGGAGATAAGGAGCTTCTGGCTATCAAATTAGTCTTCGAGGAGTGGCATCCCTGGCTCAAGAGTGCTCAGCACTAGATCACGGAGTACAGCGATCACAAGAACCTCAAATACTTGCATCGGGCTCAATGCTTGAATCACTGACAGGCCCGCTGGGCCCTCTTTTCACCTGAATTAACGTTTTGCTTCGATACCGACCAGCTAACAAGAACTGCCGGGCTGACTCCCTCTCCAGGTCCTTCATCCCTGAAGACATGCCAGATCCTCCTCGTCACATTATAGACCCTGCTAAGGTCACCCTGGTTGCTACTTACCCAGACTCACCGGGTAAGATGGTGGTTCCGTGTCAGCTTTGCCGGAGAGTGCTTTGCTGGGGCCACGACTCCCTCACTGCAGGGTACCTTAGGCAGTCCAGAACCCTGGCCACCCTTCAGCGATTTTATTGGTGGCCATCCATGAGGAAAATGTACAAGCTTATGTGGAGTCCTTCCCTACTTGCACTCACCACAAATTCCAGTGGGATGCCCGGTGGGACTCTTACAACCTTTACCAGTTTCTAGCGAGCCTTGGACCCATATTGTGATGGATTTTATTGTCGACCTTCCACTCTCTGGAGGCAACAACACCATCTGGGTTATTGTGGACCGCTTTTCAAAAATGGCCCACTTTGTTGCTCTGCCTAGCCTTCCATCGGGTCTACGACTTGCTCAGCTATTCATTCGCCATGTGTTCCTGCTCCACGGTCTTCCTAAGCACATCCTGTCTGACCGTGGAGTTCAGTTTACAGCCCATTTTTGGAGGTCCCTCTGTAAAAAATTCAACGTCTCTCTGGACTTTACATCTGCTTAGCATCCTCAGGTCAATGGACAGGCAGAGAGAACTAATATAATGCTCAAACAGTTCCTAGGTGCCTATGTCAACCTCAGGAAAAATGATTAGGCAGACCTCCTTCCCTGGGTGAAGTTTGCATTGAATTCTCACTCCTCTTCATCTCCTGGTTCTTCACCCTTTCAGATAGTCTATGGACGAAAACCTTTTCCTCCGCTACCATTACCATTATCCGTCCCTTCTCCGGCAGCTCAGGCTTCTGCCCAAGAGTTACACCAACTCTGGAATAGCACTCAACTACTCCAAAGAGCTGCCCAAAGGGCCATGAATCATTGTGTAGGCCCTCAGTTCAAACCGGGTGACAAGGTGTGGCTGAACACCCAATTTATCTGCCTCAAGCTCACTTCTTCACATTCTGCACCCAGATACATCGGCCCTTTTTCGGTGCTCCACCATTTGGGCTCAGTTACTTTCAAGCTCCTGCTTCCACCTTCTCTCAAGATCCACAACACCTTTCATATCTTGCTGTTAAAGCCCTTGGTACTTTCTGGTTTTTCGAAAAATCTGCCTGACCCACAACCTGTCTTCTGAAGATGATGAAGTGTACCAAATGTGAGATGTCCTTGATGTACAAAAATGTGGGAGAAAATGGAAATACCTTCTCTCTTGGGAAGGCTTCAGACCAGAAGAGAGTAGTTGGGAAACTGCCACCAATATTCTTGACAAAACTCTCATCAAGCAATTTCATGCTACTCATCCTTCAAAACTGAAACCTCTGGGAGGGGGCCTTAGGAGGGGGGGTACTGTTATGACCACCGACCATGGCTGTCTGCAGCAGGCTCAACTCATGTGATGTCTTGCCTGGCTCTCCAATTCCAGTGCTCTCATGGCGTTGTCCAGTCACCACCGCCGCGTTCCTCCTAGCTCTCTCCACTCCATGTGGTGGCTGGGATGCCACCTACCAGCGCCCCAATCCTGGGCCTCTCTAGGCATGCATGTGCTATCTGCCCTTCATTTAAAGGGCCTATGGCAGAAACCCCGGGAGCATCCCCAGCTGATGACATCATTGACCCGGAGTATTTAAGCTTCACCTCTAGCCACCACTAACCAACTTGGCAATGAGTTCCATGGTTCCTATTGGTGCCATATTATCTCCACGGACTGGCTTGTTCCTATCGTTGGACCTCTGTGCTTCTCCTTCCAGGTTCCTCTCTCAGCTCTCCTGCTCCTCGGGCCCTTGCTCAGCGCAACACTACCTGGACCCTCTCTCAGTGCTTCCCCGCTCCTCGGGGCCAGGATCAGTGCAACTTTACCCGGGCTCCTTCTCAGCACCTCCCGCTCTGCGGGTCTTGGCTCAGTGCACCCTATCTGGACACTCTCTCTCAGTGCTTTCCTTTCTTCGGGTCCTGGTTCAGCACAACCCTACCTGGACTCCTTCTCAGTGCTTCCCGCTCCTCGGGCCAGGCTCAGCACCATTCTACCTGTGACCTCCACCCGCAGTACCCGTGACTCCCCACGGTACTCCTCCTTGAGGACTTTTGCCTCAGTGCCTTCTCTCTCCGGAAGTAGGCTCAGCCCAGTACACCTACAGATGTGCCTCGGTGCCCCGCTCCTCGGGACATCCCTCTACGCTACCACTACAGAGGGTCCTATCATCAGCTTGTCATGCCCCATGCTGTACTCCGGTACTGCTACCCTCCAGTCACCTGCTTCAGTGGGTTCCTCGCTCCAGCCTTCATCTAGAGGACTACAGGTTGTGTCTCTTCATCTGCATCTCCTCATCTCAAGGCCACTCCCATGTGGTCCGGCTCTACTCTTTTCAGAGCGGCAGTGGTCTTGCCCTCCCTGAGACTCTTTCTCCTCTCGCTTCTTGGAGTGCTCCTCTTTCAAACTGTGCCTAAGTCCTCTGACACTCTCTGCACGCACTCGCCTCTGCTCTGGGGGACCAGTCACACAGGGGTGCTCCTAAGTCCTACCGCCCCCAGCACCCAAGGGCTCAACCTGCGGGGAACGAGAGCCGGCACAGGTAAAGTTCCAGCTTACCTCTATTCCTGGCCAGCCTCGCCTCCCGACGGTGGGGCCCAACTCCTCAGGTAGCAACAACTCCACCTTGGGCCAAGGGTCCACAATTCCTAACATCAGCATGCCAGATGTGGATAGAAATCTAATCTGTATGCAATCTCAATAAAATACCTTAAAATTGAACAAATCCTACGTGGATAATTTAATACTCTGGCATTCCAAATTTTGCAAAAATAGATAGGCCTTAATTTCTTTCTGGAGCTTTAAATATTTTTTTCTTGCCTCACATCCAGTGACAAAATGTAGACAATCAAGTATTTTCTAGTGTTTTGACAGACTGTGGAAATACTGCTAGCGTGTTTAACCTAGAGGAACACAATGAATGAGAAGGCAAGTAGGGCATCTAAAGATTGGATAAATATAGTAGCTGACCTTTATGTAGACATTTAAAGATCAGGGTTAAGATATTGAATTTGATCCAATAGATGATAGCCAATGGAGGTCTATCAGAAATGGTGTCAAATGATTAAACCTTTTTGCTTTAAAGAGAATTTGTGCTGCAATATTTTGAATATGTTTCAATAAACCTATAGTACATCTCAAATACATTTTTATTTATTTAAACTTTCTTATATGTTTCTTATTACAGTAATAGAGATGACTAGAAATAGTGGAATAGGTGATCATTTGTATATTATCTAAAATATTTTACAATTGGTGAATGGAATTTTATTCCTCAAAAGGAATAAAAATGATATACAAACAATGACCTAGATTTATCATTTTGCTCTAAAGGGGCATGGTTAGCTCAATACATATTAAGGGGCGGATTTTAAGAGCCCTGCTCGCCTAAGTCCGCCCGGATTTGGGCGGATTTAGGCGAGCAGGGCCCTGCGCGCCAGTGAGCCTATTTTACATAGGCCTACCGGCGCACGCAGAGTCCCGGGACTTGCGTAAGTCCCGGGGTTTTCTGATGGGGGTGTGTCGGGGGCGGGCCCTAACCGCGCGGCATTTTCGGGGCGTGTCGGGAGCGTTCCGGGGGCGGGCCCGGGGGTGTGGCTACGGCCCGGGGCGTAAATCCCCCTTACCTTTGTCGGGGGATTTACGCCTCCCAGAGGGAGGCGTAAATCCCCCGACAAAGGTAAGGGGGGGGGGTTAGACAGGGCCGGGCGGGTGGATTAGGTAGGGGAAGGGAGGGGAAGGTGAGGGGAGGGCAAAAGAAAGTTCCCTCCGAGGCCGCTCCGATTTCGGAGCGGCCTCGGAGGGAACGGGGGTAGGCTGCGCGGCTCGGTGCGCGCCGGCTATACGGAATTGATAGCCTTGCGCGCGCCGATCCAGGATTTTAGCGGATACGCTATCTACTAAAATCCCGCGTACTTTTGCTTGCGCCTGATGCGCCAGCAAAAGTACGCCAAATCGCATGGTTTGAAAATCTACCCCTAAATGTATTATACTCACAGAGAGAGAGAGAAAGAGAGTGAGAGAGAGACTCTCATATAAGTAAACTATTTATACCACTATAGGAAGAGCAACTAGTAACTTAAAGTGATGTTTTGGTGGTGATCTGGGTTTTGGGGGGCAGTTTTATGTGCACAGTCAGAGGTACGAACAGCACAGTACACATCAGTGAAGATGTGATGTGATTTGGAGTGAGGAAAGTTACACAGATTTGAGATTTATACATTGTACTCTCGACCTAGCTTGATAGCAGCTAGGTAGAGAGTGCATCCAACTAGGTTGAGAGTAGATTATACAAATCTGATCTTTTTGTACCTTTCCTCACTCCAAATCACATCAAATTTTCATTGATGTGTACTGTGTTGTTTCGTACCTCTAACTGTGCATGTAAAACTGCCACCCAAAACCTAGACCACCACCAAGACTTCACCTCGAGTTTCTAGTTGCCCCTCTTACAGTGGTTTAAAAAGTTGATTAATATGTGTGCCTCTTTCCAGAATCTCAGTCTCTTTCTCTCTCTCTTTCTCTTTTTCTACTTCCCTCCCCAAAACAGGATTTGACTTTCTTAGCGCAAATCCTTTTCAGGCATATCACAAAGCAGGAAAAAAGATGTAGTTATTTCCAGTATTAAAACTCTAAAAAAACGTGTGTTATGCTATTGCACACAGTGCTAAGCACCCCTCATTTTAATTTACTCCTCCCAAAGTCTTCCCATTTGAGAAAAATTTTGAAATTTGCATATGTATCTCGCGATGCATTATTTATCGCAAGCATTATGGCGTTATCATGGGCCTTAGGGCCCTAACACCTGCGATACGGCTCTGATATGATTTGATAAATCACCCTGATTGTCTGACACCCGGGCAGGTATAGTGAGTTTTGAATCTAATTTAATACCCAAACTCTTAACTACATTTTTGGAAACAACAGGGTATAAATAATTATAAGAAATTATCTAAAGAACAATTTCACTGGAATGTTTTTTGAATGGTTCAATTTAAGGTTGTGATCCCATAGCAAGGAAATGACTAAATATAAACATTTATTTAAGTTTGAAAAGTCGACCATAGATTGTGGGTCAAAAAAAAAGTCACTAGCTGTATGTCAATTGAGAAAAGACAGCAAGGAGCCTATGAATGAAAACTCAAGCCAATTTCTTTAAGAATATACCCATTAAACATTTTAGCATACACATTAAAATGACTTTGAGCAATACACTAGGCTATTTTGCTCAGACAACAAAATATAATAATATTAAATCAGCTAACGTGCCTCCCTTGAAACAGAATATGATGGCAGATAAGGGCCCTCAATTCCCATCTAATCTGTCCCATTTACTTTCTGGTGCAATGCAATTAAATACCACATTTGATCTTTGGCTTTCTTTTCTTTTCAACCTGAAATCCTCTGTACTTATCACATGCTTTCGTGAATTCTTTGTTTATGTCACTAATATCTCCTTTGTAAGACTGTGCATGCAGTCACCACTCTGTATGTGAAAAAACTATTTCCTGATTTTATTCCCAAGTCTACCCCCTTATATCCCCATACCACAATCTCTTATTTTGGAGCATCATTTTCACTGAATGGGATGAGAACCACTGCTCTACTCCATTAAATAATATTTATCATTATTATTATTATAACTTAGTACAAGAGGTGCCATACTGAGCTGTTCTTTCTTGCAGTGTTTTCAAACAGCAAAAGATACAGAATGAACTATGAGAATGTTCTTGCTTGCATGTCTTTGAAGTACTACATTGTGAAATTGCATTATAATTATGCTTGGATGAAAAACATTATATAAACTTGAAATTAATATTACACTTTTCAGTGTCCAAGTGATCACCTCAGTGATTTGGGATCTGCCAGAGATTTAATACTGCTCAAGGCAAAGTTGATTTTATAGTCTTGAATTTCTTTAATAGAAAACTCAGAATTACTAATAACTGCATCCCTGAAAACAGGTATTCAAAAACAGAAGAGTTGTCTGGAGTCAGTTGGCAGATATGTAGAAATTAACCAGTAGAGACCAGATCTGGATTCTCTCAGCTTCTAGATTAAACTTGGTTCTGGACAAGATCTAATCATACTCTTGAAAAAATACTTCAACTATCCAATATCAACATGCATGCCCAAACTGTAAGGCTATTCCCAGATTTAAAGACAACTTTATGTGATAGAATAATGAATTTACAAAAGCAGTATCATCCCATAACATAAGGTGAATAACAGTAAATTGTTAATTCACTTATGCCACTGCTGTTTATATACTGTTTCCAGTATGAAATGTCAAGATTTTACCTGACAGCACAACAAATATCAGACCACATTGCTGAATACAGTGATAGGCATAACAATTCCTGCCAGTGCCAGGAATAACAGGATTTACATTTGTGAACTCGTAATCATAGATAATGAAGTTCAAGGCATTTGCTGTAGTGTCTACCATCATTCCTTCCTCCTGCAATGGCACAGTTTGATCTCTAAGCAGCTCCATGTTATTTGAAGGACTGAGGCTGGTTATGATAGGTCAAAAAGCCGAACAATGGGATGGGTTTCAGAACTGATGTGGAAGGACTACCTTCAGTAGGGAGGGATGGGGCTTCTAGAAGCTAGAAGAGATGCATAAATAACAATTGCTCTGATATATAAGATGAAATAGTTATCTAACTAGATAAACGACGCTTGACCGACGTGCCGCAAATGCGCAGTAGAGAGCAGCTCTACTGCACATGTGCGGACGAGCACGTCGGTCTTAGGCAGCGTAAAAAAAAAAAAAAACATGGCGGCGGCGGCGGTAGCGGTACCGGCGGTGGTGGTAGCAGCAGCGGGCGGCGGCGGCGGTACCGGCAGCGGGCGGCGGTGGTAGCGGGCAGCGGCGGCAGCGGCGGCGGCGGTGGCAGCGGCCAGTAGCGAGGGAGGGAGGCGAGAGAGAGAGGGAGGGACGGACGGACTGAGAGGGAGGGAGGGAGTGGGGAGGGACGGAGAGAGAGAGTGGGAGGGAGTGACTGAGTGAGAGGGAGGGACTGCGTGGGAGGGACTGAGTGGGAGGGAGGGACTGAGTGGGTGGGAGGGAGGGATTGAGTGAGGGGAGGGACTGGGAGGGAGGGACTGAGTGAGGGGGGAGGGAGGAGTGGGTGAGTGTGTGGGAGAGAGGTAGGGGATGGGGAAGAGTGAGGGAGAGTGAGAATGAGGGAGAGGTGGGAGTCAGGGATGTGAGTAAGTGGAAGGGGGGGAGAGGGAGACTGAGGGAGCGGTGAGAGACAGGGCCGCAGCGGCGGCGGCAAAGACGGGCGGCAGCAGTGAGGGAGGAGAGAGAGAGGGGAGGGACTGACTGAGAGGAGAGGGAGGGACTGAGTGAGAGGGGAGGAGAGAGCGGGAGTGGGACTGAGTGAGAGGGAGGGAGTGGGACTGAGTGAGAGGGAGGGAGGGAGTGGGACTGAGTGAGGGGGAGGGAGTGAGTGGGACTGAGTGAGGGGGGGAGGGAGTGAGTGGGACTGAGGGAAGGAGTGGGACAGAGAGAGGGAGGGAGGGAGTGGGACTGAGTGAGAGTGAGAGGGACTGAGTGTGAATGAGAGGGAGGGAGAGAGGGGGGAGGGAGTGAGTGAGACTGAGTGGGAGGGAGGGACTGAGTGAGAGGAGAGGGAGGGGTGGGGAGGAGTGGGTGAGTGTGAGGGAGGGAGGTAGGGGGTGGTGAAGAGTGAGGGGAGAGAGAATGAGGGGGAGGTGAGAGACAGAGGAATGTAGCCCGTTTTAACGGGCTTAACGGCTTGTAATGAAATAAAAAAGAGGTAATGAATGAATGAAAAATACTATTATCCTCTTAGCGCCCGCTCCGCTCCCGGCACCGGACGCCGTTTCGCCTCCTCCTCCTCCTCTGCTGGAGCTCCCTAAGCCCAATCGGGGCTAGAGCCCGCTCACGATCTCGTGAGCCGCACAGAGGAGGCAACCAGAAGAGCAAATTAAAAGGGATAAAAAAAATCCCCACCTAAGACCAGGACACACGCGGTGAGTCAGCCGCGCCCCCCGGAGGCACTAGGCCTATAAGAGGGCGCCAAAAAAGAACTTTAAATCTCGGCGCAGCCTTCCGGCCCACCTCTTAGCGCCCGCTCCGCTCCCGGCACCGGACGCCGTTTCGCCTCCTCCTCCTCCTCTGCCGGGGCTCCCTAAGCCCAATCGGGGCTAGAGCCCGCTCACGATCTCGTGAGCCGCACAGAGGAGGCAACC
The DNA here is from genome assembly GCF_901001135.1 of Rhinatrema bivittatum. NCBI lineage: Eukaryota > Metazoa > Chordata > Amphibia > Gymnophiona > Rhinatrematidae > Rhinatrema > Rhinatrema bivittatum. Next base: position 21,009,539 of record NC_042621.1, read on the forward strand.
AGAAGAGCAAATTAAAAGGGATAAAAAAATCCCCACCTAAGACCAGGACACACGCGGTGAGTCAGCCGCGCCCCCCGGAGGCACTAGGCCTATCAGAGGGCGCCAAAAAAGAACTTTAAATCTCGGCGCAGCCTTCCGGCCCACCTCTTAGCGCCCGCTCCGCTCCCGGCACCGGACGCCGTTTCGCCTCCTCCTCCTCCTCTGCCGGGGCTCCCTAAGCCCAATCGGGGCTAGAGCCCGCTCACGATCTCGTGAGCCGCACAGAGGAGGCAACCAGAAGAGCAAATTAAAAGGGATAAAAAAAATCCCCACCTAAGACCAGGACACACGCGGTGAGTCAGCCGCGCCCCCCGGAGGCACTAGGCCTATCAGAGGGCGCCAAAAAAGAACTTTAAATCTCGGCGCAGCCTTCCGGCCCACCTCTTAGCGCCCGCTCCGCTCCCGGCACCGGACGCCGTTTCGCCTCCTCCTCCTCCTCTGCCGGGGCTCCCTAAGCCCAATCGGGGCTAGAGCCCGCTCACGATCTCGTGAGCCGCACAGAGGAGGCAACCAGAAGAGCAAATTAAAAGGGATAAAAAAATCCCCACCTAAGACCAGGACACACGCGGTGAGTCAGCCGCGCCCCCCGGAGGCACTAGGCCTATCAGAGGGCGCCAAAAAAGAACTTTAAATCTCGGCGCACCCATCCGGCGTCGCGCACCGGGCGTCGCGCGTCCGAAGGGGCGCGATCTAAGGGGCCTGCCCCTTAGTGAGCCCCTTTGTGAGACACCAGTGAGGTGAGGTCAGGGTGAGACGTCAATAGTAACCCATTCCATCAATACTCAGCCTCGCCACACTTTCCAAAGCCTAGCTCACCTGTACCAGACAGACAACTACCCGGCGCTCATCCTTCCACTCCAGCAGACATCCAGCGCTCAACCTCCCCTCCAGCAGACATCCAGCAGCATCCGCAAACCTCAACCATCCCACTCCAGCAACATCCAGCAGCATCCAGCGCTCACTCACCTCCCACTCCAGCAGACATCCAGCGCTCAACCTCCCTCCAGCAACATCCAGCGCTCAACCTCCACTCCAGCGACATCCAGCAGGCAATCCAGCGCTCACCTTCCACCGACATCACAGCAGGCATCATCCAGCTCAACCTTCCACTCCAGCAGCATCCAGCGCTCATCCTTCCACTCCAGCAGCATCCAGCGCTCATCCTTCCACTCCAGCACATCCAGCGCATCCAGCGCTCACCTCCACTCCAGCACATCATCCATCCAGCGCTCCCCCACTCCACAGCATCCAGCACATCCAGCGCTCACCTTCCACTCCAGCAAGCATCCAGCGCTCACCTCCAAGCCTCAATGCATATGGTCTCCCTATTCCAATTCTCCAACAAAGGTCATTTCTCTTTAGAAATCCATCAGTGTTCTCACGTCCAGCTACCTATAAATCTCTCATTCCTATCATGATTTCCCCCCTTACACAGACACTAGGCCTAGCTCTTTTCTCGCTGATTTTATTCAACGCTCAATCCCTTACCAAAAAAAACACTAATACTTAATGACCTTCTACTGGACACTAAACCTGACCTCTGCGCAATTACGGAAACATGGCTTAAACAGACGGACACAGCACTAATAAACCAACTTCCAACGGAAACCCATGATTTCTTCTCTATTCCCAGACAGAAAAGAAAGGGAGGGGGTATTCTCCTCGCAGCCAAAAAAGAGCTGAGACTTACTCAATTCCCAATCCACTCTCCCACAAAAATTGAAGCCGGCTTTTTCAAATCAGACCGGCTACAAATCATTCTAGTCTACGCCCCACCAGGACTTCTGGAGTTAGACGCCTCCCCCATTCTAGAAATAATAGCTACTAACATAAATCTTGAAGCTCCAGCCATCATATTGGGAGACTTTAACTTACATGTTGACGACCCTTCTCCCTCTACAAACTGTGAAACTTTCCTAAATGCTATGACCGCCATGGGATTCAAGCAGATAATCAACAACCCTACCCACAGAGCAGGACACACTTTGGATCTCATCTTTGTAAACTCAGGCATCTCATACTCAGCACCTCCCATATGCAAATCAGTCCCTTGGTCAGACCATGCTTTAATCTCCACCACATTATCGCTGGCACAATCAAGCATCAAACACGATCCTCAACCTCAATTTACTTACAGAAACCTGTGTTCATCCGATGAACTTCACGAACACCTTGTCCTAGAACTCCCTCACATAGACATCTCCTCTCCCAACACTGCTCTCCACGCATGGTCCAACATCACAGGATCGGCAGCTAATAAACTCTGCCCACTGGCAACAAAAAAACCTAAACATAATGCCGCCAGAAGACAACCCTGGTTTAATGAACAACTACAAAAACTCAAACTTTCCCTGCGACAAAAAGAAAATAAATGGCGTAAAGCACCATCACCGACCTCCCTCTCAGCTTACAAACTCGCTCTTCATATTTACAAGAGCTCCACACTAAAAACAAAAAGGGACTACTACGCTCTCAAGATACATCACCTTATCTTCGATTCTAAAGCCCTCTTTAATTACGTCTCGAACTTAACTCAACCCAATTCTCCAGACATTCCACTCAACAAAGCACACGAAAAAGCTGAGGAGCTGGCCATCTTCTTCAGTAACAAAATTTCCAACCTGCAATCTCTCCTAAAAACGAATACCCTAGCTCCATCCAGCACATACCGCCATCTCGGCAACGACATTGCTATACAAGCCTTCGAACCCATTGCTATATCAGAGACCAATTTAGTATTGAAGAGAATGAAACCATCATCGCACCCATTTGACCATATCCCTTCCAAACTACTGCTGCTAATACCAGATACCATCTCCAAAACCTTGACTGACATTATCAATTGTTCCTTAGCCCAAGGAATTTATCCTGACGACCTGAAAGTTGCTTCTATCAAACCCCTATTAAAAAAACCTAACCTTAATCCTAAAGATCCATCCAACTACCGCCCAATATCCAACCTTCCTTTCATAGCCAAGGTTACAGAAAAATTAGTCAACACCAGATTATCAGAATACCTCGAAGAAAACAACATATTATTCCCCACTCAATACGGCTTCCGAAAATCTTTAAGTACAGAATCACTTCTCATATCTCTGACAGATTACCTCATCATGGGTCTCGATAAAGGTCACGCCTACCTGCTGATACTCCTCGACCTATCGGTGGCCTTTGATACCGTGAATCACTCCCTTCTCCTAAATCAACTAGCGAACATCGGAATAACAGGCTCTGCTCTTGCCTGGTTCAAATCATTCTTGGGAAACAGAGGATATAAAGTCAAAATACATAACAAAGAATCACAGTTTTACCCTTCCACGCTAGGTGTTCCACAGGGCTCCTCTCTCTCCCCCACGCTCTTTAACATTTACCTCCTACCCCTATGTCAACTATTAACCAATCTGAACCTCAAATACTTTCTATACGCAGATGACGTCCAGATTGTCATCCCCATCAAAGAATCCCTTACTAAAACTATCAAAATCTGGGAAAACTGCTTTCAAAATATTGACAACCTCCTCTCCAGTCTAAATCTTATCTTAAATTCCGCAAAAACCGAACTCCTCATAATCTCCCCCGAAAACAGCAACCTCACCTCAAATCCACCAACCGGCTTTCAAACTTCACATGTAAGAGACCTAGGAGCCATTATTGACAATCGGCTAAATCTAAAATCTTTTATTAATCAAACCACAAAGGACTGCTTTTATAAATTACATGTCTTAAAAAGAATCAAACCACTTTTCCATTTCCACGATTACAGAACAGTTTTGCAATCGATAATCTTCTCTAAGTTAGATTATTGCAATTCTATTCTATTAGGTCTCCCGTCTTCTCATACTAAACCTCTTCAGATGGTTCAGAACACGGCGGCCAGAATTTTGACAAACACAAGAAGAAGAGACCACATATCTCCAATTCTCAAAGACTTACATTGGCTGCCAGTGCACTACAGAATCTTATATAAGTCCATTACTACCATCTACAAAGCATTCCATCAACTCTCTCCGCTTAACCTCCAAATCCCTTTTAAAAAGCATTCCTCAGCCAGACCTATCAGAGAGTCCTACAGAGACTCATTACAGGTTCCTCCTGCAAAAACCTTTCACCATATGACACTCAGAGACAGGGCTTTCTCTACAGCAGGACCTACCTTGTGGAACTCCATCCCACCAGAACTGAGACAGGAACCTTGCCTCCCTACATTCAGAAAAAGACTTAAAACCTGGCTATTCATGAAAGCCTTTCCAGATACCAACTAAACCTACTCTCAACTCAAGCAATTAAGACCTCCCGTCAGGGTAATCAACAACTTTTGACAACTCCGTAATGTTCTTACTCATTTAAATTGGCAGGTTTTTATTTACCTTGGTTATTATCTTTTATCTCATTGTTAATCTTTCTCTCGCCTTCTCTACATTCCAAGTTTGCATTTTATCCCTGTTTTATTGTAACTGCTACTTTATTCTTCTATCACATGTTAATGTTCTAAGTTTTTTTAAGTATTTATCCTCTTATCACACCCTGTTATTTGTAAACCGGCATGATGCGACTCCCATCGCGAATGCCGGTATATAAGAAATTCAAATAAATAAAAATAAATAAATAAAATAATATATGATGAGAAAGGTTGACAACTACTTGTTTCAAAATTGTAAATATTTCTCTTTGAAAGGCATATTAATATAGTTGCTCTAATCTTATTACAAAGAAACCTTAGAGGTAATTAAGATTTGTTTCTTTGTTGAATTTATGGTTATTTAAGTCCCATAGTTTTAATGTCCAATTTTACTGTGTAAAAGGCTAACAAAATTGTTTTTTACCAGACAGAAACTGTTGCATATTGATAACAAATTAAGACTTCTTCGTCATCTAAAACCACTCCTTAACCCTGTTGATTTTCGTTCTGTCCTAAAATCACTTTTATTTTCTAGTACTGACTACTGTAATTCTCTCCTCATTGGCCTCCCAGCATAAACTGTTTGTTTACTACAAATTATTCAGAACTCAGCAGTCAGGCTCCTCACAGGAATTCCAAACCATAATCACATCACCCCTGTACTTGCATCCCTCCATTGTCTCCCAATATCATACCACATTCAGTACAAATTGGCCATGATCATACACTCTTCCATTCATAATATCCACTCTCCCTAGATCTCATCCGCATTAAAAAAATCCATGTCCCCACTGGATCATTAAGATCTTCAAGTCAACCCTGATGTTCTTCCTCTAAAATAGTCCATCTTGATGACACAAGAGAATGCACATTTTTTTCAGCTGGGCCACTTCTCTGGAATACCTTACCAAAAGAATTGAAGAACCTCCATGAAAGAAACTTATTTAAAAAAAGAACTAAAAACACATCTATTCAAAAAAGCATTCTTGAATCAAGCTAGCAACATATAGTTTAGTCTCCCTGGCCTCTTTCACCCTTAGCCTCTTCCGTGTAAGTATCTCTTTTTCAACAAAGTGATACTATATCCTATACTGTATTCCTAACATTGTAAGTTATATTGTAATGCTTCTTTTAACTGTTACCTATTATGTGTGTTTCATTGTACCCTGCCCTGAACATGGGAAGGGCGGGTAACAAATGTTTTAAAACAAATAAATAATGAATAAAAATCCAAGACGTTCCTTCCAGAAATAAAGGAACTTTCTTTCCGGCAGGGGTGCACGAACAGACTGCTATCTTCCCGTCCTCCCTGACGTCCTGTAAGCTTGCTGTGGATAGGACACCAGACAGGAAAGTTATTACAACACATACACGGACACATTATCGCAGGCATAGCAATCTCATAAGCGTCCTTTCCCTTAGAGAGCAGACTAATGATATCATTAACCATGCAACAATTCAGCCAATAACAGCACACAGATTTATGCTGAAGGAGGGCACTTTTTCAAATTGTCTAGGTAGAATTTAAGATCTACTGGTGCTTTGTACCCATGGACCTGCAATTTTATTTTCAATGCAAAACTCCCCTCCCCTTTGAAAGTCCGGGTTGGCTAAAAGACCGCGGGTGCTTGCAGCTGCTTTACCATAAGCACAAAAGTGCAGTTTGAGATTTGAAAATGAAATCCCCATGCATACCTTCTCTTCCCCATTCTCCTCACCCCACCCTAACCCAGGCCCACCCCTTTCACCCAGGGTTACAAACACGTATCCTGAGAAAACATGCTCATACTTTTACCTTCTGAGCGGAGGGCATTTTTCACCTGGGGAATTTATTTATTATGGCAACTGTTTAGTTACTTGAGCAAATTCCTTAAAAAGGTCTCCTCCAAGGTGCAAAATCTAGATCTTCAAGTTATTTCACTTGTAGTTGAATACTGGGATGAGAGTGACAGGCATTCAGAGAAATAGTGCCAATGCTTTTATTAAAATATATTTACAACGTATGCTATACAATAGCACATTTCATATGGTGCAGGAAAGCTCTGGCATATCGTTGTCATTTTATGAGAGATTCAAACCCGTTGACACTGGATAAAGGGACAGATTTACATTGGAAATCTCTTATTTTCTCTTGCTGAGAAAAAGGCTCCTATGCATATTTATTTAAATTACTGCAGGTACTGGAAACTTTTGAATATCATTTGCAATCAAACATTCTTTTGCATTTTAAGATTCCCAAGTGAATACCAATATTGGTCAGGCATCATTTATGTTTCCTACCCCTTCACAACTGAACTGTTTGGGGAAAATGGTTGAACTTGCCTGATGAAAAATAAAAGTATTTAAATAAGGTTTTCTTCTGGTTTTTTTTTTTATTTTAACTACTAAGCTTTTAGAAACAGAACATTTGAAATGGTATTTTCAGACACCATCTGCATATAATATTTTTTAAATAGGTTTGATTCAGCAACCATGGAACAGCTTTTTCTGCTGTTAAGCATGGCAGCAATCCTGCCATGCTATCTTGTACAATTCAATTCAAAATTCAAATATAAGACTACCTCCTGCCTAGAAGGAGACAACTACAAATATTGGGATGGTTAAATGAGTTATTTAGATTAGTAGATTTGGTTTCAGAGAGGGTGTTTTTCTCCTCTATGCAGGAGATACATATTGACCTTTGGAGGAAAGATGTGTGAACTTCTTTAAAAGTGATCCAGGAAATTAACCTGGGGAAAAAAATAATATAATGTCCCTCACAATTTCCTATGGCCTTCCTGCTCAGTTGGAGCAGAGGTTCACCCCATGAATTGTTAACTGTAACTACCTGTGGCATTTCCCTCCAGTGTTATAACCCCTCCTAACTCACTTGGCCACTTGTGGCAATACACCAGGACTCCTTCTGGAAGCCCTGCAATCATGAGTCCCTAAATCCAGTTGCCATTGGGGATCCCTGCCCCCCCACTTGCTCTGAGCACTATCTCAGTGGCATCCCTGGCTTCGACTGTCTGGTGGGCAGAGAGGAAAAAACAAAACAGAGGACTGTGCCCTGGAATTCAATCCAGGTCTTCCACCGAGCTAGAGGGACATTTTCTTCCCACTTGCCAAAGAAAATGTAGAAATGTCATCCAATTGGTTTGCTAAGCTTTTAAAAAAAACAAAACAAAACTGTAAATATTGTCCATGTCAAATAAAATCTGAGGAAGCAGTGGAAATCTGCTGGGAATCCATGAAAAATCTGCTATGGGTTTTGCAAATCACCGGATCTGCATTGGGTTTTAGCAGATTTACATCACATTTCCCCAAGACTCATGGAGTAAAATTCAACATATTTTCCCAGTGAAGCCCAGGGAAATAAACATCTTCTGGCAAATGTTTGAACCTGGGTGAAATTTGCCTGGTTCAATCTGACACCGAATAGTTTGCATGTCCCTATTTCAGAGGTTATACTGAACTCGAATAATGTAAATTCTGAGCATTAATCATTGATTTAACTATACAACTCATGTTAAAGAAAATAACAAAACACTTGCCGTACCATATACATTATTCTTAACAGGCAATCCTGAGCAAGGCAAAGAATGATGTGCATGAAATATTAATTCAGCAAATATTTTGCTCATTTACCTTTGCAATCATGTAGTGACATAGTGTATATAAGATATTATCAAGTGATAACAAGAGTTTTTTTTGCAAGCTGCAATCACCAATTCAATAGAGTAGAGAGAAAATATGGTTAAAGGTGATAATTGAATTCTACAACATGCCTGTAATATTTCTATTGAAGGAATGGGAGCTGGAATTGCATGGATTAAATATTTGGATCCTCTGGCACCATTTCACTAAAGACACATCATTTCATGGCAGATTCTTTTTTGTAGGAGGGTTTAGAATTTTGGAACAGTTAGGAAGACAAATTGTATTACACATGCCCATATTATTGTTTTGCAGTTAAGATTAATTTTCTTTCCCATCAGCTTTCTGAAATGGTTTTATTTTCCCCTTAAAGCAATAAGAAAAAAAATCCTATAAAACAAAGATGCACATACAAATATAATCAGACAGAGGAACAGTAGAAAGTAAAATCTTTCATTTTTTTTTTCCTATTGGAAAAAAATATGTGCCTGGTAGCACTTGAGTGTGTTGAGACAAGCAATACGTAGAACTGCAATAGAATCAGAGAGAGAAATATGCTCTATTTCTGGGCAAACTGAAAATAGCCCTATGGGAGATATAAGAAAGCCACAGAAGTTCCTTCACTTGTTGTGCATATCTCAGGAGTAAACAAAATTACAAGAGTGAAAGCAAAAAAAAAAAAAAGAGTAAATTCAAAGCTGGTGCGATTCAGCACTTAAGAAGACCCAGCCTGTGTAGGGGGCATGGGTCACGGAACCCGGGCTGCCATCTGGGAGTGTAGGCATGGGCAGAGATGAGCTGGGAGGGGAGGGGGGGGGGTGGAGGGCAAGAGACTAGGGCAGGGCTTACAAAAGCAAGACAAAGAAAGGAGCTTTTTACATTTGCCAGAGATACAGCTGGGATTCCTGGTTGCTTAATTTAGAATAATGGCAACCCTGGCATTGCTTTTAAGGATCAAGGAATGTGGGATTCCTATGATACCAACAAATAGATCCAAAGGACAGTGTGTCAACCTGGTCCTGAAAAATGGAAATTGGTGGGGGGAAACCAAGTAACAGTTAACTGGTCCCTCCCATGGCTGCACCTCACTGGCACAAGAAGGGGGTGCAACTTGTACAGTTATGCTCAGGCGCCATTGGGTAAGGGGGCTCCTGGGCTAGTTATCAATGACAAGATTCTCATTTACTAAGACCATGGTTGGGTCATCTGGGGAAGGCCGTAAAAAGTGTGGAGGTAAATAACACGGAGCAGCTGCTGTCGAATGCCTTTAGCAGCTGCATTCATGGAGCGGCATGCTGCTGGGCAACTGCCTTACTAGTTGAGGGATTAGTTATGAAGTTTCAAGTTACACGGGATATGTTCCCACCCCTTGCCGAGGGTACAATGAAGGGTTAGAGCATGTGTATGTTATTGGTTATTATGATGTTATTCCATTTCTATTTGCATTTTATGGATGTTACATAAAGCAGCTGTGGTTGTTTCATCCACTAAAGAAATGAAAAAGGCTTATCTGGATAAGGACAATGTGGCTATTGGGAAGGGGAAGGGGGTGGCATTGTTCAGCCATGATGGTGTGTTATGCCTGGGTTATGATCTCTTGGATCACCAGTTGCATTCTATTTCACATTTATTAAATAGTAAGACTGGAAAACAAAGAGACAGAGAAAGTAAGCTTAAATCTCATGCTACTTCAATGGGTCTAATTCTGTGTTTTTGTGTGTGTAGATATTTATATATATGTAAATAGATATATCTTTCAGATTGGGCCAGTAAGTATGGATAAACAATTATTAGAAGTCTCTTTCTGACAGAGAAGAGCTGATCCACAAGCTCATGTTACTACATCTATCTTTGTGCAGCCATTCTTTCCCTAACTCTCAGACAAGGAAGTGATTCCTGCAAAGTATAATCATGCTTGTCTGGGTCAAAGTAATCTATACAGTAGACCATACTGCACACTCAAATTGTCTACTATACTCTTGGTTGACAGTAGAATATGCAATGAGCTGGTGAATCCATAGATATGTCCAGTCTGGCTCTGGGGTCCCTCCTTCCCACATCTCACCCTCCTGATAGGCTTAGAACCTCCACTGACACCCTCCCAATCCACCCAGAGCCCCACAAATCCTGTAGTGTCTTACTGCCCTTCCAACATGTATAGTGTTGCTCTGATAGCAATGCTGGCAGCATACACTATCAATGGTGCTGTCATAGGTGGTTATTACGTGTGTTTTAGTGGATCATTGGGTGCTGTGGAGATGACCATGCCCATGGGGAGGAGCCCCGTGAGGAGCCACAGCACTGGGCTAGACTCTTATACACAAAACACCGAAATTGAACTCTTTTATTATACAGCTTGAAGTAGCCACCAGGTGGTAGCGGTGAGTTGTAGTCTCAGGGACCTCAGCAGAGGGAGCCCTTCTCTCCTAGATGACGTCGGGAGGTTCAGCAGCAAGGCGTTACTGTGGATGAGACAGATGAGATAGAGTACTCACTCGGTTAGCTGTTATGGATGTGATTCCACCAGATAGTTGTCGTAGGTACAGGCACTGAGGCAGGGAGAGCAGGCCCTCGAGGAGCGAGTACCTGTTCCCTGAATGGCACCTGAAAATAGAACAGAGGGCCCCCGAGGAGCGGGTACCCAATTTAGTAGTAAAACCCCGAAGGGCAGAAGGAAAGCTTCCTGCAGGCAGTAAGGAGGCGGCAGAGTAGCACAGACAGGAACAGTTCATGTCCATCGAGTCTTTGCCAACTCAATGAGCTAGCAATCTTGAGAAGTAGATATACTCAGATTGGTGTGACGTCAGATGAGGAAACACCCTCGAGGTTCATGCCACTGGGCGTACTTAGACGTGGATAGCGCGCGTGGGTATGCACCCTAGCAGATACCTGGGAGGAGCAATAGCCTACGGCTGCACCATAGCCATTCCGGGGATGCTAGAGAGGTCGGCTTGATGATGCTGTGGTAGCCATCTTGCCCAGTTAAGCAGGAGGAGCCGAGACAGGGGTGAAACAAGTGGGACAAAGCCTTCGAAGACTGATGGACGCAACAGTACCCCCCTTCAAAGGGCATCCACGCTGTGACCTACCAGGTCTAGGTTTTTGCGGATGTAGATGATGGAAATCCTGTAGCGTCTTCTTATCCAAGATATTGGACACTGGAGTCCAAGAGTTGTCTTCTGAGCCATAACCATCCCATGACAGGAGGTATTCCCATACTCTGCCTCATTTTCTTACATCGAGAACTGCGTCAACTTTGTATTCGATGTCTTCTTCTGCATCTACTGGAGTAGAGTCGGGTATCTTGTTGGAAAATTCACTGACCAATACTGGTTTCAATAGTGAGACGTGGAATGCATTGTGGATCTTTAAAGTTGTTTGTAGCTTCAGAGTGTAGCTTCAGAGTGTAGCTTCAGAATGGGAAATGGTCCAACGAAGTGAGGAGTGAATTGAGCTGAAGGAAGTTTGAGTCTTAAATGTTTGTTGAAAGCCAGACCTTGTCACCAGGTTTGAAGTCTGGAGCCTTGCGATAATGAGCATTGCATCCTTTCTTGGCTCGTATTCCTGCTTTCATAAGCATCTCTTTAGTCTGAGTCCAGAGTTGATGGATATCTGTAGCAGTAGTTTGTGCTGCTGGAGTCGACACTGATAATGGAAGTGGCAGTGGTGGTAGTGGAAGAAGGATCCATCTGAAGAAAATAGGATAAAACATAAGCATTGTCAAGTTAAGTGTAAAACATTGATAAGACAGGCGATGAGAGAATTTGAATTGAAGTTGGCCATAGACGCAAAAACTCATAATAAAAACATTTTTAAATATATCCGAAGCAAGAAACCTGTGAGGGAGTCGGTTGGACCATTAGATGACAGAGGGGCTAAAGGGGCTCTTAGGGAAGATAAGGCCATTGCAGAAAGACTAAATGAATTATTTGCTTCCGTGTTTACTAATGAGAATGTTGGGGAGATACCAGTTCCGGAGATGGTTTTCAGGAGTGATGAGTCAGACGAACTGAACGAAATCACTGTGAACCTGGAAGATGTAGTAAGCCAGATTGACAAACTAAAGAGTAGAAAATCACCTGGACCAGATGGTATGCATCCTAGGGTACTGAAGGAACTCAAAAATGAAATTTCTGATCTACTAGTTAAAATTTGTAACCTATCATTAAAATCATCCTTTGTACCTGAAGACTAGAGGGTGGCCAATGTAACCCCAATATTTAAAAAAGGCTCCAGGTAACTATAGACCAGTGAGCCTGACTTCAGTGCCGTGAAAAATAGTGGAAACTATTCTCAAGATCAAAATCGTACTGCATATAGAAAGACATGGTTTAATGGAACACAGTCAACATGGATTTACCCAAGTGAAGTCTTGCCTAACAAATCTGGTTCATATTTTTGAAGGGGTTAATAAACATGTGGATATAGGTGAACTGGTAAATGTAGTGTATTTGGTTTTTCGGAAGGCGTTTGACAAAGTCCCTCATGAGAGGCTTCTAAGAAAACTAAAAAGTCATGGGATAGGAGGCGATGTCCTTTCGTGGATTACAAACTGGTTAAAAGACAGGAAACAGAGAATAGGATTAAATGGTCAATTTTTTTCAGTGGAAAAGGGTAAACAATGGAGTGCCTCAGGGATCTGTACGTGGAATAGTGCTTTTCAATATATATATAAATGATCTGGAAAGGAATACAATGAGTGAGGTTATCAAATTTGCTGATGATACAAAATTATTCAGAGTAGTTAAATCACAAGCGGATTGTGATACATTACAGGAGGACCTTGCAAGACTGGAAGATTGGGCATCCAAATGGCAGATGAAATTTAATGTGGACAAGTGCTAATGTGGATTTGTTGCATATAGGGAAAAATAACCCTTGCTGTAGTTACACGATGTTAGGTTCCATATTAGGAGCTACCACCCAGGAAAAGATGTAGGCATCATAGTGGATAATAGTTTAAAATCTTCGGCTCAGTGTGCTGCAGCAGTCAATAAAGCAAACAGAATGTTAGGAATTATTAGGAAGGGAATGGTTAATAAAACGGAAAATGTCATAATGCCTCTATATCGCTCCATGGTGAGACCGCACCTGGAATACTGTGTACAATTCTGGTCGCCGCATCTCAAAAAAGATATAGTTACAATGGAGAAGGTACAGAGAAGGGCAACCATAATGATAAAGGGGATGGAACAGCTCCCGTATGAGGAAAGGCTGAAGAGGTTAGGGCTGTTCAGCTTGGAGAAGAGATGATTGAGGGGGGATATGATAGAGGTCTTTAAGATCATGAGAGGTCTTGAACGAGTAGATGTGAATCAGTTATTTACACTTTCGAATAATAGGACTAGGGGGCATTCCAGGAACTTAGCAAGTAGCACATTTAAGACTAATCAAATAAAATTCTTTTTTTCTCAGCGCACAATAAAGCTCTAGAATTTGTTGCCAGAGTATGTGGTTAGTGCAGTTAGTGTTGCTGGGTTCAAAAAAGGTTTGGATACGTTCTTGGAGAAGTCCATTAACGGCTATTAATCAAATTTACTTAGGGAATAGCCACTGCTATTAATTGCATCAGTGGCATGGGATCTTCTTGGTGTTTGGGTAATTGCCATGTTCTTGTGGCCTGGTTTGGCCTCTGTTGGAAACAGGATGCTGGGCTTGATGGACCCTTGGTCTGACCCAGCATGGCAATTTCTTATGTTCTTATGGTAGTCGTCCATAGATCACTTCAAATGGTGTTGATCCAGTGGATGTTGCTGGATGAGAGTTTATTGTAAATTCTGCCCATGGCAACAGTTCGCTCCAATCATTCTGTTGGGTGTTCACGTAGGCACGAATGAACTGTTTGAGTGTCCTGTTCATCCTTTCTTTTTGACCGTTGGACTGAGGATGATATGCCGATGTGAAGTCGATGGCTATATCGAACTTCTTGCATAATGCCTTCCAGACGTTAGCTGTGAACTGAACTCTGTTATCAGAGGCTATGTGCTTAGGCAAGCCATGCAGATGGAAGATGTGCATGATGAACAATTGGGCGAGCTCCATGGCCGTGGGTAAGCCTGGGAGAGCCACAAAATGTGCCATCTTCGAGAACCTGTCAACGGTTACCTAAATGGTGTTGTTCCCTCCTGATGATGGTAAATCTACCACAAAGTCAGTGGCAGTATGTGTCCATGGTTCTTCAGGAACCTGCAAGGGTTGGAGGAGACCCCATGGACATCCTGGCGGCGTCTTCTGTTTAGCGCAGTTTGCGCAGGAAGCAACATAGACAAACATGTCCTCTTTCATGGTGGGCCACCAATAAATGGTTTGCAGTTTAGATAATGTCCTTCATTGCCCAGGGTGTCCTGAGAGTTTGGAGTTGTGGGCCCAAGCCAATAGCTTTTTCCTGAGGTTCTTGGGTACGATAGTCTTTCCTGCAGGCACCAAATGGGAAGCTGCCAATATGACCTTCTGGGAGTAAATGATGTGTTGCGGCTCTTCAGGTACGTCCTCAGAGAGGAAGGAGCATGAAAGAGCATCAGCTCTGATGTTCTTGTCTCCTGGACAATACTTAAGCACGAAGTTGAATCTGTTGAAAAACAGAGACCATCTCGCTTGTCTATGGTTCAGGTGCTGTGCGTGGCAGAGATACTCCAAGTTCTTATGGTCTGTGAAGACCGTTACATGATGTTGCGCTCCTTCCAGCCAAGAGCGCCATTCTTCGAATCCCATCTTTATAGCCAGAAGTTCCTTGTCTCCAACTTTGTAATTTCTCTTGGCAGGCGAAAAGCGACGGGAGAAAAATGAGCATGGATGCAGGACCTTAGAATCGCCAGCCTGGCTTAGTACTGCCCCTACACCAAGGTCAGAGGCATTGACCTCTATGATGAAAGGTTTTGAGGGGTCTGGAAGTTGAAGGCATGGCTTGGTTGAAAAGGCATCCTTCAGCTTTTGGAATGCAGCAGTCGCTTTGGGAGACCAATTAGCCATGTTGGCACCTTTTCTTGTCATAGCAGACAGCGGTACTGTGAGTGAGGAGTAATTCTAGATGAAGGTCCTGTAATAGTTGGTGAAACCTAAGAAATGGGCACAACCCACCTGGTGGGTTGTGCCCATTTCTTGATACTCTCCAGCTTTTGTGGGTCCATTTGAAAAAATTTTTGGAGACAGTTTAGCCTAGGAAAAGCACTGATTCCTTATGAAATTCACATTTAGATAGCTTGGTGTAGAGATGGTTCTCACAAAGCCTCGGTAGTACTCTCTTGACATCCTCTTGGTGAATGGTGATGTCTTGTGAGAAGATTAAGATGTCATCTAAGTAGATAACAACACATTTATAGATGAGGTCTCGGAAGATGTCGTTCATTAGAATTTGAAAGACAGCCAGAACATTGCACAGGCCAAATGGCATCGCTAAATACTCGAAGTGGCCGTCTCGAGGAAGGCCATCATCCATTCATCACCAGCTTTAATACAAAGTTGGTTGTATGCTCCTTTCCGATCCAGTTTTGAAAAGATCTGGGCTCCTTGTAGTCTATCAAAAAGTTCTGAAATCAGAGGCAGGGGATAACGGTCCTTAATAGTTATTTCGTTAAGGACTCTAATCTATGCAAGGACGCAATGTGCCATCCTTTTTGCCCACAAAGAAGAAACCTGCACCCGCAGGAGACTTGGATAGTCTAATGAAGCCCTTGTTGAGATTCTCCTGAATGTATTCAGACATGACTTTGTTCTCTGCCACAGACAAGGGGTTCACTCTGGCTTGGGGTGGCTCCGTATTTGGCTTCAGATGAATGGCGCAGTCATAGGGTCTGTGAGGTGGAAGTATGTCTCCAGCTTCTTTTGGAAAGATATCTTGAAAAGATACTTACTGAGGTGGCAAGCCCGGCATTACTGGGGTGGTAGGCATACAAGGTAATGGCTTAACTTCAGTCTGGTATCGCCTATGGCAGTCTGGACCCCAACTTGACAGTTCCAAAGTGACCCAATCAAATTGAGGCATATGCTGTTGTAGCCATAGTAATCCCAGTACTATGGGGTGCATAGCCTTCTCTAAAATAAAGAAGGGGATGGTCTCTGTATGGAGAGCACTGGTACGTAGGCACACTGGTTCGGTATGTAATGTTACTTCTCCCGGCAAGGGTTCTCCATGGATGGATGAAAGAAGTAGAGGAGGCGACAATGTGGAAGTGGGGATCCGTAGATGTTCCACTAGTCGTTGAAGAATGAATTTGCCTCCTGCCCCTGAGTCTACTAGGGCAAGAGTCTGGTACTGTAGAGGACCGCAGATGAGAGATACAGGAAGAGAGAGCGAAGGAGAAGGAGTGGTGAAACCTAAGAAGAGTCCTCCCGCAGGACTTAGGTCTGTCCGTTTCCTGGACATATAGGGAAATTTTGGACAGCATGGCCAGCTTGTCCACAGTACACACACAGCCCTAATTTCCTCCGCGTTCTTCTCTCTTTTGATGTCAGGTGGCTGTGGCCTAATTGCATCAGTTCATCTTCGCCGGCTGCTGGGACCATAGGGGCAGCCCTGGATGCAGTCTTGACTCGGACTTCACTTAGAAAGGGTCTCCTGGAAGTCTTGGTTTCTTGAACTTTATCTCGAAGCTGGCAATCGATTCTAGTTGCCAGTTTCACCAGTTCAGCCAAGGTTTCAGGCATCTCTCTGGCTGAGAGTTCATACTTCAGGCGAGTGTTCAGTCCTTCAAAGAACAGCATCTTCAGGCATCTTGGGTCCCAGGATAATTCAGACGCCAGTGTCTTGAATTCGATAGCGAAGTCAGATAGGGTCGTGTTACCTTGCTTTAGGTGAACCAAAAAAGATCCTGCAACAGAATATCAGGCAGGGTCATCAAAAACGGATTTAAACAGTTCAAGGAATCCTACAATGTTGTGAAGGATCAGGTCCTCGTGTTCCCACAGTGAAGATGCCCAGGACAGGGCTCGGCCAGCTAGGTATGACAGGATACACGTAGTCTTCGCAAAAGCTGTGGGAAAATGTCCAGGTTGTAATGCAAAGTGCATGCAGCACTGGTTAATGAAGTCTCTGCATCTCCATAATTCTCCTGAGAAGCGGGTAGGAGTTGCTAGAGTTACAGTTGTCTTGACCGTCACCTCCGACGGTTTAGCCTCTTTACGAGAGGTGGAAGGGGAGTTCATCTGTTTGTGTAACAAATTAAATGCAGCGGTCAGTCCTTCCAGCACAGTCTGCTGTTCGGCGATCCGCTGGGCCAGGCCTGGAATGGCCTGCAACGCCATGAGCTGAGCCGGATCCATGGAGTTGGCAATCTGTTGTTATTACATGTGTTTTAGTGGATCCTTGAGTGCTGTGGAGATGACCAAGCCCACGGGGAGGAGCCCCATGAGGAGCCACAGCACTGGGCTAGACTCTTATACACAAAACACCGGAATTGAACTCTTATTATACAGCTTGAAGTAGCCACCAGGTGGCAGTGGTGAGTTGTAGTCTCAGGGACCTCTGCAGAGGGAGCCCTTCTCTCCTAGATGACGTCAGAAGGTTCCACAGCAAGGAGTTACTGTGGATGAGACAGATGAGATATTAGAGTACTCACTCGGTGTTAGCTGTTATGGATGCAATTCTACCACATAGTTGTTGTAGGTACAGACACTGAGGCAGGGAGAGCAGGCCCTCGAGGAGCGAGTAGCTGTTCCCTGAATGGCACCTGAAAATAGAACAGAGTGCCCCCGAGGAGTGAGTACCCAAGTTAGTAGTAAAACCCCAAAGGGGAGAAAGAAAGATTCCTGCAGGCAGCAAGGAGGCAGCAGAGTAGCGCAGACAGGAACAGTTCGTGTCTATTCAAGTCTTTGCCAACTCAATGAACTAGCAATCTTGAGAAGTAGATATACCCGGATTGGCATGACGTCAGATGAGGGAACGCCCTCAATGGTCGGCCCACTGGGCGTACTTAGACGTGGGTAGCGTGCGCGCACGCACCCCAGCAGGTACCTGGGAGGAGCAGTGTAGTATGGCTGCACCATAGCCGTTCCGGGGACGCCAGAGAGGTCGGCTTGATGACACTGCAGTAGCCATCTTGCTCAGTTAAGCGGGAGGAGCCAAGATAGGGGTGCAACAAGCGGGACGAAGCCGTCGAAGACTGACGGACAGAACACATAGTCATGCTGCATGTGGCCAGGAGCACGGTAAGACACTACAGGTATGTGGAGGTTGGAGTGGGTTGGGAGGATGGCAGCAGGGGGTCTAAGTCTGTAGGGAAAGTGGTATGGAAGGAGGAGGGGGCCTGGAGTAAGTTTGGGAGAAGGGGTTCTTAGGTGCTATGGTTTGCTACTTTTTCCCTATTATTTTGGAGAGTTGGGGAAGAGACTGAGCATTATGCTTTAACATAGTTTTACATTTTATGTGGATTATGAGGTGTTGATGGACTGTCCTGCTTGCTGGTTTTTTATTTATATTTAACCAGCCTTATGCTAAATATAGCCAGTTAAGGTTCGATTAATCTGGGTAAATGTACTTGGATAATTTTAGGATTACACGGTTGTAGTCCTAAACTCATCTAGTTAAGTTTTCTGGATAACAGAATCTGGTTAACTTCTCTGGCCTACATCAAAATGACCATAATTTGGATACATTATTTCTGACTAATCACTTAAGTGGATAACTTGGGGAGTGATTAGGCTGAAGGTGGATCTCTTAGTCTTTAGAACCTTTATGGGTCTGTGCTTAGAATTACAAGTCTGAAGATCTCATCATGAATGGAAAAAATTGTCTTATATTAAACCTATATACACAGATTGAGATGCTTTAAAATAGTGTGACACTTCGATTTTCTCTCTCGTTCTGTAAATATTCATTTTCCAAAAATATGATCTGATTGAGTACACTAAGCTGTGAACCATTTTTATCATGATGCTGCACAAGTAGTGTGAGAGCTGTTCATGTTTGTATGAAAACCTCTCATTGAAGGGCGATGGTTTTTTTCTTCTTGTTTTAAGTCGTGCCAATCTCTAATGAAAATTAAGCTGCCAATGTATAGAGAACTGATCATGCAAAGGTCACTGCAGGACAGGATTAGCTTGGACTAAGCCCATAGAACAATGTTATATTTCATATTTATAAATACCCCAGAACAAGTATTTCTAGCGCATTCCCAGCTGCAGCTCTGAGCCATGACTATCTAAATAGACAGAAAGGGTATTAAAAGTTCACAGGGCTTGATATTGCCTGTCTGAAGGGAGCCCCTGCAGAATTTTATTTTATTACTAACCTTTATTAGGCTTGTAGCCAGTTGCTCTTAAAGTATTGTGGCATATCTGTCAGCATGCATGGCTGCAGGGGGATTATTAGCAACTGAATTTAAAAGTCTGCATGCCAAGAACCAGAGCCACAGGTCTGGAATGCTAATTCATATTTAATTCAGCGTAAACAAGTACAACGTGCATCTGGCATGGTGAAATCGAAGGAAGGGGGAATCGTATGCGGACAAGACCTGCATATCTTTGTTAGTGCAGTTCTTTATTCTTTTGCTTTCTTTTGTCTTATAAATAAGCCTGAATAGCACTCTGATAAAGTGCATCAGTTTGACATACATAGTTTATATAGTGTATAGTGTGTGCGTGAAGCGTGTGTGTGTGTGTGTGTGTGTGTGTGTGAGAAAGAGAGAGAGTGTGTATGTGTGTGCACGTGACAATAAAAAGGGAAAGACATTGATGCTATCTTCCAAATTTATTTTCTAAGACGTGGACAAATTCATCAACGATGCCTAGGAAAGCCTTGTGTGTTGTTCTTCTTGTTGCCTTCTGCTATGACTTGCTGCATTTTAGCACCTGTGATTAAATCAGGAATGCTTATTATGATAGTAATTAAGATGGTAATTATTATTTCTTCCTGGAATTTAATTGTTACACCATTTTTATTACCACTTGCTCTCAAAGTATGATTCAGTGAACTGATCTGAATAGCATTCTGTATCTCATTAACTATTTTAATGAGGATGCGGAATGGAAAGTTCACCAGTCTCTTTTGGAATTAATTCCTTCTTAAAAGAAAACACAAAATGTACCAACCTTCACCTCAGTGTTTCTCAACTCCAGGCCTTGTGGCCCTTTAATCAGCTCTGGTTTTCAGGCTAACCAACATATGGATGTTAATTTGATTCCTACACCAAATGCATACAAATAATTCTCAAGCATTTTCATTGTGGATATCCTGAAAACCAGGGCCATTTGTTGAGTCATAAAGACTGAAAATGAGAATCAATGCTTTATTACAGTGAGGTCAGAACATTTTAAAAGAGAAATCTACCTAAATTTGACATTTTTTAAACTGCATGTTCAGGTACTCACTAATTGCTCATTTTAAATCTAGTCTTTTTTAACTCAGCATTTCAGTGAGCTATAACTTTATTCTGTTATAGGATAGTATAGTGAACATTTTAGAAAACTCTAAAGATTTTCTTTTTCTAAGCCAATGATAGTGCCAAGGAGCAGGATTAAGTTCTAGTCCTCGGGGACACACATCTATTTAGGTTTTCAGTGTGCAGGCAAATCAATCTCATGCATATTCATTAGGGTTATTCTGAAAATACAAGCACATTGGTGTCCACGAGGACAAGAAGTTGCCTAACACTGGTCCTGGGCACCATCAGTGGCTTTTTTCTTTTTATTTCAGTAGAGCATCCCTTAAGTTTCTCATGGCCAAGACAGATAGCAACTCATTACAATTGCCCAAATGTTTACTTTCCTGATTTTTATAAGTAGTATCAGTATATTATCTGTATCTAAAATATTTAAAACAGAAATAATTATGATATGCAACAGTAAGGTTGTACAGAGTCACAAAATTCATTTTGATTTGTTTATTCATTTTGTAGGTTACAGTCATTTGTTAGGTTTGTTTCAAATAAAAACAAAAACAAAAACAGATGTCTGTATTATTCATTCATTTGTTGACCATTAGAGTCAAGGGGGAAACAAGGCAGGCTCTTTTGTACACCTGAATTAGGAATTTTTAATCATATCTAATGAAACTGTTAGTAAACATCATCAGAAGGTTGAGTGCATGCTAATACATCAAGAATATGTCAACGTAGCAACAAAAGTAGCATGAAGAACCCAAGTAACAACAATGGGTCAAAACACTACCAGCAGTTTATTTATTTATTTATTTATTTATTTAAAAACTTTTCTATACCGTCGTTTAGTGATGCACCATCACAACGGTTTACATTTAGGCACAAAATAGGTTTGGTTTGCTTTCTAAGTTATCCATGGGGTGCCAATATTTTACGGTTACATAGTTCATAATATACTCTAAATGAGAAGTGTGTTTGAGATACTGTTTATATGACACTGTGGTAATCATATGTGATAACTTTTAATTTAAAATTTAATTATGATTAAAACAAAAAAGTAACATTCTGCTTTTTATAGGTGGCTTTCAGCTGTAGGAATTTGTTGTTATTCAGCGACCTCACTGTGAAATGCTTTTTTGAATAGCCAAGTTTTTAAGCTCTTTTTGAAGAGTTTTAGTTCTTTCATAAGTCTAAGCTCAAGTGGTAATGTGTTCCATAATAACGGTCCTGCCAAGGATAGCGCTCTCTCTCTAACTTGGGTCAATTTTGCTGTTTTGACTGATGGAACGGTTAGTAGTGCTTTATTTGCTGATCTGAGATTTCTTTGAGGGACATGTAATCATAGGGCAGTTGCAGGAGTTCTCAAAGGCACCATCAAAGCAGCAGCAAGATCACCCAAGGATGCAAATGTAGAGGAAAGGACACCAACAAAAGTGGCATAAACCCCCAAAGCTATACAAGAGGGGCAAAGCAGCATCAAGTGTGGCCTGTAGAGCTCAAGAAAGGCACCATGAAGTTGTTATAAAGCACCAAAAGAAGAAGAAAAACACCCAAGGCAGTGGTAAAGATTGAAAGCAACTGAGAGTAGCATGAAGACCCCCAAAGTATTATGAAAGATGCAAAGTTGCAACCACCCAGTGGCAAGAACACTCCAAGGCTCTAAATGAAGGGGGAAGGGTGCCAACCAACTTGGTAGAAGACCTAGGCAGGATGTAGCCATAGGAAATCCCTGAAGGAGGCCTCATGTCCTTTCTATATAGGATCATTAGGTGAAGAAGCTAGCTGTATGAGCTTGGAGATCTACACTGGAGGCTAAGATGCTACTGACCAGAAGCATAAAATATTCTTTACTAACTAGCTGTTAATATCCTGTGATTAAGATAATCCAGGACACAATTCTTATTCTGAATCAGTTTTTGCAATTACTGCTTCCATGACCTCAGAAGAAGTAATCATACACCACCCAGAACACATTCGTAGTTCTGGGTGGTATATTTCCACAGCCCTTGATTACCTCAGAAGAAATAATCATATACCACCCAAAACATATTTATAGTTCTGGGTGGTGTATTTCTACAGCTCTTGCCTTTTGCTATGGTATAATAAATAAAAGGCTAAATACCAGATAGACCAATAATTGTAAGAACCTTAAGGGAACAAAGTTTGAAGAAAATGTCGAAGAGGGCAGAAACCATTAAAGATAATTGAGTGGGTGAGGCCTGTGTAAAACATCAGATTGGCAGGGCAAGACCAAGAATAAGCAAGCACTGTAGGGGCAGGGTATTTGGAAAGAACCTCAAAGATAGCCAAAGCAGAGGAGGAAGCCCCCTAAGGTGTGAAGGCTGGCTTGGAGTGATGGTAACAGCAGTGGCACTGGTGAATATTGAAAACTGAAATGGTAGCTGCAGAGCAACACAGAAAGAAGAGTGACCGAAAATCCACAAGGTGCACCATGAAGTCTGAGGCAGAAGGAAGAATGACATCAAAAGCACAAGGTACCAGGAGGAACAAAGTGATACCAGGAGTAGCATATAAAGCCTGAGGAGTAGTGCAGCAAGTATGCTATGCAATGAATGGCCAAGAGTCAGCAAGTACAACAAGAGAAGGGTATTGAAAAGAATCTCAAAGATAGCTGGTAAGGGGGGATGCCAGTCCTAGTTTGAAGCATGGCTACCTGGTTCATCCTACAGTATCAGTTATAATTTTATTACTTGTATAACTGTGGTTATTGTAGAGCTAATACATGCTGATGAGTAGGGATGTGAATCGTGTGCCCGATTGTTTTAACGATCGGGTTCGGCTGGGGGGGGGGGGGGGGGGAAATCTGATCATTAGAGATATGAATTGGGATCGGTTCCGATTCCAATTCACACTAATTTTTTTTAGTGAGGCCCGCGCCGATAAAAAAAAACCCAACCGACCCTTTAAAATTACCCTCTTAGCCTCCCCCACTCTCCCAACCCCCCCCCCCAAAACTTTTTACACATACCTGGTGGTCCAGAGGGGGCCGCAGGGAGCGATCTCCCGTTCCCAGGCCATCAGCTGCGCTAAAAATATGGCGCCGATGGCCCTTTGCCCTTACCGTGTGACAGAGTATCCGAGCCATTGGCCGGCCCCTGTCACATGGTAGGAGCACTGGATGGCCGGCAGCCAATGGCCCGAGAGCGGGAGATTGCTCCCTGCGCCCCCCCCCCCCAGACCACCAGGTAATTTTAAAATTTTAAAAGGTTTTGGGGGGGTGGTCGGGAGGGTGGGGGAGGCTAAGGGGGTCGGTTTAAAGGGTCGGGTGTTTTTTTTTTTTATTGGGCCATCGGCGCCATTTATATCAGTGGCAGCCAAAATGGCGCCGATGGCCCGAGAGTGGGAGATCACGCCGGGACCCCCCTCCCCCACTGGACCACCAGGTAATTTAACATTTTGGGGGGGGTTCGGGAGGGTGGGGGAGGGTAAGGGATTGGTTTTAAAGGGTCGGGGTGTGTTTAGGGGTTGTTTTGGTGTGCCAGTTTTCCTGCCCTCCCCCCAAATAATTCCCGTGCCCGATTTAACGATTTTTGACGATAAATCGGGGGAATTTGTATTGTATCGCGCACTCTAACGATTTTTGATGATTTAAAAAATATCGACGATTTTTTTAAATCGTCAAAAAACGATTCACATCCCCACTGATGAGTAATGACTCTCAAAACATAGTATAGGAAATCTCAAAAGGTACTACGTCATCAAAATCCCCAAAGCATGCTTTCAGGTCTGGAGCAGGAGGAAGAATTACATGAAAAATATAAGAAGCGGTGCAGCAACTGTGCAAAGCAATGGATGGTCAGGGGAAAATCAAAAGTAGGCAAGTACTATGGGGGAAGGGGATTTGGAAAGAACCAAGAAGATACCTGAATCAGAGGAGGAATCAACCAAAGGTGCCAAGTCTGGTTTTGAGTAGCAGCAGCCGCTGTGGCACTGACAAATGTTAAAAACTGAAATGGTAGGAGCAGAAAACACAGCAAAAAGAGTGGATGAAACCCCCAATGGCATTAAAAGCTTAAGGCACCAGGAGGGCAAAGCAGTACCTGAAGTAGCATGAAGAGCCCGAGGAGTAGTGCAGCAAATGTACTAAGTAGTAGACAGCCAAGGCAAAGGCAAAGAATTGGCAAGTACTGTAGGGGAATGGAATTTTGAAATAATCTAAAAGATAGGTGGAGCAGAAAAAGGAAGCATCCTAGGGTGCCAAAATTGCCTTGGAGAAGTTGTAGCAGCAGGGGCACTGGTGAATATTAAAAACTGAAATGATAGGAGCAGAGCAACAAAGCAAGAAGAGTGACAAAATCCCCCCTCTCCACAAGGGGTATCTTGATGGATGAGGCAGGAGGGAGAATGACAGCAAAATCTCAAGGCAGCAGGAGGGTAAAAATCATACCAGAAGTGGCATAAAGCACCAAGGAGTGGTGCAGGAAGTGTGCTATGGAATAGATATGTTACGTCTGCCGATCTCAGACGGCTTTTCCCGACATGCCTCACCTCTATTTCAGCCTTCTCCACCAGCCTCAGGAGAATGGCATCCGTAGCATCTCCTTGTCGCACCCTCCGGCTTCCCCGGAGCGGCTCTGGTGCGGCGTCCCAACATGTTGACCTGAGGCCTCCTAGGGCACGCGCAAGAGCATGCCTCACGTCTTGTAGCAGTGTTGGCGTGAAACTCAGGGGCGTCCCCCTCGAGTGACATCATTGCTTACATATTTAAAAGATTGCCCATATGCTGACTCTCGCCGAGAAAGCATCAGATTGGATTCGTTCCAGTCTGAAGCTTCTCTGCCGCTTCCACTCTGGTGGACCACTAGCTGTATAATAAAAGATATATTCTCTATGTTTATACATCTGAGTACAGCCCGGTGCTCCAGTTCCCTACGGGCCTCCTCACCATAGGAGATACCATAAGTGTTGCCCCTGAGAATCCACCAAACACCTCAATATCTTAACAGGATATACAGGGTAGAACCAAGAGTTAAGAACATAAGAACATAAGAAAATGCCATACTGGGTCAGACCAAGGGTCCATCAAGCCCATCATCCTGTTTCCAACAGTGGCCAATCCAGGCCATAAGAACCTGGAAAGTACCCAAAAACCTCTGTCGTGGGAGGGCTTTCTGCCTGAAGAAAACAGCTGGGAGCCCATGGCCAATATCCTGGACAAGGATCTTATTTGACAGTTCCATGCCAAGCATCCTTACAAACCCAAACCCCCAGGGTGGAACCTTAAGAGGAGGAGTACTGTTATGACCGTTGGTCGCAGATGGCTGTGACCGCATGTGCTTACCTCCTGCACTGCTCTCCTGCCCTCCCAGGGCTCCTTGCGGTTAAGAACATAAGAACATAAGAAAATGCCATACTGGGACAGACCAAGGGTCCATCAAGCCCAGCATCCTGTTTCCAACAGTGGCCAATCCAGGCCATAAGAACCTGGTAAGTACCCAAAAACTAAGTCTATTCCATGTTACCATTGCTAATGGCAGTGGCTATTCTCTAAGTGAACTTAATAGCAGGTAATGGACTTCTCCTCCAAGAACTTATCCAATCCTTTTTTAAACACAGCTATACTAACTACACTAACCACATCTTCTGGCAACAAATTCCAGAGTTTAATTGTGCATTGAGTAAAAAAGAACTTTCTCCGATTAGTTTTAAATGTGCCCCATGCTAACTTCATGGAGTGCCCCCTAGTCTTTCTACTATCCGAAAGAGTAAATAACTGAATCACATCTACCCGTTCTAGACCTCTCATGATTTTAAACATCTCTATCATATCCCCCCTCAGTCGTCTCTTCTCCAAGCTGAAAAGTCCTAACCTCTTTAGTCTTTCCTCATATGGGAGCTGTTCCATTCCCCTTATCATTTCAGTAGCCCTTCTCTGTACCTTCTCCATCGCAATTATATCTTTTTTGAAATGCGGAGACCAGAATTGTACACAGTATTCAAGGTTCGGTCTCACCATGGAGCGATACAGAGGCATTATGACATTTTCCCTTTTATTCACCATTCCCTTTCTAATAATTCCCAACATTCTGTTTGCTTTTTTGACGATTTCAATGTGTTATCCACTATGAAGCCTAGATCTCTTTCTTGGGTTGTAGCACCTAATATGGAACCCAACATTTTGTAATTATAGCATGGGTTATTTTTCCTTATATGCATCACCTTGCACTTATCCACATAACATTTCATCTGCCATTTGGATGCCCAATTTTCCAGTCTCACAAGGTCTTCCTGCAATTTATCACAATCTGCTTGTGATTTAACTACTCTGAACAATTTTGTGTCATCTGCAAATTTGATTATCTCACTCGTCGTATTTCTTTCCAGATCATTTATAAATATATTGAAAAGTAAGGGTTCCAATACAGATCCCTGAGGCACTCCACTGTCCACTCCCTTCCACTGAAAAAATTGTCCAATTAATCCTACTCTCTGTTTCCTGTCTTTTAGCCAGTTTGCAATCCACGAAAGGACATCACCACCTATCCCATGACTTTTTACTTTTCCTAGAAGCCTCTCATGAGGAACTTTGTCAAACGGCTTCTGAAAATCCAAGTATACTACATCTACCGGTTCACCTTTATCCACATGTTTATTAACTCCTTCAAAAAAGTGAAGCAGATTTGTGAGGCAGACTTGCCCTGGGTAAAGCCATGCTGACTTTGTTCCATTAAACTATGTCTTTCTATATGTTCTGTGATTTTGATGTTTAGAACACTTTCCACTATTTTTCCTGGCACTGAAGTCAGGCTAACCGGTCTGTAGTTTCCCGGATCGCCCCTGGAGCCCTTTTTAAATATTGAGGTTACATCTGCTATCCTCCAGTCTTCAGGTACAATGGATGATTTTAATGATAGGTTACAAATTTTACTAATAGGTCTGAAATTTCATTTTTTAGTTGCTTCAGAACTCTGGGGTGTATATCATCTGGTCCAGGCAATTTACTACTCTTCAGTTTGTCAATCAGGCCTACCACATCTTCTAGGTTCACCATGATTTGATTCAGTCCATCTGAATCATTACCCATGAAAACCTTCTCCATTACGTGTACCTCCCCAACATCCTCTTCAGTAAACACCGAGGCAAAGAAATCATTTAATTTTTCCATGATGGCCTTATCTTCTCTAAGAGCCCCTTTAATCCCTCGATCATCTAACGATCCAACTGACTCCCTCACAGGCTTTCTGCTTCGGATATATTTATAAACGTTTTTACTGTGAGTTTTTGCCTCTACAGCCAACTTATTTTCAAATTCTCTCTTAGCCTGTCTTATCAATGTCTTACATATAACTTGCCAACGTTTATGCTTTATCCTATTTTCTTGTGTTGGATCCTTCTTCCAATTTTTGAATGAAGATCTTTTGGCTAACATAGCTTCTTTCACCTCCCCTTTTAACCATGCCAGTAATCATTTTGCCTTCTTTCCAAGTACCGTAAGAGAGAGGGATTTGGAAAGCATCTCAAAGACAACCGGAGTGGGGGATGATAATCCCATTTGAAAGAATACGATTGATCCAACCAGTGAATTACCATATGCTTCTGTCAAATTGTAGAGATTGATTGATACTTTAAGTGGCATGAAGGGCCTGAGGAGTGGTGTAGAAAGAGTGCACAACAACAAATGACTAGGGCAAAACCAATAGTTGGCAAGTAGTATAAGGGAATGGGATTTGAAAAGAACCTTCAACACAGCTGGAGGGGGGATTCCTGTCTCAATAGGATGAATGTGTTTGATCCTACCAGTAGACTGGCATACTCATATGCTTCTGTTAAAAGTCAAGTGGTATATGGATTAGCATGAAAGGCATAAGCATTGGTTCAGCAAGCATGTAAAGCAATGGATGGCTAGAAAACCAAGATTCAGCAAGTAACATAAGGGAAAGGGATTTGAAAAGAACCTTGAAGACAGGTGGAGTTGGGTATGCCTTACCCAGCTGGAGGCATGGCTAACTATTGATCTATCAGTAGCATATTCTTCTGTAAAACTATAAAGAACAAGCCATGCACATATTATGTAGATATGACCAGTACAGTGGAACTGAATGGCTAATTAAATCTATTATAGTTCTATCTGTTACTTGTATAACTGCGGTGACTTTAGAACTAATACATACCAAGGAGCATTGAATCAAAAGGTAATGCAGTACAGTAAATGGCAAAGAGCACAAAGTTCTCAAAACCCCCAGGTGTACAGTACAGGGAATTGCAAACAGCCCAAATATATCTAAAACACCTAGATTTATAGTATGATCTATTGCAAAGAGCACAAAGGTGTCTAAACCACCAAGGCATGGGGAGAGGCATCTATATTCAGTAGAATATTTAATGTGTAAGTTATCCAGCTACAGTTATCTGGGTAACTTGTCCTATTCAGTAGGATAAACATCTCACTAATATCCCTGATTAAAGTTAGACTAACCATAGCTGGATAACTTTAAATATAAGAGGATATTCTTTTAAATATTGCCAGTTATGTATAAAGTTATTCAGCTATAATTAGCCAAATAATTTTACACTTAACTGGTGATATTCAAAAGAACATAGCCAGTTAATGTAGGTTCCATTAAAAAAAACCCCACACACACAAAAATTGTGAACAGGCAGGCCCAAATCTGTCCCTGACTCCCTCCCACCTGAACTGCAAAGGCCCTACAGCGCCGAACATACCATTTTCTCCGCAAACAGATATGATTTTAGGTTTTAAAAAATATCAGGATTGCAGAACTAATAACATCTATTACCCCCTTCCCCACCCTACATATTTTAAATGTGAGGATCACATGTTTATCCTCCCCCACCCCCATTCACATATACATACTCAGCCACCTCAATACTTTCCTACATCTCCCCCTGGTACCTTCATTAATGTTATTTCTCCACTTGGATTATGATAACATCCTACCGTAATCCAAGCCAGGTGCTTCTGACATTTCTAGGCACTTCTGAAATTGCTAGACTACTACATCAGGAGCATACAGTTCCAACATAGTTGCCTAGCAATGTTAGATGTACCTGGCTCAGATCGCAATAAGACTATGCCGTGATCCAGATGAAGAAATAAGACTAATGAAGATAGATGGAGGGGGTTGTAGGGAAAGGGTTGGGGGTGGCTGGAGGGGGGGATGAACATTTGATTTTTACATTTTAAATATGAGGGGGTAAGGAAGGGGGTAATAGATGCCATTGGTCTTGCAGCACTGATATTTTTTAAAATCTAAAATTGGACCTATTTGAAGAGGAGATGGCAAGCTCGGCCCTGCAGGGTCTTTGCAGTTCAGGTGGGAGGCAGGGACAGGATTGGGCCTGCTAGCCTGTAATTTACGTGTTTTGTTTTTTTTTAAATGTAACCTACTTTAACAGACTGTATTGTTTTGATTATAGCTGGTTAAGGATACAATTATTTGGCCTTGTGTGGCTGGATAACTTAGCCAGATATGCCCAATATTCAGCCAAGTTAATCAGTTAATGAACCCCTCTCCTGAATAGCCTCAAAATTCCCCTTCTATATCCTACTAAATTATAGTCAGATAACAACATATTCAGCTATAATTAACTGGATAAGAGGCTCAGTACCCCATATAACCCATTTAGATGGATAACTTGTGAATTATCCATTTAAATGGTTTTGATATCTACCCTGGGGTGTGATGAATCACAAACCACACAAAGGATGCTAAAACACCAAATGTGGTTGTGGTGAAACGCAAACAGCACAAAGGTGTCTAAACCAACAAGTTATGCAATGTTGTCCATCACAAACCACAAAAAAGTCTAGAAATCTATAAAAGAGATGGGGTGGTTGGGGACAAAACAGTCTAGTATAATCAAAAACAAACAGTGTGGGAGAACTAGGTTGAGATTGTAGATGGATATAACAAAATGAAGATCCAAAAAGGTGGGTGGGAGGTGAAACTTGTATTTTTTCACTTTTTTTTTTTAATTCTTTATTTATGATTTTAATTCACAAAATAAAATCAGAAATACTTTTCTATAATGTTCATACAATGACAATTATTTTTGAGGAAGAAAAGGTTACCATAATCACAACTCTAAATTCTAACAGTAAACATACTAATTAATCACCTTCTTCCAATTACCAAACAAATCTGGGGAGCTACTATAAGCAAAAAACAATTTTTAGGAAATAATCTTACAACAAATTAACAGAAGTATGTCGACATAACATTAAGACCCAACAGAATCTTGGCTAGAATTCCTATCTCCTTCCTCCTGAGCCCTCTGCCCTTCTAAGAATTTTTCTAAATCTTGTGGCTCATAATATATATACTTTTTATCCTTCACCCACATTATGCATTTACATGGAAACCTTATGATGGTACGGATCCCAAAAGTTTTAGCAAGACTTGCCAATACAATAAACTTTTTTCTCCTAGCTTGAGTTTCTTTAGCTATATCTGGATAGATCCATATCTTCTGGCCCAGGTAGAGAGAGGTTCTATTTAACATAAACAATTTAAGAATTTTATCCCTGTCCTCTGACAGAGAGAATTTTACCACCAGAGTACCCCTACTCTCTACCTGGGCACTAAGAGATGTCTCTAATAATTCTGTGACATTCAGAGTTGTTTCCTAATATTCTTGATTTGCATTTACATTTCTACTTTGGTTACTCTGTCCTAGAAAATACACGTTAGATATTGAAGGTAAATTTTCTGATGTTATTGAAAGAACATTCATAAAATAATTTTTCAATTGTTCTTTAGATGATATTAATCTACACTTAGGAAAGTTGACTATTCTAAGATTTTGGTAGCGAACCACATTTTCCAAAGTTTCTACTTTCTTAGCCATTACATTTTCTCCCTTAATGATGTTAACCTGTACATTTTTAATTAAATTTAGTTCTTCCTCCACTTTTACCAATGTAGCATTATTATTAGTAACCAAAGGATTAATATTTAGTATAGCATTCTGCATCTCTTTTATGTTCACATTTAGATAGGCAATATTGGCTTGTAAAGGGGTTATTGCTTGCCACAACATTTCTAGGGAAACCTTTTTAGGGTTTACAGGTTTAGCAATTGGTGTTGAGGATAGAAAAACATTCCCTTCAAATTCTTGTCTGTCAGTGTTCCCATGATTTGGAGAAGGAATATTCTCTCCAGGATCTTTTATTCTCCCGTCGGTTCCATTTGATTTTTCACCGACTTTGTGCTCGCCCATTTGAGATGTATCAGCTGCTTCTTCAAGCTCGCTCTCTTGTACTGTCCAAAGATCCAAAGGGCAAGCAACATGAAGGCACCCAAACTCCTATATTAGTACATTAGAGGCATGACAGAATGGTAACTTAACACCTTCATACACAAGGTGGTATTTCAGGAGCAAGGCAGGTTGGCAGAGTAGTAGCAGCAAGACATATAATATGGTACATCTAGAGCTTGGTAGGTAGGCAAAATGGTAGCAGCAAGACCTCTAATATAAACTGGAGCATAGCGGGTAGACATAGTACCATGAAGAACCCCAATTGGTATATCAGAGTCATGGCAAGTGAGCAGAGCAGAGAAGTGGTAAGGAACTTGAGTCATATATAATAAGGGTGTGCATTCGTTTCCTACATATTGGTATTCCGCAACGTATAGGGCCATATTCTTTGTTTTCGTGGGGAAGCGAAACATCGCGATTCCCCATGAATACAATGAAGCCACCAAAATATTTAGCCGTCTAAAGGAGTGAATTTAAACAAACCCCCACCCTTCTGAGCCCCCCAAGACTTATCAAATCTCCCTGGTAGTCCAGCGGGGGATCCAGGAGCCATCTCCTGCACTCACACCCTGGGCTGACGGTATTCAAAATGGCGCCGATAGCCTTTGACCTTACTATGTCAGAGGGGCTACCAGTGCCATTGGTCAGCCCCTGTTACATGGCTGTCACATGGTAGAAGCAATGATTGGCCAGCGCCATCTTGTGCTCCTATCGGTGCCATTGATTGGTCCCTGTGACATAGTGAGGGCAAAGGTTATCAGCGCCATTTTGAATATTGGCAGCCAATGGCACAAGTGCAGGAGGTCAGTCCCGGATCCCCGCTGGGCCACCAGGGACTTTTGGCAAGTCTTGTGGTGGTCAGCAGCAGGAAGAACCCCAAGATGGTACAAAAGGGGCCTGGCAGGTAGAGTAGTCGTAATGCCCTTGAGATGTTTCATCTGGGGCATAACAGCTAGGCAGATTGGTAGGAGCAAGACTTCTAAATCTTCACTTTCAATGCATATCCAGCGTAAATCTCTGCTTGAACGTTATCTCTGTTTCAATGACAGGGGGGAATGAAGATAAGAGGATTTATATATGGCCCGTGCCATTTTTAAAGATGGCGACGGCCATCCAGTGCTCCTACCATGTGAAAGGGGCCGGCCAATGCCACAGATACCCTGTCACATGGTAAGGGCAAAGGGCCATCGGTGCCATTTTTATTAGCACAGCTGATGGCCCGAGAGTGGGAGATCACTTCCTGTGCCCCCACTGGACCACCAGGTAATTTTAAAACGTTTTTGGCGTGTCAGGAGGATGGGGGAGGCTAAGGGGTCAGTTTTAAAGGGTCAGGGTGGGTTTTTTGTTTATCGGATTGGGCGCAGCCGATAAACAAAAAAACAATCGGGCCGGACGATAAAAATTATAAGATTTGAATTGGAACCGGAACCGAACCGATTCCGGTTCCAATTCACATCTCTAGTCAATATTATCATCTATCTCTCCCATCATCATAGTTGATGCTAAGATTCTATGACCAATCCTTCCAAATTTTCTTTAGATACTAGCTCTACAAATTCTCATTCAGCGAGATTCTTCCTTAGAATCAATTGCTCAAAATACTGCCTCCATTGCCTCAGAAGTAGTAACCAATGTAGGGGTTTGTGCAACTGCTATTAAACATGTTGACTTAGGAATAGCCACTATTTATTACCATCATTAGTAACATGGGATCTATTTAATGTTGGGTACTTGCCAGGTCCTTGTAACCTGGATTGGCCACTTTTAGAAACAGGAAGCTGGGCTTGATAGACCCTTATTCTGACCCAGTAAGGCAACTTCTGATGTTCTTAACTGGTTTTGGATGTTGTTATTATGCTGCCCTAGTCCATGCCTCTGCTCTGCTATTTTTTTTTCATTTCATTTATTATTTATATACCACATAAACATACTTCAAAAGCCGATCAAAGTGGTTTACAACATATAAAATACATATGCCTTAGATGACTCTATTACCTTTTCCTTCTGCTCCAAAACAAAAGGGGGAGGAATAGGTGGCACATGCTCTCCAAATTTCAATTGTTTCTGCCTTGTATTGTTAGTGCTATCCATTCCTGCCATTCTATGGCTAAAAAAGTTTCTTTTCAATTTAGAAACAGGACTAATGCCTTTTTCATTGCTGCTACTAGACTAGGCTGGATCTGCATAAAAAGATACATTTCAAAAAGGCCACACCGATTTTATAACATGCGTGTGTCACAACACGCATGTTATAAAATCTGATACATGAGCGCACATGTGCACCCTATTTTATATTAAAGTGTGAATGTGCATGTGGGTACCCACTCACACAAGCAAGGGGGGAGATTTTATTTAAAAGTGCATTGCGATGCGATCAGGCCTTCCCCAGTTCCTTCCTTTATTGAAACGGACTGGGGGGGAATTTCCCTAACTATCCTTCCTCCATTTTCCCATCTCCACCCAGACCCCTAACCCCCCAGCTCACCTACAATTTTTTTTTAAACTTACCTGCTCTCATGAGCAGAAGTAATTTCCATGCTCTGGCAGCTGTCCGACGCATGCTTCACTGGGACAGCACCAATGGCGCTCTCCCGGCCAGCCCCTGCCCCACACAGACCCCAACCCTGGCCTTCCCCCGGCCTGCCCATTTTTAGAAACCTGGCTCTTCTGCATTTACCAGGAGATACGTGCATGTCCGGGCTGCTTTGAAAATGCGCTTGGCACGCGTGCGGCCCGGCCATGCACCTATCTCCCAGTATTTACACTTGCCGGGATTTGTAAATTGACCCATAATTCATTTGCTCTTGTCATTGCTGCTAACATTCCCTCCTCTCCCTTTTCCTAACATGATGTAATTTGTTGAAGTGCACTACATATTGAGATTTGGAAATGTATTGATACTGTAACTGTTCCCCACTCATAGTATCTCTCATTGTATGGAGAACTGTCTTGTCTCTCACACACATACACACAGACACAGACATATATACAATGTATATGCTCTGTACTATACGCATAAGCGCTGACTCCAGACATAAAAAAAAAAATTAAACAAAAACAGAACCAATAATACTGGCTGCTACGTAAGACTCATCTCTTCAGAGTATGAATGTGCTCACCTCACTGATGTACAGACAGAGAAAAAATAATCAATATCACTGCTAAAATTTCCACACCATCTCCTATCTTGGCCCTTCCCCAGTGAAGAGAAAAATCAAAATCAAAAACAATGCGCCACCTTTGGTTTTTGGAACAGTAAGACTAATATAGTACAGAAAATATCAGAAATAAGCCTTTATCTATGCCAATTCCAAACATTTTTATACTTTGAAACTCTTTTTGAGAGCTTCTACAAGCATGTCTTTCTCTTTCAAGATTATGCCCTCTGGGGGCAGGAAAATACCTACAGTAATCCGCTTTAAAGTGCTGAAAAGCAAAATATAAATAAATCCTGTGTTTATCCCAAATACATACTGCATCTTGCACATGCTTACACTTTACAATGGGAACAGCTCAACATCACTTAATCCAGAGGGAAGCTATAGGATATCTAAAAGGATGCAGCACCATGATTTATCCTCTAGCTGGTTTCTATGCTAATTTGAAATGCCTCAAGAGTCAATTATGACAACTTTGTGAGGTCACACAGGCAAGAGTTTATTGCCATAGTTACCAGCTGTTTTTTTACTCAGCAATACACAAACATAGACTTCAATAGCCTATAGACTTGAGTAGGAAATATTAAAGAATGGGACAAATATTTTTCGTTTCCTTCATGGGATCCCTCCATTTCTTTCGGGGGGTCCACAAATGAAAAAATATGGACTTGTTGGTTGTATTTTATCCATTTGTTTCAATGAATGCACATACCTATGCATCAGAAACAGACTGGTTATGCTAAAAAGAAAATTAATTTACTCTTCATTGCTGTTCTGATTCTTTCCTAGCTTTTTGTTTTAGATTTTATTTTCATTGATACTAGTTTAGACATTTTCTAAGTAATATTAGAAAGCTATATGAGATTAAAATATACCATTTTTATCAATACAACTTGATGAGCCTTAAAGTGTATCTTTTGCTGGTGGCACTGAGTCTATTATACACACAAAGCTGTTATCATATTCCTACATTCATCAGTTTCAGGCCTGGGACTACCTGGTATTCAAACTGTGTAATTGCTTGGGGCAGCATTCCCAGGACAGTGGTGACTGCGATCGAAGGGAGCCCAGCAAAGGGAGCAGTGAGAAGCCTATGCAATCACCGATGCACCCCATTCCACCAGCAGCAGATGAATGCTCATACAAGAAGAGCAAGCACCAAGAATGTTGAGTACTGGGGGCCAGAGATGTGAATCGTATTTCTGACGAATGAAAATATCGTACGATATTTTCAAACTCGTCAGAACGGGGTCTCCCCAAAACCGATAGGAAAACCCCACGAAATTGTTCGTGGGGGTTCTCTTATCATTTTGGGGGAGGACGGGAAAAACGGCACACAAAAATAATCCCTAAACCCACCCCGACCCTTTAAAACATCTCCCTTAGCTTCCCCCATCCAGTGCTCCTACCATGTGACAGGGGCCGGCCAATGGCACGGATACCCTGTTACATGGTAAGGGCAAAGGGCCATCGGCGCTATTTTTATTAGAGACAGCCGACGGCCCGAGAGCGGGAGATCGCTCCCGGGACCCCTACTGGACCACCAGGTAATTTTAAACATTTTGTTTGGGGGGAGGGTCGGGAGGGGGGGGAATCTAAGGGAGCTGTTTTGAAGTGTTGGGGTGGGCTTTTTGTTTATCGGCTCGGGCGCAGCCGATAAAAAAAACCCGATCGGGCCACATGAAAAAAAATTCACAATGTGAATTGGAACCGGAATCGGAACCGATTCCGGTTCTGATTCATATCTCTATTGGGGACCATCCTGCACATGAGAAGGAGCTGCAGGAAGAACTCAGCTCTGAGATGAACCCTGCTTTCCTCCAAGGAACGAGGCACTGGGTGGCAGCAATGGCAGCAGCAAGAGAGACTCATGGACTCTGCCTGCAGAGAGGTTGTGTGTGTCTGTATGTGAATGATAGCATGCCTGGGGGGGATGGGTGTGGTTGTGTGAATAGGAGTCTGCCTGGGGGGATGGGTATGTGTGTGTGTGAATAGGAACCTGCATGGGGGGATGGGTGTGTGTGGGTGTGGGTGTGTGTGTGGATGTGTGTATGGAAACCTGCCTGGGGGATGGGTGAGTGTATATGTGTATGTGTGAATGGAAGCCTGCTTGGGGGGAATGGGTATGTATGTGTGTGAATGTAAACCTGCCTGGAAGGATGCGTGTGTATGTCTGTGTGTGTGTGACTGGCAACCTGCCTTGGATGGGGAAATGTGTGTGTGTGTGTGTATGTGTGTGTGTGTGTGTGAATGGAAGCCTGCTTGGGATGAGTGGTTGTGAATGGGAGTCTGTCTGAGATGGGTGGTTGATAGGTCATGAATAAGAACCTGCCTGGTTTTCATGTATGGGCAGCAGGGTATTTTTACCTTCTTGTTTTAATTATTGGGTGTTTGATGTGTCTGCTATTTTGAAATATTGTACTGCTGTTTGTACATTTTTACAAGATGCTATTCTATGTGTCATCTTTATAGCAATATTAATTTTATTAGTATGGTTTATTATGATTGATTTATATTTCTTGATTTTATTGTTTGATTTTTGAGGACTGGTGATGTTTCTTTTTTTCCATTGCTTCATAATATACAGAGTCTAGCTTGCTGGAGTTTCCCGTTCAGTTTCTGTCTACACACTTCTATTTATATTTATGGTCTCTTTATTTGGTCAGTCTCTGACTGTGCTCTGCATGTGTGAGTTCAGATATTCTGCTAGCATGTATAGCTTCTCTGCAGGAATTTAAGGCAGACTGGTTTATTTATTTAAAGTTTTTTATATACCGACATTCATCACAGATATCACATCGGTTCACAGTGTAACACAAACAGACGCCTGGAGTAACGTTTTTTACATCGAACAGAATTCTGTTATAACACGGTAACAAGATAGTAATTGAGGGAGGGGAAATATAAGGGGAGATTTGAGTATAGAATTGAACGTAATGAACACTTCCTAACAGGAAGTGTTTTAGGGCCTAGTTATAGATAGTTATGAATGGGGAACCTGTTCCTTGAGTTACAGTTAGTACTGTTTTGGTATGAGATTTTTATTATATTGTTGTCATTCAGTTTACTAAAGGCTGTCCAAGAGCCAAAACCAGACCTAAGATGTGTAACAATAGGCCTAGTAGTACATGGGTTCCAAGTGTCTTTTTTCACAGAGTTTTTTGGTTGGTAGCACAGCAGTGCATGTTTTTCTGTACAACAAACTGCCATATCCTACAGGGCCCAGCTGGCATTAATTTTGGGGTAGATTTTAAAAAAGAGTGCGATCGCGTACTTTTGTTTGCGCAGCAGGTGCAAACAAAAGTACGCGATCGCACTTTTTACGCCTGCTAGAAGCGATCGCACTTTTTACACCTGCTAGAAGCAGACGTAAAACTACGCGCGCCAGCGGACTGCTGGAGCGCCATCATCCGACCCGGGGGCTGGTCCGGAGGCCTCGACCATGTCCCCGGGCCGGCGCCACACCCCCGGTCCCGCCCCCGAAACGCCGCAAAATTCGGCCCTGCCCCCGACACACCCCCGACACGCCCCCCTTAAAAAAAACCCCGGGACTTACGCGCGTCCCGGGGCTCTGCGCGCGCCGGCGGTCTATGCAAAATAGGCGAGACGGCGCGCGAGGGCCCTGCTCGCGTAAATCCGGGCGGATTTACACGAGCAGGACATTTAAAATCCACCCGTTTATGTACTGGTAAGTGGGAAAGGAGTACCTGGGAATCATTCCTTCACAATTTAGAAATGTTAGACCTGTGAATGGGGTAAAATATGTTTGGGGGAATATGCTAATTTTTATAGTTTTGATTGCTGGAGGGAGCAGGGTTTTTTCTTGGTGGCAAAAGGGCTTGGGATAGAGTGTGAGATTGACAGTGTGTTGGTTTTTGGGGAAAACAACAAAAAATAGAACAGGTGGGGGAGGCAGTACAGCAATTTTTCAGTTAGATCTGCAAAAATGCTAGCACTGATCAGTTTGCTTAGAAAAGGGTTGAATTTCTTGTAAGGTTTTCAATGCTGTTGCTCTATACAAGATTTTGTTTCTTCAGTCTTTGCAGTATGCAAATATTTGTCAGTATATTTGTAAGGAAATGACTTTACCATTCCTGTAGATATGAAATAATTGGAAGTCTATATGTAAAGCATGATTGTGCCATGATTCTAGTGCATGCAGAATGGATATTGCTGGAGTAGTGTGTGACAATGCATACTATTAGAATGTATTTCTTTTAAGAGCATGTAAGTCAACTGTCTCCAAGCTTGGTGAATGACCTAGTAGGCTGGATGAAAATAATCAAATAAAATTGTTGAATAGATATTTTCTGAAAAGGCCTCTATTTAATTTGACTCTGTCTATCCAAAATCTTTGAATACCCTTCTCCTTTACAAAGGTCAATGAATCTGGGACCCTCTGGACTAGAGTATCAAAAGAGAATCTTTCTAGTACCTACAATTTTCTGATCAGGATCTAACAGATATCTCGGTTACAGGGGCTTGACTTCTGCTGCAGATCTAGACTGGATCATCAGATCCATTAAAGAGTATTAGTCAGAAGTCAGAAAGATCTAGAATCATTTTTCTCAGCAAGATTAGCTGAGGAGAAATTTTAATGAGTTTACTTATTACTATTTCTAGCAATAACAATAAAAAAGTTTCCATTGTGCAGATTCCTTTTGATAAACATTTTACAGCTCAAGCCTTCTATTTATATGAATGAATTTCCCATAATTGATGGTTCTATGTCGATACATTCAGTTCTTTTTTCAAAAGTGAGAAAAACAAATATTCAATCCAGTAGTCCCAGTTGTGTACTACAGCCATTTGTGTACTTACTTTTTCCTAAATGTACAATCTTATTAATCTATGTGCCCATTCAAATTTGGAAAATACATATTTAGCAAACTGTGACTTCATAAATGGCCAAGATTAGTGCCTAATTCATTCAATTATGCACTTTTGAATGTGTCCACCCCATTTTTATTCTCTATGTACTGTAGATATATTGCTTTTCTTTAGTATTATGCTATTGGATTATGAGACAAACAATGAATGTCAGATGCCATCACCAATATGCCTGCCTAAAAGTCTTGTTAGTCATACCTTATAGATTTCATATTTCCAAGGTATACATTTTTTTCTATCTAAAATCAGTTTCTAGCATGTTCTCCTTGTCATAATTATATTAGGACTTTTGCCAGCACCACCTGCCTCAGTGTTCCATTGGGAATGAGATCTGCACCAGTGCCTCCGATTTGCCATGCATTGTTAAATATATAATCTGTCTTGACTAGGATGTATGACCTATAAATTGAATTTTTCTCAATTTGTGGTTGTCACAGAGAAAGCACTGATATATTTTAACAAAAGTAACACCATGAATATGCAAAAACTAAAACATCCCTGTAATATAAGATAATTTCATCAATAGTAATTTTGCCTTTGATAGTCAAGAAGTCAGTTTGGTAATGATATGAGTCTCAAAAAGCCATATTCATAGTTATTTTCTCTCTGTCTTAAATTATAATATATTAACATGTTGTATTGTGCAGCAAAAAAGCAAAATTGAAAGCTCTATAGAACCATTCAAAGGAATCAATGGATTAGATTACACCAAAATTATATAGGGGCCTATGTAGTAATTAGTATTATTTTTGGCTGGTTACTGTAGGTCATTAGGCAAAAATAATGCATGCAGTAAAGTGGGCTTTAACACGGTATCTGTTAAGATAATGAGATGCAGAATGTATCCACACATTAAAATAAGCAGAGCCATTTTAGTGTGGGCCCGCTCTATACCACATTAACTGCAAACCTGCAATAACAGCTCTAAAGTTAAGGGGCTAGTTACCATGGGGAAGCTGATTCCTGTAGTAGAAGGATGGCTCAAGGGGGAAGGGGACACATATAGATAACCTTTGCTCCCCCAGAGTCCACACTCAGCAGGATGCTTTCATCTTAGAAACCAGAGACTTGTTTTCGAATAAGTGTGTTTAATATTTAGTAACTGGGAGGGGTCTTAATTTACATTTTATTTTAAATGCAATTATATAAATACATCAAAAAAGTATTTTCTCAAAACAAATATCCTCATATTCACCTATGATTTATTTATTTTATTTATTTATTTCTCATTTCTTATATACCGCTCAACAGATACCAGACCCGATTAACAATTTTGACAGTCTCATTTGGACCCAAGACCAATGTCTAACTAAAGTCACTAATAATGGTCATATATTTATGTATTTATTTATTTATAACTTTTATATACTGAGGTTCAATTAACAAGATTAATTGTCACTTCGGTTTATATTACAACCAGCAAAAATAACAGAGACAAAGTCTTGTTTCACAATGAACAGGGTAGTAATAACCTGGATAAAACAGTGAACAGGGTAGAAATAATCTGGAAAAACATAAAATGGGTGAAGCAAGTATAGAGAATTGGGTCTGTATAACTAGTGCAAGAAACAGGGAAATGAATTGAGTAGGGGAGGACTATGAAGGCCTAAAGTTGGATAGTGTACTCATGATGCGGATAAGAACCAAGGCTGAGGTGAGTAGTTATGGGAAGGCTTGTTCGAACAACAAGGTCTTCAGTCTCTTCTTAAAGGTAATTGGACATTGTTCCAGCCTCAGTTCAGGAGGGAGCAGGTTCCATTGCTTGGGGCCCGAGGCAGATATAGCTCTCTTACTGAAGGAGGTCTTGATGATGGGTGTTTGAAGAGTTCCTCTCTGGGCAAGTCTAATTGGACGGACCGAGGTGTGGAGTTGCAAAGGTATTGTAAGATCCAGCGGAGTAATGTTGTGTATGGCTTTGTGAGTGACTGTTAATAGATTATGAAGGATTCTAAACTTAATTGGTAACCAATGTAGATTCTTTAAAATTGGAGTTATATGGTCCCTCTTGTTGGATTTTGTGAGGATCCTGGCCGTAGCGTTCTGTAGTAGCTGGAGAGGTTTGAATGAGATAACAGGCAGGCCGTGAAGGAGTGAAATACAATAGTCAATTTTGGAAAATATAATGGCTTGTAAAACTGACCTAAAATCGTGGAAATGGAAAAGGGGTCTTAGGCATTTTAGAACTTGTAGTTTGAAATAACACTCCTTTACTGTGTGTTGATGAAGCCAGAGAAGGTCATTTGGCTGTCTATGATTACCCCGAGGTTTCTTACCTTGGGTGAGAAAGTAGGGGACATTGGCTGTTGAACGTTATTTAGTGGTACGCTGCCATTTTGTGTGATTAGGATGTATTCTGTTTTGTCGGTGTTGAGTAACAAATTGAGCTTTGAGAGGAGGTTGTAGATGTGGATGAGACAGGCATTCCAATGGAGAAGAGTTTTTTGCAGCAAATTGGTAATCG
This sequence comes from Rhinatrema bivittatum, assembly GCF_901001135.1. Taxonomy (NCBI): domain Eukaryota; kingdom Metazoa; phylum Chordata; class Amphibia; order Gymnophiona; family Rhinatrematidae; genus Rhinatrema; species Rhinatrema bivittatum. The sequence continues at coordinate 21,051,674 of NC_042621.1, forward strand.
GTATCAGGATTTGGACATCGTCTGCATAAAGGTAATATGTAAGTTTCAGCTCAGAGAGTAGATTGCAAAGGGGGAGAAGATAGATATTGAATAGTGTCGGGGATAGGGATGAACCTTGAGGAACTCCTAGGGAAGAGATGAAAGGGGGGGATTCTTTGCTGTTAATCTTGACTTTGTAATGCCTATTTTGAAGGAAGGACTTGAACCAATTTAGTACGGTATTTTTGATGCCAATCTCCGCTAGCCTGTCAATGAGACATTGATGGTTCACTGTGTCGAATGCGGCCGATAAATCTAGGAGGATGAGAAGACAGGGCCATTTCTTTTCCAGGTTCATGAGGATGATATCTGACAAAGAAATAAGGAGAGATTCTGTATTTCTAGCTTTATGAAATCCTAATTGAGCTGGGGAGAGGATGTTGTTATTGTCCAGAAACTCGGAGAGTTGTTTGTTGACAATTCTTTCTAGGATCTTGGCGATGATAGGAAGGTTTGCAATAGGACGAAAGTTTGCTGGGTTGTCTGTGGAGAGGTTAGTTTTTTTTAGAAGGGGTTTTAAGATAGCCAGTTTGAGAGGGTCGGGGACATGACCTTGTGCTAAGGAGGCATTGATGATATGCGAGATGGGCTTAGAGGTTTCAGTGGCGCATGAAATGAGAAGATTGGCAGGAATAGCATCGAAAGGGTGGGAGGCTGGTTTTAGTTTCCTCAGTAGTGATTCTATTTCTAGTGAGGAAGTAAATTCGAATTCTTCCAGGCATGCCGTATGAGGCGACGAGATACAGTAATATTTAACACTTATGATTCAAACTGTATGTATATGATGTATTCTTTAAACATTTCTTCTCCGAGAAACCAATGATTAAAACTCAGTGACGGTCTTTCAAATATTAGTGACCGCACAAAGTGACCGCACAAAGGTAGCGCCAGCACCATTTTGCCCTCACTATGTTGACATAGTGAGGGCAAAGGTAGCGCCGGCGCCATTTTGAATATTGGCAAATCGGCTCGAGTGCAGAAGGTCGCTCCCGGACCCCTGCTAGACTTTTGGCAAGTCTTGTGGGGGTCAGGAGGCCCCCCCCAAGCTGGCCAAAAGTCCCTGGGGGTCCATGTTCAGGCATTTCTTTACGTTACCCTTTAAGGACTTAATTTTAAAACACATTTACATGCTTAAATTGAGTTTTATATGTTCTTTACCTGTATAAGTGGGCTTTTGAAAATTGCTGCAATATATGCCATCGTATTGTCTATAGGATATTCATGTGTAAGTATACTTTATGTGTGTAAATGGCTTTTTAAAATTGCTTTGATAGTATGTTACATTTACATGTGAAATATTTTGTTTTAATTAATTCCTTAGAAGGTAATTTTAAAAAGATGTTGCATGCATAAATGGGCTTTTGAAAATTGTTAGTTTTATGTATGTAACTCCTTTGATAATTCACTCCATAGGGCTGAATTTTCAAAAGGATTTACTTGCACAAATGGGCTTTTGTAAATTGCTATGATATATGCTTGTTATTTTAGTGTATGGTTTTCCATCCATCAAGATTATCTTAGAAAACTAAAAGCTCTATAATCCATCTTAATCACACAAAACCTTCTCAAAGTGGGTCATCTTGACCTGTGTGCCTGGTTCCCCCATGTCTTATGTCACCAATCAGTGGAATTTAAATCAAAGTGAATCTCAGAATCTGACATCATTTACCTCAGAAGCTACACTATTTTGCTCAATTACTGGAACATTTGTAATCTACTAGTCACCTTGTAGACACAACCATCTCACATTATAATCCACATTACTACTTTTGTCCGTGAAACTATCATGTAATCTATACGCACTGTGCCTATTTGAGATTTCATATCACTTAGCAACTGAGTGAGTATCAAACTCCTGCATTGCTTTCAGGTGTTCTGAACCTCCCTGAAGACAGTGACTAAGGAACAGAAAATGACTTGGTATGTTTAGATCTTCAAGAGAATGGTAATTTTTGCAAATATATGCTTGCAGAAAATGAGGACACCCAAGCTCTCCTTGATTATGAATAGCGTATATAAAATGAAACATACCTATAATGTCTTTAATATAATTTTGCAGATTTGAGTGTCCCATTTGTAACATCTTCTTATTTTGACATGTCATCAGTATATACCTGTAGGTTTGCCTATAGGCATGGTGTGTTCTAGAAAAGTGATCATTACACCGACTAGTGTGGTTGAATTCTCTACTCAGATTGATCTGATACTGAGGTCCTGGCTACTGAAAACAATGGTCCATTTTTGAGAGTTCAACATCCCAGAGAGTTTCTGAGTTGCTTACATCTCACATCTCTGAAAATTGTATTTGAACTTGAATATGTAGTCATGACTTTTTTTTTTATCCTAAAATGTGTTTACAAAATGCCAATGAATGCCTTAACAGAGGTCAAGTTCTAGGGACTGATTCTGATATCGATCAGTTATTTCTGGATAATTTGCTATTCCATCAATAGTCATAAAAGGAGGATGAAGATTGATCAAATGCTCTATGACAGGAGAATATCTTGGGAAATATATACACAGATCTATTTTTAATCTCAGACATGCAATAATTCATTTTTATGTCAGCTCACAGTATGTTGATAGTGGTTGCAGAAAAATTCTATTAAGATTACTTGCTTATACAAGTTTCTGTGTTAAATGAATTGATCTTCCCACTTATTTGATTTGTGACTATGGACTTCTCACTGGTTTGCTGAAGAGTGTAATCCAAGTTTTAAATACAATTTAGCACAAGGATCGGCAGAAAAAATAATGAAAAGCTAACATAAGTTTTTATTCAGTGCATCTCTTAGAAGCCTAGATAAACATAATTGTACTGTTTATTGGTATTTATACTTTTCTAAAGACTTTTTCTCTATAAGCTTCTTCATGTTGAACTGTGTGACAGAGCAACAAATTACACCTAAATTTGTCATTTGAACTTTATATTGTTGTGTCCATACTAGTAAATTAATGACATTTAGAGGTTTGTGACTTACTGTAGGATTACTCTCAATGCAGATCTTGGAAACTTGAAAATAGTTAACACATTGCACAGGCCAATAATATACTTGTTATATATTTGTATTTCATTTTAGGCCCAGTCCTAAGAAGAAAGTAGATGGTCGTATGTGATACGGTTGAATACCCAGAACTGGCAAATTAAATGACTGATTCAGTGTTTTAGGTCATAGCAAGCAGCTTGTGCAAATGAGCATTACTGTCTTGATCAAAATCTATGCAATTTATTTATGGTAATATATGTAATGCATTAAAATGGAAATTAGAACTCATCCTTGTATAACAATAAGTTAATTATTTAAATCGGGGCAAAAGTTTTATACAAAATGGCATATTTCCAGTTTTATTGCGCTCAACATTTGATTGTTATATAACATTAAAGGAGAATGTGCCATTATTATTATATTTTAAATAAATAAATAAAGTCAGTTTTAGATGTGAAGATCCTCATTTAGTAGAGTTACTCACATGGAACTGTATAGAATAATTCACTTCTCGTTAGGTTTGATAAAACTCTAGACATTCAGATTATAGAATTACTTTGACATTCTATAATAGTTACTAGTTTTCTAAAGGTGGTAATCCAATGAACTCCACCCCTCCCTTTGTCATGAGGAATTTAGAGAAATTAAAAACAAGCAAGAGTTTTTACTTTTTGACTAGTAGTATGCTTTCTTTATTCTGTTCAAAGAAGATAAATTCTGGAGTCCCTGATTCTAGTTTTGACTGAGTTGCTCATACACAATGATGTTCTGACTTGATTCCATGGATCCTCAGATCCTACATTGTAATAAAAATAAGACTTTAGTAAATAAGAGCAAATATACAAGAACCTGTGAACCCAATGTCAAGTCCTTATTAAAGAGGGAGGGATATGAATTGAACCCACTGTAATGTCAAGAGCAGAAAACTATTGGCTGATAAGATTATAGAACTTTCACTAGTTACTAAAATAATCCTCCTTGGCTGTTTGGCAGACCTGTGCCTTTAGATCAGAAAGTTATTGATTGTAATTTCAAAAGGGATGCATTTGCCCAGCAAAATAACATGGATTGTATCCAGCAAAATAAGAAATACTGTTCTAAATGTATTTTCTTACATAGTTGCTCAGGCACTATACAATAACAAGAAGACATTAACAATAAATTACAGCATCAAAAGTTACTGAACTAAACATAAATTGAAATGCCCATGCAGAAATAATTTGTGTAATGCAATACAAAATATTTTAAATTCATGAAATGTCTTAGCTTTTTTTTCCCATGCAATTTTATAATTACAGTTAAATACCTCATCATTTGTATGCATGAATATGTAGAACTGCTATGGATGGGTTGACAACATAAGATGATACAGAGTATCTATGCATGGATTTTTCTGGTAAACTTTCTTGAATTTGTTTTAAAAGGTGCTGAAATTATCACTGTATTTTTCATAGGGATCCTCTTTTTTTCTGTGTCTTTCAGGAAAAGTTGTTAAAATCTTGGCCTGTGGTGTATGCTATTGTCATTTCACTTTGCCTTACCTAACATAATAAGAGCATCTCCCCACAGACTCATCCTGACATTATTTGACATTACAAGGTCATCTCCATAGACTTGCATTCTGGTTTTGATTTTATTTCCTTGTCTTTCTTGACATTGGAATGCCACCTCCATGGACTTGTATTAATAATGTTTTGAGACTGTTTTTTTATTTTCATTTGATATTTTTGAACTGCAGTATGCTTTCTATAGTTCTTGTATACTATCTTCACCTTGGAACAGTCTCCTGATACATTAGATTCAAGAGTTGCATAATTGTTATGATGGGAAGATACCATGTATCATTCAAATGCTTAGAAAAGTTCAACCCATTTAAAAAAAAAAATTGAAAAGAGAGGGATAAAAATATTGCTGCATTATGCTCCCTAGTTATTTTCCATTTAATGACTAATATTTTAAAAAGGACATTAAAATCTTGGTTGCAGCTCACAACTTTGTGATTTCTACCTTCTGTAGCTCCAAAATGTATCTCTGTTCCATTGTCTCTGTTATTCTGTCTTCCATTTCTCTCTCATCTCTCTGTCACTCTGGCATTTATTTCTTCCCTGTTCATTTCCTCTCCAATCTGCACTGTTTAGAAAAAAAAAAAAAAAAGCAAGCCTCAAAACTAGCTTGAAGAGTCATTTCACCATTTTTAATACAGATGTTAATACACCATCCATAACGTAGTCCTGATTATTCAGTCAGTTTTATTTGGCATTTTTATTTTCTGATTCTTTATTTTTTTTCATGTCTCTTCTTGTAAATTGGGAAAAGCCAATACTATTTTCTTCTTCTACAGATAAATGAATGCAGTGCTCGTTTTATTCACATGAAAATACATTTTTAGCTATTATAACAAAAAATGGTTGGCATAGCACTTCCTGCAAGGATGCTGCCAGTAATTGGGATGCCCATGCAGTACTGCCATGCCTGGCTTGTTGTCAGAGGAGGGTATGGGCTATGTCCCACATGGGCTGGCATGGAAATGCTGTGGTAGTCACTAGGGGTGTGCATTTATTTCCTACAAATTGTCAAACCGCAATGTATAGGGCCATATTCGTTGTATTCATGGGGAAGTGAAACGTATCACAAGTCCCCACGAATACAACAAATCTTCGCCGAATTATTCAGCCATCTAAAGGAGCCAATTTAAACAAACCCTCCTGACCCCCCCCAAGACTTACCAAAACTCCCTGGTGGTTGAGCGGGGGGTCCGGGAGCCATCCCCTGCACTCACACCGTTGGCTGCCGGTATTCAAAATGGTGCCAATAGCCTTTGACCTACTATGTCACAGGGGCTACCGGTGCCACTGGTCAGCCCCTGTCACATGGTAGGAGCCATGGATGGCCGGCGCCACATTGTGCTGACGCCATCCATTGCCCCTATCATGGTGCCATCCATGGCTCCTACCGGCGCCATCTTGTGCCAACTGTTGGCCCCTGTGACATAGTGAGGGCAAAAGCTATTGGTACCATTTTGAATACTGAAAGCCTATGGCCCAAGTGCAGGAGGTTGCTCACGGACCCCCACTGGACTTTTGGCAAATCTTGTGGTGGTCAGGAGGGTCCCCCAAGACTTTCCAAAAGTCCCTGGTGGTCCAGCGGGGGTCTGGGAGCAATCTCCTGCACTTGGGCCGTCGGTGGCCAGTAATCAAAATGGTGCTGATAGCCTTTGCCCTTACTATGTCACAGGGGCTACCGGTGCCATTGGTCAGCCCCTGTCACTTGGTAGGAGAACAAGATGGCACCGGCCATCCATTGCTCCTACCATGTGACAGGGGCTGACCAATGGCACCGGTAGCCCCTGTGACATAGTAGGTCAAAGGCTATCAGCGCCATTTTGAATACCGGCAGCCGAGGGTGTGAGTGCAGGAGATGGCTCCCAGACCCCCCGCTGGACCACCAGGGAGTTTTGGTAAGTCTTGGGGGGGTCAGGAGGGTGGGGGGTTGTAGTTAATTTAATTTTAGCCGGGGAACGAATAAGAATTAACAGATAAATATATAGGGGGCCCCACTTGCCGATTGCAACGTATCTGCCCCCCGACAAATATGAATCCCGAATGCAACATATGGCATCCCTCTGCAAATCCCTAGTAGTCACCCAGCCATGTGTGGGGGTCTCAAAGCTGACTTGGCTTCAGGCTTTGCACGAAACAGCAGGTGTAATTGTGCACGGATAGAATTAAATGCATAAATTCAAAGTGAAAACTGGGATAACCTGAGCACACAACAGCCTTCAAATTTATGCAGGTTTTTATAAAATTAGCCCCATGTATTATCATCAACAATTGTTACATACAAGTGTACCATGGGCAATGACAGCATTTGTTTACTCACACTATAAAACCTCAGCTTCTAAGTGGGAGACAAATGATTTCTTCCTCATATCTGTCTTTTCTACTGAGACTGCAAACAAGGATGCCAGTCATGCATTGCTAAACAGGTTTTCGTGATAAAGATAAGTATTCACTGGGAACTGGCTGCATGTCAGTCAATGTACTTAAACATAATAAGCAATATTAGTTTCTGATCAAATAGAATATTAATAATGTTATCAGAATAAATAAAATAGAAAAAATGGTAGGCCCTATGAGGTACTTACTACTTACTACTTTTTTTCTTATAACTTAAGCTGCTAATTGTCTTCTATATATTCAGTACACTATTTAGATGCTAATTGTTATATATTTTTCTTAATCTACTCTTCAACATATAAAATTGCAGATGATTTTTGACAACTTTTCGCCAACAGAAAGCTATGCCATTAACAGGTTCTTTTATCACCAATGAGGTGCCAAAGGTGCTAATTTGCTCATAGAAGATTAACAGGGCAGGGTCTATCATATTCCCAGTGAGGTTTATATGCTATTACAGCCCCAGTTAGTAAAGTGGGGATTAAAGGATCTTTTACAGAAAAAATTGCTTTACATGGCCAAAGCATTCCAAGGCTTATTTGTCATTATTATTTTCATGAAGTTCACATTGCAGGTCCAAATGTTAAAAAGAATAGATGAAAAATAGAGAATATGATCACATTGGACAGTGCAGTAATATGTTGCCGATGTTTATCATGTTTTAAAAATGTGAAAAGCACTATTAATCTTGTTTTGGGCAATTTTCTGTCTATCCATCACAGCTGCTGTTTGCACCATGATGCTAAAGACAGTGAAACATGTTTTAATAAGTATCTCATTTCATAGAGGGCTCGCTCACTGCCACTGATTTCTTATCAAGGAGTTCTCTCTAGCTTGTGCCATTCCATTTGTTGAGATACTGCTTGTTTGGTTAAAATAATTTAACAAAATGCTCTTGGGAGCTGCCGCCAACATTTCCCTGGGCCACTGGTGATTAGCATGCTTGCACCTGAAATTCACCTAGGGAAATTAACAAAGACCATACAGTTGTTCTGTACCTACTTTAAATCCCAACATAAAACCTGGAGATTGTTCTATTCTTAACAGAAAAAAACATGGGCCTAGATTCATCAATCCACTATAAATATAGTAGAATGATGAGCCTTGGCCAGAAAAGGGGCAGGGGGAGATAGCGTGCACCCGGTCGCATCGCGTCTGTTCCTGATCTGGCAGTGGACCCTTGGTCCGAAGGAGAGTTAGCAGTACCTAGGAAGGTAAACCCTCTTAGGTCCCTACCGTCGGAAAGTGAGGCCTGATGATGTATACATGGAATGAAGACTTCACCCTGGAAGCCTGCAATTCCCCCAGGAGGAGCCCATGGGAACCCGACTACTGGGACTTAGGAGACTCCCTGGAGACCGAAGAAGATCTGGATGCAGGCGCCTCCTGAAGGTTGTGTAATCCAGATAGCTTGAGCCTCCAGCAGGTCAAAGTCAATTCCAGCGTAGATATCCAGAGAATGGTCTGAAGCCGGTCCGAGGGTCTAAGCCAGAAGAATAGTTGGAAGTCAGTCCAGGGGTCGAAGCCAGAGGAATGGTCGGAAGCCGGTCCAAGGGTTGAAGCCAGAGGAATGGTTGGAAGCTGGTCCAGGGGTTGAAGCCAGAGGAATCCGTCCAGTGAGAGGAGAATCAGGAACAAGGACCAAGAAGTACAGGAACCAGACGAGCAGGCAGCGGACCAAGAACTGGAGGCACAGGAACACACAGGACCAAGAGCCAAGATACCAAGTCAAGGTCTGAGGAGCAGACCTTGACTTAAATACAGGAAACCAGGAAGGAGTCCTATAGCGGAGCCATGACCATTTCCTGTCATGGTCCCTTTAAATTACCTCAGCAGCCACGCGCATGGCTCTAGGAGACCCGGTGGGGGTGGAGTCAGCAGAAGAGGCGGCCATCATGGAAGCGGCACAGATTTCCAAGGGGAGTCTGACGCCGCAGGTATGTGGCCGGCCCCGGTCGCAGACCACCGCGGCCAGCAGTCGTAACAGCGTCAGTATGTTTTTGCTCACCACAGTTGCATCCGTGGCACACACTATCGCCCCCGTACCACCAATGGGAAAGGTGGTGTTATTTCCAGCACTTCTGCCAGCAATAATGTCTAAAACATTATCACCCACAGCAGTACCGGAAGGAAAATGTTTGTAAACTCCATCCTAACCCCTCTACCTCCTTTAAATCCTAATATCGCGATGCGGTAGTTAACGCGTGCATTGCGGCGGTATTGTATGCGATACTGCCTTAATGTGCACGATAACGGCTCATCGCAGCATGATGAATGACCCTAATGGTGAATTATATAAAATGAAAATGTGTGTTTCTGACACAGCCAAGTGTTTTCCCAGGTCACTTTTCTGCAGATGTTTGAAAACTATATACTGGGGAAATTCTTATGACATTTTATTTATCAGTAAGTTTATACAACATTTTACAAGGCATCAGTTTATTATCTATCAACATAGACAAATTAAACACCAAAGAAATCAAATCTTTTTCTCAGATTCATAGATGGTAAATTTCAAACTGGCGTGTGGGTACATATGTGCCCACTTTTGTTGTCCTGCACCCAGGGACATGGCTATTTTATAACCTGCACGCATATATGCATGCAAATTATAAAATAGCCTGGCTGAGCGAACATGTGTGCCAAATTTTAAGTGGGTGTGCGCAAGTGCACGCAAATCCCTACCATGTAAATCAGGGTTTAAAAAATGGGTGTGCACCGACCCCATTTCCAGTTTTACAAGTTTGTCCCCAGTTCCCTTTATAAGATAGAGGTCTTTCAGACATCCCTGGTTTAATAGCCTTCACTCCTCCCAGTTATCCCCAACCCTTAAAACCCTGCAGATCTGCCTATTTATCTTTATTTTATAGCTTAAATGGCATCCATAGCAGAAGCAAAGTTACATGGCGGGAGAGCTCGGTGTGCACGGCTTGCATAAGTATTTATGAGCACATCTCAGCTTCATACCACAAAATGCCTATGCACTGTCCCTTTTTGAAAACTTCTGAGATGTGTGCGCTGAGGCATTTACACATGTATTCAGGAGACTTTTGCAATCCACTCGGCACCACAAACCTGATATATTTGTGCATCCCCTAAGTAGTGCATGCATCAGGGTTTTAAAATTCACTTTACAGTGATTAAAGATTAACCTTGGCATGGGGCAAGATGGTCGCCGAACAGGTCAGTTTGTAAGCACCGAAAGGAGAGGCTTCTTATTTCTTGGAATTAAATTTGTCTGCAATGCCACATACATAGAGGAAAGGGAAACTAAGGGGAGTAACAGTAGACTCACCCTTAGCTGATCCTCGGCAGCCTCCAATTTCAGGGTTTTTCACTGGAGCAGTCACTTCATCACCGGAGAGCTTGGTTGCTGGGGGAGCGGCATTAGAGTGAACGCCATCCCCCTTAACCCTGGATGTCACCCTTAGCCTCGGAGAGCCGTCATGACCCGCTCACCCCGGGAACAGCTTTTTGCCACTCCTAGCTTCAGTAGAAGCAGAGGAATCTCGGCAGTGGACCAAGAAAGAAGCAGCAAAACTGAGCAGGAGGGAGACTGAAGTGCAAATCTGGAGCAGCAGGAGACAGGAGGAGTTCGCTTGAATGATTTGGAGAGAACAACGATGGCCTCCATAATGCCAGCTCAACTTGCTACAGGAACAACATTAAATCAAGGTAATGGGGTGAGTGGAGCGTTCATGTTGGAGGTGGGAGAAACTGTTACATTAATTGCTACTAAACCTGAAAACATAATGCTAGATGGAATGTGGACAGTGCTAAAAGCAAGTTTGCTTACCATAAACGGTGTTTTTCGTAGATAGCAGGGAATTTAGCCATGCATGATGGGTGGCGTCGTCCGTGACGTCACGGGGCAGAGCATTTCTCTCAGAGCTCGAAGAGCTTTGAAGTGCACATGAGCACCACTTCCCATGCTCCTCGAGCCTGCCTCAGTTGGTTTTCCAAGCTAATGGATTAGGATGTGTAGTACGGATAGAGCTGTCCAGGGAGGTGGGAGGGAATGCATGGCTAAATTCCCTGCTATCTACGGTAAGCAAACTTGCTTTTTTCCGGTGATAAGCAGGGCATTTAGCCATGCATGATGGGAGTCCCAAGCAAATAGGTTGCAAAGAAAACATTGGAATAATAGGCAAAGACCATATTCAAGAAAAGAGAGCATTTAATAATAAGTATGAAGTGAACAGAAACTTTTTTATTTTATTTTTTGCAACCGGTAGAAGTGTGGACAGCTAACAAGAGTCAGAAATTTTTTTCAAAATAGCTGATCCCAATGAGTAATCTGCTGCTGACTGTTGTTCAAGACAGTAGTGAGAAGCGAAGGTATGTAGAGAAGACCAGGTTGCTGCTTTGCAGATGTCTTGAATCGGGACTCCGCAAATGTGTGCGATGGAAGTAGCTGTTGCTCTGATCTGATGGGCGTGTATGGAGCCCACTAGGAGTACCGCTTGAGAGGTATAGCAGTATTGGATACAAGCTGTTAGCCAGTTGGAGAGTGTGTTTCAAACATGGCCGTCCTGGATTATTCGGGTTGAAGGAAACAAATAATTGTGAAGAATGCCTGAGGTGTTCAGTCGCGGTTTTGTAATAGGCCAGAGCTCTTTTACAATCAAGGGTATGAAGGAGTTTCTGTCGAGGATCGGTGTGAGGTTCCGGACAGAAAACTGGTAAGGTGATCACCTGATTCAAATGAAAGGCAGAGACTACTTTAGGCAAAAAGGAAGGATGAGTTCGTAACATCACCTTATCGTGATGAAATTGAAGGTAAGGAAAATTGATTACTAGCGCTTGGAGTTCACTGATTCTTCTGGCCGAAGTGATAGCTGTTAGAAATAGTAGGGGTGTGCATTCGGATTTACCGCATTAGTAAAACGCAACTCATATTTTTTTTTTACTTAAAAAATTGATTCGACATAAACGATCGGATTTCCCACATATCGAACATAGATATGTTCGATATGTGGGAAATCGCGATTGTTGAGCCAAAATAAAAATATAAACCCCCTCACCCTCCTTAATCCCCCCCCCCCGACTTACCACAACTCCCTGGTGATGGAGCGAGGAGTGAGGACGCCATTTCTGCAATCCTTGGCGAGAAGCATGTGACGTCGGCGGCACGTCAAGTGACGCCGGCGTCACGTGATTCCCGGCTCGTTCGCGCCGGACGGCTCGTTCGGCCCAAAAAGAACTTTTGGCCAGCTTGGGGGGGCCTCCTGACCCCCTCAAGCTGGCCAAAAGTTCTTTTTGGGCCGAACGAGCCGTCCGGCGCGAACGAGCCGGGAATCACGTGGCGCCGCGTCACTCAGACGCGACATCACGTGATTCCCGGCAAGTTCGCGCCGGACGGCTCGTTCGGCCCAAAAAGAACTTTTGGCCAGCTTGGGGGGGCCTCCTGACCCCCTCAAGCTGGCCAAAAGTTCTTTTTGGGCCGAACGAGCCGTCCGGCGCGAACTTGCCGGGAATCACGTGACGTCGCGTCTGAGTGACGCGGCGCCACGTGATTCCCGGCTCGTTCGCGCCGGACATAAACGATCGGATTTCCCACATATCGAACATAGATATGTTCGATATGTGGGAAATCGCGATTGTTGAGCCAAAATAAAAATATAAACCCCCTCACCCTCCTTAATCCCCCCCCCCCGACTTACCACAACTCCCTGGTGATGGAGCGAGGAGTGAGGACGCCATTTCTGCAATCCTTGGCGAGAAGCATGTGACGTCGGCGCCTCGCTGAACGACCTCCTGCAGTCGATCTCCTGCTGGCGCCATTTTCCGTACGAAAACGATTCGCGGCGGGAAATCGCTCCCTGACCCCCGCTGGACCTCCAGGAACTTTTGGCCAGCTTGTGGGGGGCCTCCTGACCCCCACGAGACTTGCCAAAAGTCCAGCGGGGGTCCGGAAGGACCTCCTGCCGTCCAATCTTTTTCGTCTATGGCCGCCGCCATTTTTTCGGCGCCATTTTGGAAAATGGCGCCGGCTGAAGACGACAAGATTCAGGAGCAGGAGCCCGTTCCGGACCGCTGCCGTTCCGAACCGCCGCTGGACCCGCAGGTTATTTAAGTTATTTGGGGGGGGGTTCGGGAGGGTGGGGGATTTAATTTAAGGGGTCGGGGGTGGGTTTTAGGGGGTTTTAATGTGCCGGTTTTTTCGATTTTTCGATTTTTCGATTTTTAATGATTTTTAACGATTTTTCACGATATTTTACCCCCCCAAACGGCAACAATACGATTCCCTCCCCCTCCCAGCCGAAATCGATCGTTAAGACGATCGAGGACACGATTCACATCCCTACTCGGTAAGACATTGGCTGAGTGAGTTGATTCCATTGGGACTTGAGGCCCCACTGAAGGCGTCTCATGTGGAGGCGAGTATTGTGAATTACATGTATTGCTACAGCCATGTGACCTAAAAGGACCATGACTTGCCGGTCAGGAACAGTCTTTCGCTGTAATAGGGCCTGAGCCAGGGATTGTAAGGTTTGGATCTGTTCCGGAGGCAGAAAAGCTCTGGAAAGGGTGGTGTTGAGTATGGCTCCTATGAATTGAATGCTTTGAGTGGGATAGAGCTGTGATTTTTCTTAGTTTATTATCCACCCTAAGTTGTTGAGACAGCGGAGTGTAGTTTCTATGTGAAATTGCAATAACTCTGGGTCGTGAGACACCATTAACCAGTCGTCTAGATACGGAAATATGGTTATGCCCTGTTTGCGCAAGTGAGCCACAACAACAGCCAGACATTTTGTGAAGACTCTCGGGGCTGAGGAGAGGCCAAAGTGAAGAACTTGGTATTGGTAATGGCGATCCGCAACCTGGAAACAGAGGTATCTCCAGCAATGGTTGTGGATTGGGAAGTACGTGTAAGCACCCTTTAGATCGAGTGAGCACAACCAGTCGTTCGTCTGAATGAAAGGAAGAAGTGTTTTGAGAGAAGTCATTTTGAATTTCTCTTGCACTAAGTGCTTGTTGAGTTCTCGAAGGTCCAGAATATGGCGAAATCCTCCCGATTTCTTGGGAATGAGGAAGTATTGGGAATAGAAGCTGTGCTCCTGAGAATTTGAAGGAATCAGTCTGATTACTTTCTGTTGAAGAAGCAGAGAAACCTCTTGGAGAAGAGATAGAATCTGGATCGTAGGTGTTTTGGAATGAATGGTGTGAGGGAGCATCGGCGGTGATTTGAAGCGAAGATGATAGCCCTGTTGTACAATGGTGAGAACCCACTGATCCATGGTGACTTGAGACCATTGGGCATAGAAATGAGTTAGCCTTCCTCCTATAGCAATTGCTGTTGTGGCACGTGTAACTAAAAAGATTGTTTAGATTGTTGCTGAGAAGGTTGCGGTTTTTGAGGCCTCTGAGATCTCTGTCGAGGTCTTTGTCCCTGAGACTGAGGTTGAAGGCGTTGCTGTTGGTAGGGTTGTCTATATGACGGTTGATAGGGTTGATAGTACCTGTATGGCTTACGGTAGCAGTAACCTCTTCTGTTTTGGAAAGGATAGCGCCTAGAGGATGATGGTGTCTCTATAGGCGCTGTCAGAGACTGTACTGCGATGTTTTGTTCTTTGATTAAAGAGACAGTTTCTTGCAATTTTTCACCAAAAAGGTTGTTCGGCCTACAAGGTAAGTTAGCCAAGTGTTCATGAACATCTTCTCGTATTCTACTAGCCCGGAGCCACACCATGTGTCGAGCTGAAATTGACGTAGCCGAGGATCTTGCTGAGGTGTCAAAGGCCTCGTAGGAGGTACATAATAAATGATGTAGACCTTCTTGCAAGTCCAAGAAGGGCTCAGGCAAAGATGTATCGCCTTGAGATGCGCAGAGTAAGGGCTGCAGCTTTTGCGTACAGTTAAACAGATATTGGATTTTGTAAAACTGATGATGATTTATACGAGAATTCAACATTGAATTTTGATAAATCTTTTTTGCAAAATCATCTAACAGCTTGTTGTCTCGTCCAGGCGGTGTGTTGGAGAAGAGCCTGTTCTTTTTTGCCCTTTCCAAAGCTGACTCTACCACAATTGAAGTATGCGGAAGTTGCATGGTGGAGTAATATGGTGTTTTTTGCATTTTGTATTTTAAATCCAGTTTTCTGGAAACCGCAGGGAGAAGTAGTGGGGTATCCCATGCTTTGTCCATGAGGCCCTCCAGAATAGGTTGCGTAGGAAGAGCTGTTGGTTCAGCAGGAATATCAAACATTTGCAACAGTCCCATTGTTTCTGATCGTGGATCAGGAAGTCTGCAGATTTCTATGCCCAGGGCTGTAGCTATTTTTTCTAGAAACTTAGCATAAGTAAGATATTCAGGAGGGGATGTCGGTTGCGGCAGCTCCTATGGAGGATCCGAAGGAATTCCTGTTGAACTCCCTGGCGATGTTGGAGGAGAACCCAGTGGAGAATGAGAAGACGACCTAGGGGAATCGTTATTTCGTGCAGATGGTTGGAGTGGTGACGGAGAATGGCCAAGAGATATAGGGCTTTGAGGAGATTGAGGAAGAGTAACTGGGTTTGGAGGCAAACCTTGTAAGAAAGAATGAATCAGAGAAGTAATATGAGACATTGTTTCCTCTGCTGTAGGACGAGGAGGGTGTCCCGACAGGTACGCCGATTTTCTGGGGTGCTTTGGTGGCATAGCTGGCAATGGAGATGGAGATCTCTTCCTTGGAACAGATCGTGGGATCTCCGGTGATGTATTCCAGTCTCCAAGTGGTGAATCTACAATAATATCCGAACTTGCTGAGCAAGGAGAGTGAACAGTCCTTGGTATTGATTGTGAATGGTGTTTAGTGGAATCCGGCAATGGTCCTGAGGAAGGAACCAGATGCTTTGTCTTTGAGGTTGATTTCCTCAGCTGGGAAGTCAGGGCAGGAGTCGTGTTCATGCTTTCTGAGGAAGCTTTCTTATGAGTTGAAGACAGCTGCGTCGTAATCTTTAAATTTGCGTCGTGACGCGTCATGATGCGTCACGGATTGCTTTGACGCGTCTGAATGCGTCGAGTCAAGTCCATCGGCATGCTTCGTGTGTTTTGATATCGACGCAGTCTTCGACGCATGCATCGTATGTTTTGACGCCGAAGCAGGTTTTATAGCATGCATCATGTGCGTCGTTTTCTTTATTTTATGCGTCTTATGTGATGCGACGCTCAACGCCAACTGCATGGTAGATGATGCAGGAACCGGCGTACAGCTCCCCAAAGCCAAATGAGCGCGTTGTTGAGCCTCCGACCAAGGTTTAACTATACCCGGGGAGGATTTTGATGATTCTGTTGGTCTCATGGAAGGATCAGGGAAGCTCCTGAGCCTTTCCATTTTTTCGGCCCTTTGTCTTCTGGCCTGAGGGGACATCTGTCCGTAGTCCCTGCAGGTGGATTGATTGTGATCGGGACCGAGGCATAAATAGCAATAATTATGCCCGTCGGTCACCGACATGATCTTTCCACAGGAACAATACTTGAAGCCAGGGGTCTTCGGCATCTTTAATGTTAATTGAAGAATTCGTGTTTGTGAGGTGAGAGAGAGAGAAACGCACCACACAGCCATGCAGTGTCGCGGAAAATGAAAACCGAGGCAGGCCCGAGGAGCGCGGGAAGTGGTGCTCATGTGCACTTCAAAGCTATTCGAGCTCTGAGAGAAATGCTCCGCCCCGTGACGTCATGGACGATGCCACCCATCATGCATGGCTAAATGCTCTGCTTATCGCCGGAAAAAAATCTATTGATAATTCAATAAAAACTTTAGCTCAAGTGACCACAGACACAAAAATCAAACAATTCAAAATAATAATCTGATCTTGAACTTTGACAAGAAAGTAGAAGACCTGAATAAGAGAATTTCAAGTGTTGAAAATATACAACAGAAGTTAGTAGTCTCAGAAAGAATTGCTACAAAAAGGCTTGAGGTGATGAAAATTCTTTAAGAGCTCATAATCTTAGGATACTTAATTTCCCTGTTATCAGAACCACTCCACATGATGCAAGTTCTAAAAATACAAGTCTGCATTACCTGTGGTAGTCAAGGTGTATTATCTAGAGATGTGAATCAGAACCGGAATCTGATCGGCTCCGGTTCCGATCCAAATCTTAAAATTTTTATCGCCCGGCCCAATTGAATTTTTGATTATCGGCTGCACCCGATCTGATAATCAAAAAACCCTCCCCCACCCTCCTGAACCCCCAAAAAAGGTTTTAAAATTACCTGGTGGTCCAGTGGGGGCACAGGGAGCGATCTCCCACTCTCGGGCCATCGGCTGCATTAATAAAAATGGTGCCGATGGCCCTTTGCCCTTACCATGTGACAGGGTATCCGTGCCATTGGCCGGCCCCTGTCACATGGTAGGAGCACTGGATGGCCGGCGCCATCTTTAAACATGATACCCTGTCACATGGTAAGGGCAAAGGGCCATCGGCGCCATTTTTATTAGTGGCAACCGATGGCCCGAGAGTGGGAGTTCGCTCCCTGCACCCCACTGGACCACCAGGTAATTTTAAAAGGTTTTGGGGGGGGGGGGGTGGGGAGGGTGGGGGAGGCTAAGGGGGTCAGTTTAAAGGGTCGGGTGGGTTTTTTTTTTATCAGGCCATCGGCGCCATTTTTATTAGTGGCAGCCAAAATGGCGCCGATGGCCCAAGAGCGGGAGATCACACCGGGCCCCCCCCACTGGACCACCAGGTAATTTAAAACATTTTGGGGGGGTTTCGGGAGGGTGGGGGGGGGTAAGGGATTCATTTTAAAGGGTCGGGGTGGGTTTAGGAGTTGTTTTTGGTGTGCCGGTTTTCCCGCCCTCCCCTGATTTACGATTTTTCACGATAAATCGGGGGAATTTCTATTGTATCATGACTCTAATGATTTTTGACTATTTAAAAAATATCTGACGAATTTTTTAAATCGTCAAAAAACGATTCACATCCCTAGTATTATCTACAGCAACATGGCCAGATGGCTGGGTAGGAATCACCACCAGCACAATTGTCTGCTTTGACTATAAGTAATCTACTCGAGGTGTCCCAAGAATCTGTGATCACTTACAGGAAACCTTTCCTAGTATCATTTGCCTTTCTATCTGAATGTAATGTAATGAGATTATTTTTCCGCCATAGACAATGTTTGTTTTATGGCCACCAAATTTGGGTTTTTCCAGATATAATAAAAGTTACGCAAACTTGAAGAAAATAATTCTTGGCTATGCATGCAGATATAATCAGACTTGGAGCTAAATTTGTATCAAAATACCCATGTAGAGCTTGTGTTAGGTATCGAAATGTAAATTATGTGTTTCAGGAACCCGATAACTTAAAAGTGTTTCTAGTGGCACGATCCCTTGAAACCATCGCGATAGGCTCTAGTTAAAGAATAAGTAACTGCACTATTCAGCTAACTTTTTCTTTGTTAAATAAATGCAATTTCCTTTTGTTTCTCTCTTGATACCACCCCCTTAATACTTATAAGTTAAAATGTCAGGGAAAATTGTTTGTATTTGAAATTGATATGTGGTATTCTATGTATTAATTTTTACCTTTATATCTTTGTTTCCTTTAGGTAGTGACATATTTTCTGTACAAGAATGTTCTTGGGAATGTTTGAAAAATTCAAAATAAAGAATAAAAAAAAAAAAAAGATTAACCTTGGCATGCATCAACCAAGTGAAGTGTGCCAAAATAAGTAGAAGTTATTTTACACATGTAGAGTGATATAATCCAATTTCCAGTTCAAATGCTAGTAGAGACTTTTTGTACAATACAGCATGCATCAGTGGAGGTTAAATGGGTCATCTTGAACCAACATCATTTATAAATCAGATTGATGAATGCAAATAGATGTCATTCATATTTATTAGGTGTATTCAGAAAAATACATCCCAAGAGGTAATGCTATAAGCATAGAATATATTATGGGCTGAATTATGAGCATAAAATTTATATGTGAATAAGTAGCCTGTAATTGTAAATTTAAAAATATCAAAAGTACGCACATAGTGCCGGATACTAAAAACGTTATGAGGCAGATTTTCAAAGGGGTACGCGCTTAAGATACACGTGTAACCCCCGACAACCTGCCCCAAGCTCCCTCTGCATGCGCCGAGCCTATCTTGCATAGGCTGGGCGGCGCGCAAGCCCCAGGACATGCGTATGTCCTGGGGCTTCGAATAAGAGGCTGACCAGGGGTGTGCCCTGGGGTGTGGTGGTGGGCCGGGCGTGTCCGGTGGCATGGTGGCGGTCTGGGGGTGGGGCTGAGTGCTCCGGCACAGCGGCCTGTGCTGGGGCAGAGAGCCAGGAGCGCACGCAAGTTACGCCTGCAAATCGGGCGTAGATTTGTTCGTGCCGGGTTGAGCGAACAAATCTGTGCCCTCACGTAAGATTAAAGATTTGCCCCTATGTGCGTAAATCCGGAGGATTTACGAGCATAACCTGTCTTACGCTTCAGGCCTATTTTAAAAAGGCCCAGCAACGTGCGTAAAGCCCCGAGACACGTGTAAGTCCCGGGGCTTTACAAAAGGGGGTGGTCTGGGGCGGGGCGGTAGTGGGGTGGTCTGGGGCGGGGCAGGGGCTGAGCCAGAGGCCTCTGACAGAGCAGCCATTGCCACTGTGTCGGAGGATCGTGTGCCAGCAGCCTGCCCGGGCACGCAACGTGCACATGCCCAGAGGCAGGCGCAAAAGTTAAGACAAAGGACAGGGGGGTTAGAGTAGGGCTAGGGGGGAAGGTTAGGGGAAGGGGTGGGAAGGTCAGGTTAGAGGGGAGGGAACGGGGAAGGCAGCGTGCGCTGACCCCTGATTTTATAACTTCCGTGCGCCTGCAAGCACAAGTTATAAAACCGGGTGTACATGTGCGCGCGCTGGATATCGAGCTCACCTGTACGCCCGTGCACCTTTTTAAAATCTACCCCATACTTTACATTTCACGTGTACATATACGCATGAAAAAGGGGTGTTCTGGGGTGGGCCAAATTTATATGCAAAAGTTGCTCTTTTAAAAGACACGTACACATGTACCTTTGGCAACTTCCTTGCATAATTTTGCACCTGCTAATTCTCTTGCATATGTGATATCAGGCTTGTTTAATATGTACTGTTGGTTGGTTGGGAGGTTTGAGTAAACTGGGAGTAGTTCAGGCTGAAGAATCAGGAGGGTCTCAATGACCTGGAAAAAGACTGATGAACTGGTGGAGGAATCGGGAAAACTGGTCACAACAGTTACACGTGCATACATTTAAATATTCCAAATTACATGCAAGTGTAAATTTGGTTATGCACGAGCAAGTCCTACTTTAATTTTGCACATAAAAATGTATATACATACATTTTTAAAATTGGAAGAAAAAGTATGTGCATTTTTAACTCGGAGTGGGCTTTGAGGGGGTGGGGTAGTTTTTTTGGGGTGAGGTTACATACATAGTAGGCAGTACAAACGGAAAAGTACACATCACTGAAGATTTTTTGTCATTTCAATTGATGAAAGGCACAAGAGGAGTTGATTTGTACAATGCACTCTCTACCTAGTTTCAAACAAGCTAGGTAGGTAGAGAGTGCAACAAGCTAGGTAGAGAGTGCATTGTACAAATCAACTCCTCTTGTGCCTTTCATCAATTGAAATGACAGAAACAGTGATGAGTAGTTTCCTGTTCATAGTGCCTACTAAGTATACAAAACCACCACCTCAAAAACTACCCCACCCCCTCAAACCCCACTCTAAGTAAAAAGTGTCCCCTCTTAGAGTGGTATAAATAGATAAATGACCATATATGTTTGCAGACTTTTTGAAAAATGTTAGTTTACTGAAATATTTCTCCGATGGCTCTTTACAGGGGAATCTTCAAATACCGGGGCATGCCAATACCGGCAGATACACGTGTGGCTGGGTCGAACACACGCTGAGCGCATTTTCATAACAGCCCGGCTATGCACTTATCCCCGGTGTGCGCAGCAGTGCCGGATTATTGAAAAGGGGCGGGGACTAGACGGGACAGAGATGGGCAGGGGCCGGCGGGACAGTGTCATTTTATATTGTCCCAGTGAAGCACACACCAGCAGCCGGCCAACGTGCACAACTTACTTCTGCTCAGAGGAGCAGGTAAGTTGTGAAACAAACAAAAAAAAAAAGGTTATTTAGGGTGGGTTAAGTGGTTGGGATGGAGAGGTGAAAAGGGAGGAAGTTAGTTAGGGGGATAGGCAAAGGCCTGATCTTGTCGCCATGTGTTAATTAAAAAATTCCTCCCCCCTGCACATGAGTGGGCAGCCACATTCACATGTGCACACCAATAGGGATGTGAATCGTTTTTTGACGATTTAAAAAAATCGTCCGATATTTTTTAAATCGTCAAAAATCGGTACAGTGTGCGATACAATAGAAATTTTCACGATTTTTAAAGAAGGCGCCGGCCATCCAGTGCTTCTACCATGTGACAGATCTCCTGTTCTCGGGCTGTCGGCTGCCAATCATAAAGATGGCGCCGATGGCCCTTTGCCCTTACCATGTGACAGGGTATCCGTGCCATTACGCTGCCATCGTAAAGATGGCGCCGGCCATCCAGTGCTCCTACCATGTGACAGGGGCCGGCCAATGTCATGGATACCCTGTCACATGGTAAGGGCAAAGGGACATCGGCGCCATCTTTATGAGTGGCAGTCAAAATGGCGCCGATGTCCCGAGAGCGGGAGATCGGTCCCCCGCGCCCCCACTGGACCACCAGGTACTCGTAAAAAGTTTTGGGGAGGAAGGTAAGGGGTCAATTTTAAAACGGTCGGGCCTCACTAAAAAAAAATCTCCAGTGATCAGATTTTTTTCTCCCTCCAGCCGAACCCGATCGTTAAGACGATCGGGCACACGATTCACATCTCTACACACCAATACAAAATCAGGTATGCATGTGCACGCAGGTATCAGATTTTATAACATACGCGCATGCCAAAAAATTGTCGCGTCTTTGAAAATGTACCTCTTATTGCAGTAATACAGCATGTCATGAGTATTTTACCTTTATGTATAATTTAATGTCATTCAACCATGCTAAAAATAATGTTATATTTTTCTTCCACAGTGCTCACAATTTTTTATATTATACTCTCCCCCTGAGGAAGCCAATATTAGTGAAACATCTTAAGACCTTTTTGTCAGTGTGTGCTCAGCTGTGAACATCCATGGTGAGCTTAGTTGTGAACATTTCAATCTTTAGAGACTCTCGGAGTAGGATGTGTTTAGTTATGAAAACCTCAACTCATACAGACTACTGTTGGAGCAGCTAATTCAAGGAACAGTTCCTCTGAGTTTACAACAATCTGAAGCAGGTTTCCACCTTTACAGCATTTTATCAGGACTGAATTATTGACAATTTCTAACATAGACACTTTGGCATTTTTGCTTTTCATTACATGGCGCCAGTTAGCTTTTCTCATATTGGGGTAGATTTTATAAAAGTATGCCGGATTTTAATAGATATGCGCGTAGCCGCGCGTATCCTTTAAAATCCGGGATCGGCGCGTGCAAGGCTGCCCAAAATTGGCAGCCTGTGCGCGCCGAGCCGCGCAGCCTGCCTCCATTCCCTCCGAGGCCGCTCCGAAATCGGAGCGGCCTCGGAGGGAACTTTCCTTCCACCCCCCCCCCCCCCCCCGCACCTTCCCCTCCCTTCCCCTACCTAACCCACCCACCCAGCCCTAACTAAACCCCCCCTACCTTTGTTTTAAAAGGTGCGCGATTCCCCGGCCCGGGAGCTGTTTCGGAGGCCTCGGCCACGCCCTGAAATGCCCCCGGGCCGGAACCATGCCCGCGGCCCTGCCCCCCAAATGACACGCCGTCGCGACACACACCCCCCACACGCCCCCGTCATGCCCCCCCCCCCCCAGGAAAGCCCCGGGACTTACGCGCATCCGAGCCTATTCAACATAGGCTCAGTGCGTGCAGGGGGAACTTGGGGCAGGTTTTCGGGGGGTACGCACGTATCTTGGGGCAGGTTTTCAGCGGGTACGCGTGTACCCCTTTGGAAATCTGCCCCATTGTGATTGATTTCCCATATAATTAAAATATGCTTGTAAAAAAAACAATAAATATTATAAGGTAGATTTTAAAAGCCTTGTGTGTGCAGAAACAGCCACATAAGTTGGCTGTGCGGGAGGTACACACATTTTAAATAATGAGAACTATGTGTGCCCAGAAAAAGTAGTATGGGTGTTCTGGAAGAAGGGCCAGCACTAACACACATAACTCCAAATTTTCCTCAGCTGGTGTGCACCACCTTGCTGCAACTCCTTGTTAGGTGCAAGAGTCTGGTGAATGAGAGAATTAGAGAGAAAGACTTTTTATGAGAGTCAGTCTGATATTCTATATGGACCACTGTAAGGGGGTTCTTTGAGTCATGGTGAGTTTTCGGGAAGGTGGTTTGAGGTTATGGGTTGTGATGTTACAGACACATTGAGAGATATCCATTGTAAAACTGACATCATTATTGACCTTATATGTGATGAAAACGAGTGATTTGTGCAATCTAGAAGACACTGCAGTGTACAAATGAACTCCTCTTGCTAGAATTTTCATCACTTTTTAAGGTAAACAATTCTTTAATGATGTCAATTTTACAATGGAACCCCAATCTACCTCCTGAAAACTCACCCCAATTCAAAGTGCCCCCTTACAATGGTCCATATATAGAGTATCAGACTGAGCCTTATGAAAAGTCTTTCTCTCATTCACCGTACTCCTGTGCCTAATGAGGAGCTGTAGCAAAGCAACAAGACTGTTATTTTGTATAGCATTCCTACAGTATGCATTTTCACAAGGAACACTATTTATTAGATTTACTGCCTTAGAAATATTTCTTTATTATATATAAATATGCAATATATATGTACTGCCAGAAATGTAGATTATGCAAATGCTTTATGTGTG
This sequence comes from Rhinatrema bivittatum, assembly GCF_901001135.1. Lineage (NCBI taxonomy): Eukaryota > Metazoa > Chordata > Amphibia > Gymnophiona > Rhinatrematidae > Rhinatrema > Rhinatrema bivittatum. Next base: position 21,075,533 of record NC_042621.1, read on the forward strand.
CCTTTGAAATACCATGTGGAACTTCTAGACTTAAACTATAGTCATGTAACTCTAGTGGTTTTTGTTACTTCATGTTTGTTGTTCATTAATGTCTAGATGCATTATTTATTAAGTAATGTGAAAAATCAAATAAAACAAATTGCTGTCTTTTACAGATAATGCAGTTAATTATTAATAAGCAGAATGAAATCATACAGCTAAAAGAGAAATCTTTTAATGTCACTTTCATGCAAGCTAGCTAGTGATACCTATTGCATGCACTACGGATGGTTTCATTTTTTTTAAAGGGATGATTTTTGGGGAGACCTAAAAACACATATATCTGTAAAGGTAGTTACTGCCCCCCAAAATAAAAAAAGCTAAGGGACCAGGAAAATGGTAGAAATGGAGCAATGCCACATTGAAAGGGACATGCCTGACTGCTACACCTTACTGAACAGAAGGCTAGAGCAAGTTTACAGAATTATTTTGCACAAGATAATCTTAAACTGCCAGGTACTGTACAATAAATAGCAGCCACTACAAGGGCAGAAATGTGCAAATGTAAAAAGAATTACGAATCTGAGGAGGTACTAAGGAGGTGCATGCAAACTAGTTTCAGGTCTCTTTTTTACATTTTTGGCCCTTTTTTTTTTTTGGACAATTTCATTTTTGAGGGGGAGAGGGCTGTTTTATTTCTTTTTTTGCTGGGGGATATTAATTTCATCAAATAGCACATTATTTAAAAAATATCGTGTCCTATTTTCCAAAATGAAAAACCTAAACATCTTGGGGGTTTTCAGAGCACTTTACATTCATTTCAGGAAAACGAGCCAAAATGATAATGGGCTGTTTAGGTTCAGATTGCCCAGCTGACTTGTGATTGTAGGCATGTTGTTTCATCTCCGTGCTTTGATTTACCTAACACCAGCTGGGTAGAAATGCTCATGCACTGTCAGTGAACATGCACTAAATTGCGCTGCAAAGATATCCATCCCAGAGCTGGCCAAACACACATTTCTGAAACATTAAACTTGTAAGTATGCTTCAGTTAGTGTTGATGAAAGGTGCTATATCAGTCTACATAATAATAAAAATAATAATAATAATTATTATTATTATATTATGCTAAAGTTTATGCATAAATATCTTTATAGACATATCATTGCTAGAGTATTTAATTGTTATAATCAGAAAATGTATATGACTCTATCAGGTGCAATTAACAATATTGGTAGCAATCAACTACATTCCAAGCATAGGATTGCCATCTCACCTGAAATTTTGGTTTTCTTTGGAAAAATAACTGGGATAATCAGAACTTCAAACTCATGTATGTGATGGAACAAAGCTAGGATTGGAGCAGCCTGTTTGGTTGACTTGGGATGACATAGCATCCCTACCTATAGGGCCAGATTTTAAAACTTAGGCGTGGGTGTAGATTTGTGCGCGCAGAGCAGCGCGCACAAATCTACACCCGATTTTATAACATGCGCACGCATGTTATAAAATTCCGGGGTCGGCGAGCGCAAGGGGGTGCACACTTGTGCACCTTGCGCTCCGAGCCCTAGGGGAGTCACGATGGCTTTCCCTATTCCCTCCGAAATCGGAGCGGCCTTGGAGGGAACTTTCCGCTACCCCCCACCTTCCCCTCCCTTCCCCTACCTAACCCGCCCCCCAGCCCTATCTAAAACCACCCCCTTATCTTTGTTTGCGAAGTTGCGCCTGCCTCTGGGCAGGCGTAGGTTACGTGCGCCAGTGACGGCCGGCCTGCGATCCCGGGAAGAGCAGCAAATGGCCACTGTACCTGGAGGATCCAGCCCCGCCCTGCCCTCAGACCGCCCTGCCCACTCCCCGCCCTTTTTTCAGGCCCCGGGACATACGCTCATCCCGGGGCTTGCGCGTGCCGCCGAGCCTATGCAAGATAGGCTCAGCGCACGCAGGGACAGCTTGGGGCAGCTTTTCGGGGGTTATGCGCGTATGTTACACGTGTAACCCTTTGAAAATCTGCCCCATAGAGTCCAACTTTCAAAAGAGTGTGTGAAGCACCAAACAAATGTGTTAGAAGGTTTGCAGAGACTTATGCTAGTATTTTATAAACTTATGTTAATATTTATAACACATATGTTTCAGTACACACACACCTATATTAGTAAGACAGGGAAATGTATATTTTCTCCACTTATTTTATAAAAATGCATGCATATATGGGTAATGGGTAATAATTGTAAGAATGCATAAGCAGTGACCCAGATATAAACACAGAGGCAGGTAATTTATAAAGTATGCAGGTATTCCACTTCTGAAATTACTCACTTGTGCTCAGCCAGACCTTCATCTGTTCACCTAAACACTCCAGTACTTCACCCTGAGCCTTACCAGTTTCACCAGAAACACTCTCACAAAATCTACAGAGAAAATACAAGTACAATTTTAAATACATAAATTAATTAACAACTGTAAAAGCTTATGGACAAGTTCTGTAGTATATGCACGTAAATTGCTTACAAAATAGCAAATTGTGCACATACATCCCAAATTCAGCCTGGAATTCCCCTAAACTGCTTCTTTTTCACCCCTGTTAACAGTACAAATACATATGCACCCTTCAAGGTTTATAAAATAACATATATGAGTGTACATGCTATTTATGTGTGTATACGCAAATTTTCTATGTGCAATCCTTGTATAACTCTGAAAATTAGCTCCATAAAGCATTTGGTTAAAAAAAAATTCATTTTCATGACCCATATAAAACAAACTTTGATTTGCATCATGAAAATAACTAAAAGTAAAAAGTGTAGACGTGCCCGCTGCATTCCTGACACTGCAGCTTGGACAGGTCTCAGAAGATAATTTCTCCTAGGTCATATTAAGATCAAAGATTACCTGTTAAGTTTAACTAGTTTGCAAATGTTTCCATGCACAGTAACTCCTGGGACTCTTTACAGCCAAAATGCTAGATTGAGAATGTGAGGTTTTGCTGATATATCTGCCATAATGTGTGCTCAGCACTTTTTTAAAGAACCAGCATACTTTTAGCTTTGGGCATATTATCAGGATGGTATTACAAACCACACTGCTTTCACAGTTATTGATTGTAACACGCTTACAGTAAGGATAAGAGCATTAGTAAGTAATTATGGTTTGTCTGTGTTAGTTCAGAACTGATGCTCAAATTGCAGAGATATTCAAAAAGCATTACAATCAATTTCCAATCGTTTGGTTAGTGTATTCATCTATTTCTAATGTATGGCTTTATTATCTATTATATGTCCATTTTAGTAACCTTATATAAGGCTGTATTGCATTCTTTAGATTGAGTGGACTTAACTTTCTTTTAACTATAATAGCCAGGCTTATGAAAATTCTGGTTAAGTCTACAATAAGGTTGACATACAGGCAACTGGCTTTACTCTTGACCAGGAGTGGCATTGCAATGGCTCGCACCTGCTAGGCCTCCCTTCCCCCATAGTCCCATTGGAGGAGCCTTGGTACCTTTCAGTTGTATTTTTGCAAAAAGCACAGCAGTGAGACCCTTTTTGTTTCTCTGCTGGACTCCCTGTGGTTAGAACTTGATGGGAGAAATGCTGTTTTGGAGATCTTATTTATTTATTTCGGATTTTATATACCGACATTCTCAATACAAGTATCTTCCTAGATATTCATCAATTTCTCAATACAAGTATCTTCCTAGATATTTCATCAGCGTTTAACACGTCTAACGTTTCCATCATGTTGAATTCTCTTACAGCCCTGGGGTTGGGTCCACAAGTTGGGAAATGGCTTCACACCTTTCTAACAGAAAGAAATTCAGTAGGTCTTATGGGAATCCAATGTTATGGAGTTTCTCAGTGTTCAACTTTGTCACTGATTCCTTTAATATTTTTTTGAAACCCACTGCCCTTTGTTAGTCGGTTGAGATGTAGGGTATAGAATTTATGCTGATAATATCCAGCTTTTTTTTCTTTTAAAATCAGAAGACTCCTTTGCTTCAACCTTAGCTGCTGTCATTCTCTTGTGAAGTTGATCTCCTCTTTCACACTGAAGTATGGTATTTGGGAGGTTCTTTTTATCGAAAGCTTTCCATAAACATTCAATTTAAGCAAAGCCTGCACATATTTTAATTAAGTGATTAGACATATGGAGGCCAATATTCGAGTGTGTTAGAGCTATTTAGTCAGATAAGTATAAACATCTGGCTAAATGGGGGCCGATGAATATCTGGTTATGCTCAGGGGCTTTCACTTAGCAGGTTAAGTTACGTATCTGGCTAGCTGATAACCAGATAATTATTAGTGGGTGGGCAGTGTGTGGATCAGAGTAGCACTATTTATACAGTTTAATTAACCGTATAAGTAGCGATATACACTCTTATCTGATTAAATTATACAGATGTTAGAACTGCCATAGAGCTGCTTAGTGACAGCAGAAGCACTAGGCATGGATTGTGGAAGGACACTATCGCAACCTGGGTTGAAGACTACAAAGAATGAAAGGTACTGGGAGGTTGGGAGGGAAAGGTTTGGGGTAGGAGAGAACATGAGAAGACCCTGGAACTTTCACATTTTGATAATTTTTACTGGACCTGGGAGGGGGGGAAGGGGAGAGAACAGCCCATAGGGGTGTGCATCCGTTTTTGACGTATTGGCGATCTGCAACATATTTTGTCCTATCCGTTAAATATGCGTGTATCCCTTTGAAAATATGCCCCATAGTGCTCTTGCTAGATAAATGGTCAACTAATTGACTACAAATGGCAACATAATTAGAGAATAATCTGTCCAGAAAAGAAGATAGATGGCTTGCTTTTACCAGGGATATAGCTGGTCTGATTAATCTGATACATTTCTTTAACTGAATGACCAGAGGGAATTAGGGGAGAGCTTTTGATGTAGTGTACTTGGAATTCAGTAAGGCCTTTGACATGGTTCTGCATAGGTGAATTATAAATAATAGAAGTGCTCTTGGTATAGGCCCTGGTTGAATTAGAGGTGACAAATGCTAAGGTAAATGGAGTTCACCACAAGGAACATGGCATTACTAATGGTGTGCTGCAGAGATAAGTTCTTGGACAAGTACTTTTCAACATTTTCATAAGTGATATTGTGGAAGGATTATTGGAAAATTTGCAACAGGGTAGATCTCCAGGAAGAAAATTCCCAAGGGAGTGATACAATACAGGGGATGAAATTCTTCTAAGCATGAAATAAAAGTGGGATCTGGAGGTGATCTTGTCTGATGATCTTATGGTGGCCAAATAGATGGATAAGACCACATCAAAAGTCAGAAAGATAAGAAAAAGAATGGTCTGCAGAAAATAAGGAAGTGAAATTGCTCCTGTATATGTTCTTGGTGAGACCCTATTTGGAATACTGTGTACAATTCTACAGACCGCACCCTTAAAAGGATATTAGCTGTATAGGGTCAGTCCAGAGAGAGGAGCCAATAAAATAGTCAATGTCTTTGATAAAAATAATATGGAAGCAGACTTAAAGTTCTAAACATCTCCCCTATCCTGCCTAATGGAAAGGCAGGATAAGGGAGATGTGATAAACATTTAAATACCTCCAAAGTATCGACATACAGGTGGCTGGCTTCTTTCAGTGGAAAGGAGTCTTTGGAATGAGGAGTCATGGGATGAGGATGTAATGGGTTTGACACAAGAGTAATCTAAGGAAATATTTCTTTACAGAGAGGGTGCTGAATATATGGAACAGCCTTCCAGTAGAACTATTGGAGACAAGGATATTATCTGAATACAAGAAAGAATGGAATAAACACAGGGGATCTCTGAGGGAGTGATAATTCTGAAGCTGAAAAGTTCATTTGGATGAGCAGATGAGATAGGATATATGATCTTTTTCTGCTTTCAAATTCTCTGTTTCTTTGTACATGCTAGTCTTATAGAAAGGAAAATACATACAGTATATACAAATCCATTAACTGGGTTTCTACGATTCTGCTTTTTGCCAGGATAATTGTTGAAAAGGAACTGAAGAAAAAAACTCCTACCTACTCCGGCATTTAGATAAAATTATTTGGGCACACAAATACAATGGGTGAGAGGGTGGGGGGTAGGCTTAACTCAATTATGGCTTAAAGTTTAAAAAATATATGGCTAATAGATGGCGTTCTTATCCTTCTGGTCCCTTTGGCCCATAACCTTAGAGTCATTTTTAATGCCTCTCCTTCTCTATACATATCCAAAATATTGCTAAACCATATGACTCATTTCTCTGTGTAAAACTATTTTCAGTTATAACCTATTTTTTCAGTCAGTGAGCTCTTGCATGGAGGCATAATTGGTAATTCCTGGAAGGCAAACCTACTATACCCACAGTAGATGGATACACTTAGGGACAGGAACTAGGCTTCATCTTTATGAATCCTTTCCCCCACAGGTTTAGCCATTGGGTTGGGGGCCAGCCGGCAATGTGTTAGGAACTGCTCCTCCAGAGGGCAGGAGTTAGCAATCTGTTATAAATCTGATGCTGAAGACTCCTGATGGGGGAGGAGTTAGCAATCTTGTTGTGAACTACTCCTCCAGAGGGGAGGAGTTAGCAATCTGTAATGAATCAGCTCCCTGCAATCTTGTTATGGATCTGCTAGGGACTAGCAAACTGTTATGGTCTACTCCTGTAGAGGGAGGAGTTAACGATCTTGTTATGCTCCGTAGGCGGAGTTAGTAACCTAGTTCGGATATAGACTGCAGAGTTAGCAATCTGTATCAGCGGAGTGTTAGAGAGGGCACTCAGCTGTAGAGGAATGTAAATAGGTGGATCCTTGGGCCAATGGCAGATGACAGTGCCCCCAGGAGGATATCCTGAGAAGGACCACCGGCTAGGCTTGGTTATGGAGACAGACACAGATAGTACTTTTATTAGACAGGTTAGTAGAACCACCAGAGGTGGCAGTAGTGAGCTGTTGTGCCCGGAAAGGCTGAAGTCCCTCAGATACTGGAACAGCGCTCCCAGGGTTGCTGAGCTGTAGAAAGACTATAAATAGTGAGTAGACAGGGAATGTTGTATTCATAGCCAGAACTAGATGACAATTCTCACATAAGATCTTAAGGAGGCTCAGTAGCTGGAAAGAGTTAGGCCCTTGAGGAGCGAATACCTGGTTCCAAGGAAAGCTCTGAGAGAGCGATGGTATTTCACAAGTGTCTGTATCTGCGATAGCTTCCAGGCAGTAGAGAATCTTCAGAATGTACAGGAACATGGGCCCTCGAGGAGCGAGTACCGGTTCCTATCTGCAATCTGAAATAGAGAAAAGAGAGCGAGGCCCCGAGAAGCGGGTACCCTAGGAGGCAGAGTAGCTTGGACAAATTTGTAGCGAGTCCGTATACTTGTCCTTGTCCGATTCGTAGTCCTTGCTAACTCAATCTGTTAGCGAAAGTATGAGACCTTTTATACTGGAAGCGGATGATGTCATCTCAGGGGACGCCCCTGTATGTTCACGCCCTTGCTGGTACATACATCGGAGCGCGCGCGACCTACATCATCAGGAACATGGCAGATCCGCAGAGTCGAGCCAGTCTGGGTACGCTGGAGAGAGGCGGCATGGATACGCCGCGGCAGCAAGCCGTCCATCAGACCCGGAGGGAGTCGCCACAGAGGTAGAGAGGGTGGAGTGAGGGCATAGAGCAGCCACGAACGCAACACGATGGTCCCATGGAGAGTGATCAGGTTGAAACTGGAAACAGGTTAAGGTCAGAGGAGGCAGTGAGCAAGGGATGATTGAGTCCAGGCCAAGAGCAGGGCAGGCAGCAGTCAAGCAGCAAATTCAAATCCAAAGCAGAGATCAGAACCGGAAGTCAGGGAGAGGATGAACAAGACATGGACAAACAGGGCAAGACAGGGTATAGGGAAGGGATCAAGGCAGAGACAAGGACTGGAATGAGTCAATGAGACAGGGAGGTAGCAACAAGAAGCAGGCAAGGCAGGAACACAGAGAAGGCAAGATGTGAACATGGAGTAACATGCACTGCAGTTTGGAAGTATGTCAGGAGGATCTGTTACTCAGGCACTGGCTGGTCACAAGAGACTTCCTTATATACTCTAGGGATCTGAATCATTTTTTGACGATTTAAAAAATCGTCAGATTTTTTTAAATCGTCAAAAATCTTTAGAGTGCGTGATACAATAGAAATTCCCCCGATTTATCGTGAAAAATCATAAATCGGGGATTTGGGGGGGAAGGCGGGAAAACCGGCACACCAAAACAACCCCTTACCTTCCCCCACCCTCCCAAACCCCCCCCCCCCAAACTTTTAACGAGTACCTGGTGGTCCAGTGGAAGCCCCGGGACCGATCTCCCGCTCTCGGGCCATCGGCGCCATTTTGATGCCACTAATAAAAATGGCGCCGATGGCCCGATAAAAAAAAACCCCACCAACCCTTTAAAAATCGACCCCTTAACTTCCCCCACCCTCTCAACCCCCCCAAAATGTTTTAAAATTACCTGGTGGTCCAGTGGGGGTGCGGGGAGCGATCTCCTGCTCTCAGGCCATCGACTGCGCTAATAAAAATGACGCCGATGGCTCTTTGCCCTTACCATGTGACAGGGTATCTGTGCCATTGGCCGGCCCCTGTCGCATGGTAGGAGCACTGGATGGCCGGCCATGGCCCGCCTCCTCTCGCCTATTTATTTATTTATTTAAACATTTTTATTTACCGGCATTCATTGTGGACATCATGTCAGTTTATTTATTTATTTATTTAACAGTTTTATATACCGACCTTCATAGTAAATAACCATATCAGATCGGTTTACAATAAACAAGAATATAACTAGGGACACAATTCAAGAGAACGAAAGGTAAACAATAGGTAGGAATGAGTCAAAGTTACAATCAACAGGGTAAGGGAACTTGGAAGCTTGCAGGAAGCTGGAAGGAAGACAAAGCAGGAAATAAATAAAAACAAAGTGATAACATAGTGCGTGCGGGTTAAAGCTTAATGGTGCTTTAATCTGGAAGAGTCAGAGTCCATTTGTAAGAATAAACACCGTGACGGGTAAGCGTGAGGGCAACTAGTGCTTGTCTGGTGGGTCGGCGAAGGCTTGGTGAAAGAGCCAGGTTTTAAGTCGTTTTCTAAAAGTTAACAGGCAAGGCTCTACTCTGAGGCTTGATGGGATGCTATTCCAAATAGATGGGCCAGCTATTGAAAAAGCTCTGTCCTTTGTCATCGAGAGGCGTGAGGCTTTAGTAGGAGGGAATTTCAGAGTGCCTTTGAGAGTATCTCTGGTTGGTCTGTTAGAGGAGTAGAGTTTGAGTGCGATTTCCAGGTCGAGTTGAAGATGATGATGGATAGCTTTATGAATTACTGTGATCGATTTGTATAAAATTCTGAAATTGAACCAGTGTAGGTTCCTGAGGATGGGAGAGATGTGTTCGCTGCGTCTGGTACTGGTCAGCAATCTCGCAGCCGCGTTTTGTAACATCTGCAGTGGTTTGGTAGTGGATTTGGGGAGGCCTAGGAAAAGGGCACTGCAGTAGTCTATTTTGGCGAACAGTAGCGCTTGGAGGACTGTCCTGAAGTCGTGGAAGAATAAGAGTGGTTTGAGACGTTTCAGAATCTGTAATCTGAAGAAACAGTCTTTGGATGTAGTGTTGACCATTTTCTTAAGGTTTAGTCGATTGTCTAGTATTACCCCAAGGTCTCTAACCTGCTTGCAGGTAATGTGAGGGCTGTGTGGTGATGGTGGGGAGATATTGATTTCGTTTGAGGAGATGTGGAGCAGCTCTGTCTTAGAGGCGTTGAGAACCAGGTTTAGGCTGTTAAGTAGGTTAGTGATGGATAGAAGGCAGTTGTTCCAATGGGTGAGCGCTTTTGAGATTGATTCTGTTATTGGGATTAGAATCTGTACGTCGTCTGCGTACAGAAAATGAATTAGGTTGAGGTCTGTTAACAGTTGGCAGAGGGGGAGGAGGTAAATATTAAAGAGGGTAGGAGATAGGGAGGAACCCTGAGGTACGCCAAGAGTTGATTTAGTTATGGGTGACTCTTTATTGTTGATTTTGACTTTGAAAGTCCTATTGCTGAGGAAGGACTTGAACCAGTTGTGGGCAGATCCGGAGATGCCGATGTCCGTTAGGCGATCCAGCAGGATGGTATGGTTGACGGTGTCAAAAGCCGCTGAGATGTCTAACAGGATTAACAGAAAGGAGTGTCCTTTGTCTAACCCCATGATGATATGGTCAGTGAGTGAAATGAGAAGGGTCTCCGTGTTGCGTGATTTACGAAAACCATATTGCGATGGGTATAGGATCTTGTGGTCTTCGAGATATTCAGAAAGTTGGGTGTTTACCAGTTTCTCTGTTAGTTTGGCCACGAATGGGAGGTTCGAGATGGGTCTGAAATTAGTTAAAACATTCGGATCTAAGTTGTGTTTCTTGAGGAGTGGCTTGAGTGAGGCGGTTTTTAGATTGTCTGGGTAGCTTCCATGGGTTAGAAGACTGTTTATGATACTGGTCAGAGGTCCTGAGATCGCATTTGGGATGAGAAGCAGGAGTCTCGATGGGATGTTATCGGCCGGATGGCTTGATGGTTTCTGCCTTTTTAAAAGGGATTCAATCTCTTTGGTGGAGATTGACTCAAAACTGTCGAAATTAGGTCTAGTGAGAGATTGGGGATTCTCACGTGACTTGAGAGGTGTAATATTTGAAGGCAGGAGGGCGAGAGTATTTAAAATCTTCTGTTGAAAGAATGAGGCGAGTTCGTTAGCCTTGTGAAGAGCATGTTCATCTGGAATAGGTGGGGGGGTAGATTTGGTGATTTGTGACACGTAGGCGAATAGGGCCTGGGCATCATATTGGAAATGATGTATTTTGTTTGCGTAGTATTCCTTTTTTTTCTGTAGAATGGCGGTCCTGTAGTGATGTAAGAATCCCTTGTATGTAGAAAGTGTAGAGGTGTTGGGGGTTTTGCGCCATCTGTTTTCTTTATGGCGTAAGGTCTGTTTCATTTGTTTAAGTTCAGCACTGAACCAGGGTTGATTTCCCTTTTTTGTTGGGTTGATTGTTTTGGAGACCATAGGGCACCATTTATTTGCGACAGCTTCTGTAATCTTTTGCCAGGAGGAAAGGGCTGAGTCGGGGTTGGCTAAATCTAAGTTAGAGAGTTCTTTGGAGAGCTGTTCGCTGAGGGTATCCGATGGACACGCTTTCCTGAATTGAATGGTGGAAAGGTGTGTGGCTGTGTGTGTCTGTTTGTGTGTGGAGAAGAAGGATTCTATCAGGAAATGGTCTGACCAGGGGATTGGGGTACAGGAAGGTTCTCCTTTGCAAGTGAAATTGGAGTTGATGAATATTTGATCCAGGGTGTGTCCAGCTTTATGTGTAGGGCTGTTGATGGTCGGGGTAAATCCCATAGCGCCGAGGGTGGTGAGGAGGGCTTCGCAGTTTGCAGAAAGAGGTGTTGCATTTGTATGGAGGTTGAAATCCCCCATGATCATTGTTAGAAGGTCTGAATTAATATGTTTCAGGATGGATTCTATAAGGGGTGAAGGGTCCGTTTCAAGAACTCCCGGGGGAGCGTAGACTAAGAGTATTTGTAGATGTTTTGACTTGACTAGACCCATTTCCAATTTGGACTCAGTCTTGATTGAGAGAGCGGACAGTCTGAGTTCTTTCTTGGAGGCAAGAAGAAGTCCGCCTCCTCTTTTTTTGTGTCTATGGAAGGTGAAAATGTCATATGTCTGGATGGGTAGTTGGTTGGTTAAGGCTATGTCCGAGTTTTTTAGCCAGGTTTCTGTGATGGCACAGATGTCTGGGTTGGAATCCACAAGGTAATCATTGAGAATATGTGTCTTCTTGGTTAAGGATTGTGCGTTGAAGAGGGTGACTGAGAGAAGAGTGAGGCCTAGAAGTTGGTTTAATAGAGATGTCTTGATAGGGATGATTCTTTTTTGTATGATGTTAGTGGTATCAGTTGAAGGTATTCTCCTTTGGTTGTGAATGAAGTTGTGAATGATGGGGATGTTGTAAGTGTGCATGATGCGTGGACTTCAGGAGGAGGTTTGGTCTGAGACGAATGGTTGAAAGAAGGTGTCTGTCTGCTTGATGAGTTTGGGGAGTTTTTGGAAGAGTTTGTAAATTTGTTGGTTCGGCTGGAAGAGTGCTCTGTCCTCATTAGTTGTGAAAGGAGTTATCTGACAGATTGTTGGTGGTGTTTCAGTCCTTGGAGGTCGATAACGTGACTGTTTGGAGGGCTTTGCTTAGGTTATATATGCGAGGTGCTGTAAAGGCATTTCGGGTGAGAGCGTGGCAGAAGACGTTGGACTTACTGCAGAAGTTCCGCGTCCGCTTGGAGTAAACCTCTAAGGAGCGCCCATGAAACACGGAAACAATTTCTTCTGGGCTGCTCGAAAGGGCAGAAGTTCCGCGTCCGCTTGGAGTAAACCTCTAAGGAGCGCCCATGAAACACGGAAACAATTTCTTCTGGGCTGCTCGAAAGGGCAGCTCGAAGGGGCGCTCAAAGGGGCAGGCCCCTTTGTCGCGCTCCTTCGGCGCGTGACGCTCGGCGCGTGACGCCTAGATTGCTTTGGGCTTTATGGGAAGGCGGACGTCTTGGTCTCTCTTCGCTGACGTCATCGGCCGTGCGACTCGACTCGGGCAACTCGTGGCGGCAAGGGGAGGCCGGCTGGAGGTAAGTAAACTTCGGATTTGTAGCGTGTGTGAGCCTCGTGGCCGGTGTGGGGCCGTCGGAGGTAGGGCGAGAAGTTAAGGCCTTACCCCGATGGGTCCTGCGCCGGCTGCGCGGCCCTTCTCCCAGTGCCTACTGGATCGTGGTGCGGGGGATCCGTTCTGTTTGTCGCGGTGATCGGCTGGCAAAAGGAGCGATTAGGGCTGGAGCGGAGGTTTAAATCCCCCGCCTTAGTCGCTCTTCGCTGACGTCATCGTCAGCGAAGAGCTTAACCTGTTTACTGTTTACAGTAAACAGGTTAAGTTTGGAAAATTACATTTTAACAGGGAAGTCCAAACTGGGAGAGGGGGTAACGACAGGCAGCTAAGAAAGACAGGGTAACCAAAAACAAGGTTCCTCGAAGTGAGGAGATGGAGTATAACAAAACATAGTTCCTCAATATGAGAGAAAGGGAGTAGGCGTATTGTGGTCTACTTTGGCACGGATTGATGACTTTATTTATAATTAACCCACCCTTGTTCCCTGTACTTGTCTCATTTGTAAAAAACAACTGTCAGTCCATTATTTGAAAAGATGATCTTTATTGGATGGATATGGCCACAGCATAGGTCATTGCATACATCAATTAAATTAAAAATAATTACTAACCTTCATTTTTACAAACTTCTATTACTAATACATTCTCAATCTCTAGGGCTGACCACGCCCTCACCTGCTGAATTTCAATAAAATGTTCCATAGGATCCCGCTACTGGAATGTACCACCATTGTGGACACAAGTCCGTCAAAACGATGCTCCAATTTCACATGTTCTCTATAGCATCATGCTACAGTTATGTGGCACCACTGGGGGACACAGGGCCATCAAAGCCTTGCCCCGCAGATTATTTCTGCAGTGGAATGAAGTCCTGCTTTGTAAAAGAGCAGGTATCACTCATTAAGCATGCCAACATAATTTTTTAGTGATGTGCAGGGCAATTCCAGTCATCAAAGCCGAAGAGTTGGCAGTCAACTCATCTCGCTGTCACCCACTGATGCAACGTAGGAGCAGAAGTACCCTGCTACTTGTTATTCTCTACCCAGCCAGCTTTCAAGAATTGCACATGCCGTGCATCCCTGGTCATGGTCAACCCCCACCACAAGCCCACGGTAGTGACACTTCACTTGCCAAGGGCCATATCCTACAACTATTGATGCAACCTAGCACTTTAACAACTCTTAAAGGAAATGTGGAAAAGAGGATTTGCATTCAGACAACAACCAACAAGGACTGAACTTCACAATCTGGGTAAACAAATAAGTGTGGGGGTAGCTTGCTTATTACGGTGGTTACTACCCTAAACCAATTAAGCCTGATAAATCACATTGAATGCATATCCAGTGTTGCTCTCTGCTTCAACGGCAGGGGGAAATGTGGAAAACAGGATTTACATTCAGACAACATCCAACAAGGCATTAATCTGTGCAGTCTGGGTAAACAAGCATCGGGGTAACTTGCTTGATGCGGCGGTTACTACCCTTAACCATTAAGCCTTATGCTCACCTTTGATGCAACTCCAACATTACTCTCTTCATCAATGGCAGGGGATGGTAGGAAACTTGAATCAAACAGTTACTAACAAGGACCCTGAACTTGGTGGTTGGTGAAACAGATTAGTATGGGAAAATAAGTGTGGGAGCTTGCTGGGCAGACTGGATGGGCCGATTGGTCTTTTTCTTCCATCATTTCTATGTTTCTATGTTTAATGCTCTTGTGCAAATATCTTACCCAAAATACATACTGCTATGGCACCATCTCTCCACAGTCTACAGGAAGATTCTGCATGCTATATCTAACAACCTACTGATGCCACCTAGAGCTTTGACAACTCTTGATGTTCTTGTTCAATATCTTACTTGAAATGCATACTGCTCCAAAGATAGCACCTTCCCTTTAAATATCCACAAGAGGATACTGTATAATGTCACCAACCTATGTGATTGCTTCCAATCACGAATGTACTGAATATCGCCATAGGCTAGTCTCTAGCACATGCACAATAACATTTGAAGGACCCTAGAAAAGTAACCCTGAAATATTATAGGCTTGTAATCGCACAGTGTTTGCTAATATATTTGCTAAGTTTATGAGTGATTAAGTTCTTCTGTTTGATCTTCCGACTCTTGCAACTTTGCACTATACAATAGTTACATTTCTTACGGCAAGGTCTCCAGACCAAACACCTACAATGTAGCGCTGTTTATCAACGCTCCAGAAATGAGCTTAGTGGACATCTGGAAGGGTGATTCAGAACTACCATATCTGCATACAGCACATCCCACATAATAATCTTCTTAGGTTTCAGAACTAAGAAGCTCATTTCTGGAGCGTTGATAAACAGCGCTACATTGTAGGTGTTTGGTCTGGACACCTTGCCGTAAGAAATGTAACTATTGTATAGTGCAAAGTTGCAAGAGTCGGAAGATCAAACAGAAGAACTTAATCACTCATAAACTTAGCAAATATATTAGCAAACACTGTGCGATTACAAGCCTATAATATTTCAGGGTTACTTTTCTAGGGTCCTTCAAATGTTATTGTGCATGTGCTAGAGACTAGCCTAAAGGCATGTATAAATCACACTTTCATTCACTTGCAGTAATGAGGAAATTAACTTTGAGTAGCCCCAATGTTGTGCCAGGTATAATTCCACCTTGTGAACACTAGGTGAAATATCCTGCTTGGACAATAACTGATCATTCGCAGGGGCAACTCCTCCTGGAAGAGAAAGTAAATCCAGTGTGCAAGA
Organism: Rhinatrema bivittatum; assembly: GCF_901001135.1. Lineage (NCBI taxonomy): Eukaryota > Metazoa > Chordata > Amphibia > Gymnophiona > Rhinatrematidae > Rhinatrema > Rhinatrema bivittatum. The sequence goes on from NC_042621.1 coordinate 21,090,948, forward strand.
GCAACTATCACTATAGGCTGTCAGAAATTCACCTTATAAGAATCCTCTATGGTCTTGGAAAATTCTAACATGCAAATGCTGGAGCATAGAATGCATTAGGGATAGTGAGTGTCCTTTATAACAAACTACTCAGATTATCAAGCCTATTATTGATGTAGGGATGCTGAGCAAGGTATCTGACTGCAAATGCATTACTATTAAAACCAAGAAGATGATGGATAGTTTATAATCCTGCATTAACATATCTATGTGGAAATATTACCTGCCAAACCTCTGGCCATGGTCCCAAATTCTTAAAGAGGGGTGGAGCCACTCGCTGATGATGGAATAGGACCTTTACTTGATTGCCATCCTTCTGACCCCACCCCATGAGATTCATTGAAGTAACCAGCTGAACCAATCACTGGAACCCAATGGTGGCCCTTTGTTTATTGAGTCGTGGAAGTTTTCCATGGCCTCTCCATGAAACAGAAGTCAAGCAGCATGGGAACAAAACCAAAAATATCCAGTCACAACAAAGTGAATTTAAGAGAATGTTTAAACTAAAAGGAGATAGTTCAGAGGAAAATGAGCTAAATTATGATAATAAGCCAGAAGTTCCATATTGACAACATAGATGTGTAAATATCTTGCTCCATGTCAAGAAACTGCCATGCGCTCTCTCAAGGCAATGCGATAAGAGCCCACTACCAATCGAATGCCAAGACAAAGCAATAGTGTCTGGGTGCTATAAGAGATTTGGAGAACAAGGTAACTGTACAGCTCTGATTTGGCCACTGAGCTAAGCCACGGCTGCCCCAATGCTGAGCCCACTGAAGTAATATTTTCCTGCATATCTCCTGCAGACAGGTTCTTCCTAAGGGGGGCCCGAATTAAGAAGCATTGCCAAGCCCATAATGCGATGTTTGTACACATTGGCTAGCAGTAAAAGGCTGCTAACAACTGAATGCTCATACTGCCCAAACATGATAACCTGTAAGATTGTAGCCAAGCAACATCCATAAACGAAGGATGTTAAAACCTCTTGGTCTGATTCAAAGATGGATGTTCCCCTGAAAATGTTGCTGGCCAATGGGTTATGGGTTTCAAGCAGCTTAGATCTGAATATAATTCTTATTACCTTTAATGTAAAGTAATAAGGTAACCTACATGAGGCAGCAGTTAATATCCCTCACCGATGCATGGTCGTAAAGTGCATGGAGTAGCTGTTACTATCATGAGAAATTAGTGGGCAGACTGGATGGACCACAATGGTCCCTCTCAGTCATCACAACCATTGTTTGGTATGCGCTCATTCAATACCGACCCAAAAATATCTGTGAAACAAATATTTTACTATAACAAGAAAGGCAAGTAATACGGAGTTTCTTGCGGAGTAGCAGACTTCACTAGCAAAGAGGGAAAGTCCAAAATCTACTATTTCTACCTCCAAGTAGCCTTTACTTATATGTTACATATCTCTACAATTTCTTTGTTTTCCACTCGTCACGCCTTGGCTGGTTTCGACATCTCTCCAATTACAGGCTGCCAGTTTTCAACTCAGGTTTCTGTATACGTGCAACTTTCCTCACTTCAGCTCAGGTTGTGTATAGGGCAGCTCTCCTGGTTCCAGCTTGTATCATTCTTTATCACGATCAGCGTGCAAAGTCCAACAGTACAGTGTCTTTCAGGTTTGCAGCATAAACAGTTATATACATTCCCCTCTTGAAGGATTCTTGCCTAGAGATCCTTCACAAAAAGTCTCGCCCGTATCTGGCTGTCTTAGGTTGTCCCCCGCAAAATATTCTAATAATATTCCCAAGAGATCTTACCCGTCATAGCCTAGCATACTGTTTATGCCGAGTCTTACATGACATAATAGGGGTCTGCATAAATCTCAATATCATTTTCCAGGCAAAGCTGCATACGTTGAAGTGATCTGTGTTTCCACAGTGTTTGCATACATCACTTTACCAAGTGACACTGATGAAGTTAAACGATGTTGATATTGTGAAATAAATGAACATATACATGGTGTACACAAACAGCCAAGCAACAAAAGTCCATCTAATCCAATGGCGAAACTTACAAAGCCCTTTAGGACAGAACCTAAACCTGCAAACCATGAAGTAACCATGGACCACCAATTAATATCTAAACCACCCTGAAAATCTTCTACCTTCAATCTTGCCAAGTTTTGGATTTTTTCCATGGCATTCTTTACAATCTCTGAATGATTAACCACCACAGTACAACATTCTATGCTATTAAGCATAGTGCATAACCCTCCTTCCTTGGCAAAAATATAATCTAGTGCTTGCCTATTATATTTGGTAACAATATTAAGCTCATCAATTTGTGACTGAAGCGCTATCATTGCCTTATTCATTTCAAAAGTCATAACATGGAATAATGATTGCAACCTTTGGATTGCCATTCCCAACTCAACAGCTACTGCAGGAGGCTGAAAAATGGGAATCCAGGCTGTCCAAGATCATCCATCTAATCAGGCTTTAGTAAGAGGGTATGTGGAATTTAGATATGCAAGGGACATTTCAATCGCCTCTCCTTCAGGTATTGCTGATGGAATACTCCTACATACACAATGTTAAAAGTGAGCTGATGTTTACAAAGGTATTATCCTAGTGAAATAGTTAAAAGTCACTAAAACACAGAAATAATAATCCTCAGGCACCAATTTGTCATATTACCAATAGTGTCCAACATATAAATTGGTAAAATTACTAATAAAAGTTGCATTTCCACTATAAGGTCCATATATAAAAGGACTAGCTAGACCATCTCGGTCTTCACATTGTGTACAAGGGGTCAAAGTTGAATTGATTTCATTACTGTTCCTAAGAACACTATAGGCTTTATAACTAGATTTAAATTGTACGGTCTCAAAGGTCTCATTTTCTCTTTTAATGGTATTTACAAGTCTAAGAACACACTGTAAACAACCATCAGGACCACTGGTATCATTTATATTAGTAACTACAATAGAGTTGGAACAATTACACTGCTGATTAAGATCAGAAATTGGGGGTCTGGGCAGAACTGTACCTTCAGTTACCACCCATGAATTATTAGTTCTACAATATGTATAATTACATGGAATAGGATTTGACTCTGTATGATTGTTAGTACAGAGGTATCCTTTGGTGGCAAACTAGCCAACAATGGTGGGAATATCGTTCTTCCTACATATTGTGACCATAATTTACCTGCCAAAGGGTCCAGTGACACATTTGTATGACTGCACGCATTAAATCCTATAATCTGGCATAATCCTACAGGTGAGGCAACAGCTGGAAAATGATTCATAGCAATTGGAAAAGGAGTACAAATAATACAATTTGAAATATTCTCAGGTAAAGCTTTGGTCAATTCCTGGACTGTTTGAACCCACATATTATTCATATATGTTGCACTAATACCTCTCACAGGAAAACATTCAAACCTTGAAATGCCCCAAACAAAACTACTAATTATCATCCACATCATAATGCTTATATCGGATATCAGAATAATAAATGGATAATTTTTCCCTCTTCTTGTTTTTGTCCACTGGAGCACACTGTACTGTATCGGCCCGAATGTCTGCAAATCAGTAAAAGACCACGGGGAATGTACATTCATAGGTGGCTGTACCGGAGAAGTTTGTTTTATCAAAATAGATAAAGCTTTAACAGATTCTGACAAACCAATAGGACTAGTGGGCGGATATTTACCCTCATATTTTTCCCAAACAACCAATCCCTTATGCATATATGATTGCAACATGCGACCAGCCAGGATTGGACGTGCCCCGTATAGCACTATGGGCAGTATTCATTTGTTCGATTTAAAGGGTCGGGTGGGTTGTTTTTTTTTAGCGACGCGGGCCTCCCTAAAAAAAAAAATTAGCGATGTGAATTGGAATCGGAAACGATTCCAATTCACATATCTTAATGATCAGATTCCCCCGGCCCCCCAGCCGAATCTGATCGTTAAGATGATCTGGCACACGATTCACATCTCTAGTAACTACTATGTTTCTACTGTGTGTCTATGCCAGCTTATTGAACTGTACTTACTGGCTAGATGAAACAAAAAGAAGGTGGAAGGACAGTGATGCTCAATGTTATGGTCATACACTCTTCCATATTCTCATCCTTAAAGTTTCCTTTCACCAGGGATGTGAATGACAATGTTCTTTAGTCCCTCAGTGATTTTATTCCAGAGTTCTGGATCAAGATTATGTCAATAAAAGCTTTTGCTTTTCCAGCTTTTTGAATCTGCTAAGGAAGAAACTTAACAAATTATCAACTGGAAGTTTCCCAAATATTTTTCATAAAATCCAAATTATAAGGATTTCTAACTCATCATGTCACAATTCACTCATTACCATAAAAAATATAGTGGCTTGGTTCACAGAAAACACACAAATGAAAGAAATCAAAAAATACAAATTGTGTGCTGTGTACATACTCAAAGTGGTTGCATACAAACAAACCAATTTCAGAGAACTAAATGAAATAGAAATATCTCATTTTTTAATCATATATCCTTTTAATCAGAGAAAAAGTATCCATAACAAAAGTTAATATTTCCAGAATCTAGTAGTTCAAGCATATATTATAAGGCTTAGTTCTCTGACCGTGAGTGGATCTTCTTATTTATTTTATTTTATTTATTGAGTTTTATATACCGTTGTTCAGTTTCGCCATCACAACGGTTTACAAAGTTTCGATGGATTAACAGAGTGTTCAAAGGTTCATATGCTTGTTAACATAGTTATCCTAATCATTATAAACATAGTTTGGTTGTTAAATTGTACAAGTTATATTACAGCTTTGGATTGGTTCTGCAGGTTTATATGGGCCTGTGGGGAGGGAAGTTGTAGCATAGGGTCATGGGGTGTTTTGGTAGGCTTTGGTGAAAATCCACGTTTTTAGTTCTTTTTTGAAGGTTTCTAAATTTTGTTGTGTTCTCAATTCAGTTGGGAGGGAGTTCCATAGTTCGGGGCTTCCTAGGGATATGGCTCTCTTCTGAGTTGAGGTAAGTTTGTGACGAGCAGATGAAATTTTTAATAAACATTTATTTATTCATTATTTATTTATTTATTTATTTAAAGTCTTTTCTATACCGTCGTTAAGCGGTGCCATCACAACGGTTTACAATAGGGCACAAAAACTACGTGTTAGATCCAGTATCTGGAATTCTAAACTCTTAAACAGGTGCCGTTAATTTACTGTAACATAGTTTCATAAAAAATATAATGTGGTGAGTGTTATAAGTCATGTCCAGTTTCCTTTTACTCGCTTATGATATATCGTACTCCTTTATTTTGATTCTTTGTTGTTAGCTGAGCGGAGATTTCGGTTTGGTGAGTGGAGTTATATGGATGCACTTAGCCAATTTGTTTGTTTTTCATATATTATTTTGTGTATTATGGATAGTATTTTGTAGTAGGGATGTGAATCGTTTTAGGACGATTAAAATTATCGTCCGATAATTTTAATATCGTCTTAAACCATTATGGAACACAATACAATAGAGATTCTAACGATTTATCGTTATAAATCGTTAGAATCGTGAGCCGGCACACTAAAACCCCCTAAAACCCACCCCCAACCCTTTAAATTAAATCCCCCACCCTCCCGAACCCCCCCCAAATGACTTAAATAACCTGCGGGTCCAGCGGCGGTCCGGAACGGCAGCGGTCTGGAACGGGCTCCTGCTCCTGAATCTTGTTGTCTTCAGCCGGCGCCATTTTCCAAAATGGCGCCGAAAAATGGCGGCGGCCATAGACGAACACGATTGGACGGCAGGAGGTCCTTCCGGACCCATGCTGGACTTTTGGCAAGTCTCGTGGGGGTCAGGAGGCCCCCCACAAGCTGGCCAAAAGTTCCTGGAGGTCCAGCGGGGGTCAGGGAGCGATTTCCCGCCGCGAATTGTTTTCGTAAGGAAAATGGCGCCGGCAGGAGATCGACTGCAGGAGGTTGTTCAGCGAGGCGCCGGAACCCTCGCTGAACGACCTCCTGCAGTCGATCTCCTGCCGGCGCCATTTTCCGTACGAAAACGATTCGCGGCGGGAAATCGCTCCCTGACCCCCGCTGGACCTCCAGGAACTTTTGGCCAGCTTGTGGGGGGCCTCCTGACCCCCACGAGACTTGCCAAAAGTCCAGCGGGGGTCCGGAAGGACCTCCTGCCGTCCAATCGTGTTCGTCTATGGCCGCCGCCATTTTTCGGCGCCATTTTGGAAAATGGCGCCGGCTGAAGACAACAAGATTCAGGAGCAGGAGCCCGTTCCGGACCGCTGCCGTTCCGGACCGCCGCTGGACCCGCAGGTTATTTAAGTCATTTGGGGGGGGTTCGGGAGGGTGGGGGATTTAATTTAAAGGGTCGGGGGTGGGTTTTAGGGGGTTTTAATGTGCCGGTTTTGCGATTTTTCGATTTTTCGATTTTTCACGATTTTTCACGATATTTTACCCCCCCAAACGGCAACAATACGATTCCCTCCCCCTCCCAGCCGAAATCGATCGTTAAGACGATCGAGGACACGATTCACATCCCTATTTTGTAGTCTATCCTGTATTTTAATGGGAACCAGTGTAGTGAGATGAGAGTTGGAGTAATGTGATCATATTTTTTGGTTCCTGTGAGTATTCTGGTGGCTGTATTTTGAGGGATTTGGAGCGGTTGGATGGTGGTGAGAGGTAAGTTGAATAGCAGGGAGTTGCAGTAATCCAGGTTGGAGAATATGAGTAGTTGGAGGACTGTTCTGAAGTCACTGGGGAAAGGAAAGGTTTTAGGTGTCATAGGGTTAGGAGTTTATGATATCCATCTTTTATTTTTGCGGAGATGTGGTTCTTGAAGGATAGTTACTTGTCAATTATGACTCCTAGGTTGCGAGCATGGATGACAGGGGAGATTGCCGTTTTTTGATTCTTTATGTTGAGCGTTGGTATGTGTGTAGGGTTGTTCTTTCTATCCAGCATGATTATTTATGTCTTATCTATGTTTAGGATAAGTCTCATGGTGAGGGAGTTGGCTGTTTTTTTGTAGGTGTCTTCTAGTGAGTTGTGTATTGGGATAAGTATCTGGATGTCATCAGCATATATGAAGTGGGTCAGTTAAAGATTTGAGAGGAAGTGGCATATCGGGAGAAGATAAATGTTGAAGACTGTCGCCGAAAGTGCAGAGTCTTGGGGAACTCCAGTGTCAAGGTTTATTTTCTTTGAGAGGGTGTCATTGATTGACACCTGGTAGGACCTTTGTGATAGATAGGATGAGAACCATTGTAGAGTTTTTTCATTTACACCGATTTTGGAGAGGCGGTCAATCAGTTTTGAATGGTTTACCGTGTCGAAGGCTGCTGATAAGTCTAGTAGGACTAGAAGGTAGCTGTGGCCATTTTCAAATCCTTTGAGCATGGTGTCATTTAGCGATAGGAGTAGTGATTCAGTGTTTAGTTGTTTCCTGAAGCCAAATTGCATATGAAGTAGGATGTTCCTTTCCAGGTGGTCACTGAATTGGGAGTAGATGATTTTTTCAATAATCTTCTGTTATAAAACATTTTTTCTCATAATTAAAAATTCTTTTTTCCTCTAAATTTGATCTTTTTCCTAAAAAATTCCAGCTTCTGTTCTTTGTGAGATGGTTTTTAAATACATTTTTGTGTAACTCCTCATCCCTAATAAACCTATTTTTGTTTTAATTTTCTTCATCCTATATATTTCTAGCCTTGGTTTTTCTCTCATACCTCTTATTTGGAGCAGTCACTTATCATTGTCAACACTGTTTTATCATGTTTTTTAATATTTTGATTCTTTCTCCCCCTATGTTTCCATTAAATCTGGCATCTTAAGAAATATCTATATTTAGATAAAGAATGGAATATTCCAGGAGAGTGCAAGACATTTCAAAAGCAGTCTATCAGAGCAAAGGTTGTTGTGAGTAACCGAAATAAAAATACCTTTAGTATAAGAAAGATTTTATTTAGATGAAATATGGAATATTCCAGGAGAGGACAAGGTATTTCAGAAGCATTATCTCAGAGCACAACAATTTAATAGATTACTATCTCCAATTCATATATCAATGAACTAGTTTATTTGTTTATATAAAATGTTCCTAATTTGGTGACATTAACACTACGTGTTATAATTGTATCTCATATATGTTAGCAGGACTGGAATTCTTGTAAAACGTGATTTTCTATAAATTGTGCAAAGAAGGCAGGAATGAAACTTAAGGTGGAATTTTGACATACATTTTTATGTCTGGCCTTTATTCTAGCATTTAAGCATGTTTTATCATGTCAGAACCTTGAATAGTTTTATATTATTAAAATCATCTATGGTACCTGAACTGGAGAGTTGCTAAATTTTAAAAAGAGTTCAAGGTGTGATCCAGGAAACTATAAACCAGTGAGTCTATAATCTGTGCCAGGCAAAATGGTAGAAATGATCATACAGAACAAAACTGCTGAACACATAGATAGGAATAGTTTAATAGGATAAAGCCAACATGGATTTAGCTAAGGGAAGTCTTGCCTCACCAATCTGCTAAATTTTTTTGAGAGTGCAAATAAACCTGTGGATAAAGATAAGCCAGGTTTTATAGTGTATCTGGATTTCAAGAAAGCTTTTGTCAAAGTCCCTCATGAGAGACTTCTTAGAAAATTAAAATGTCATGGGATAGGGGTAAAGTGTACTTTTGTAGTTTGGGGACTGGTTAAAAGATAGAAAACAGAGAGTAGGGCTAAATTGTACATTTTCCCAATGGATAAAGATGAATAGTAGAGTGCTCCAGGGATCTGTTCTTGGACCACTGCTTTTTAATATATTTATAAATGACCTGGAAATGGGGACAACAAGTGGTGATCAAATTTGCCGATGACACCTTATTATTCAAAGTTGTTAAATTACAAGAGGCTTGTGAGAAATTGCAAGAGGACCTTGCAAAACTGGGAGACTGGGTATGCAAATGGAAAATTCAATTTAATATGGACAAGTGCAAAGTGATGCACTCAAGGAAGAGTAACCCAAATTTTACTGTAGCTATACAATGTAAGGTTTCACATTAGGAGTCACTATTCAGGAAAAGGATTTAGGAATCATCATTGATAATATGTTGAAATCTGTCCAGTGGGCAGCAGCAGCCAAGGAAGCAAATAGAATGCAATGAATTATTAGCAAAGGAATGGAGAATAAAATAGAGAATATCATAATGCTTCTATTTTGCTCCATGGTGCATCCTCATCTTGAATATTATGTGCAGTTCTAGTCACCACATCTCAAAAAAGATATAACAGAATTAGAAAAGGTACAAAGAGCAACCAAAATGATAGAGGATGAACAATTCTGCTAAGAGGAAAGGTTAAAGAGGTTAGGACTTTTCAGCTTGGAGAAGAGATGGCTGAGGGGGAGAGATAATGGAGATCTATAAAATAATAGGTGGAATGGAACGAGTAAACATTAATCAGTTATTTACTCTTTCAAAGAGCACAAATAAGAGAAAATATGTTTTCATTCAATGCATAGTTAAGCTATGGAATTCACTGCCATTAGATGTGTTGGAAGCTATTAGTGTAACTGCATTTAAAAAAGGATTGGACAAGTTTCTGGAGGAAATCTCCGTAAACGGTTATTAAGGTGAACTTTGGGAAATCCACTGATTATCCCTGGGTAAGCAGCATGGAATCTATCTACCCCTTGGGATCCTGTCAGGTACTTGTGACCTTGATTGGCCACTGTTGGAGATGGGTTGCTGGGCTTAATAGATGTTTGGTGTGACCCAGTATGGCAAGTCTTATGTTTTATATATCTGATCAGTATAATTTTACAGTGTAATAATAATAGCTTCATAGGAAAAACTTTTCAAAGCACCTGAGAGAGCTATTTACCCCTCTGGTGAATAAAAAATAAATCACTCTCATATACTGAATGGCTAGGATCTTGAAGAAAATCAGTGTAATCAGAGCTCAATTACTCCTTTTACATTATACCAGTCTCTCTTTTCCACTCTTTCCTAGGGATGTGAATCATTTTTTAACGATTTAAATTATCGTCCGATATTTTTAATATCGTCATTAATCAATAAGAGTGTGAAACAATAGAAATTCCCCCGATTTATCGTAAAAAAACCCATTAATCATCTTAGTGCGCATTAACGGGTTAGTGCGCACTAACAGGAAGTTAGTGCGCACTACCCATTGTTAGTGCGCACTAACAGAAAATGATACAATTTGACATTTTTCAGGTCAATTAAGGTCAGTTAGGAATGAATATGTATTCCTATTGGCTGCCCTCTTATTTATTGATGTTACCAAAGTTCCCACTGAGGTGATGGTTTAATATATGGGGGATGGGAAATGGAAACGGTTGGTAGCTTGACAAAGAGGAGGGAAAGGGGGAGGTGATGGGCCAAGCAGTCCCACTTCCTGGTCTCTGAAGGACAGATCTCTTCAGAAAATCAGAGCTGCTGAATGCAGGGGCTGTCACCCCCTTCACATCCCTCTCCCCCCCCCCCCCCCATTCACTGTGCTCGTTTGCAGTTCCTGTGTTAAACTAAACTTCTTTTTTTTCACTAGAGTAGAATAAAATAAAATGAAGTTCTTTGTGTATTAAACTAAAGACACTTTACATAAAATGAAATTAAGTACTTCTCTATATGCTACTTTAGTGAAACAAAACATTTAATAAAGAAATTTGCAGCCTGAGCTTCAAAACATTAACATACTATAGAAAAACTAAACAAAAAACTTTATTAATAATTTATTATATTTACAGTGGTTAAATTTAAAGAGCAGGCTAAGGCTAGACTGGCTACTGGCTAGTGGCTACTGCTGGCACTGTCACTGCTGCAATCTGCTGGCACTTTTTTTCTCTTTCTGACTAGTGTGTGCTGTATCTGGTAGCAAAATGGCCACGGGGGACAGCACCAAGCATGCGCGGCTTAGTGCGCACCTCTAGCTAATGAACATTTCCTCAAATGTTACTTTTAAACCATTAAGTAACAATTTTTGATAGTGTGCACTAACTCGTATTAGTGCGCACTATTCAGAAAAACAATTTTTTTACCAAAAAAATCATGCCGATCAGATTTTTTTATCCCACCAGACGAACCCGATCGTTAAAACGATCGGGCACACGATTCACATCCCTACTCTTTCCCCTTAGTCTATAAAAACTGTCTAAGATTCACGGTACATCTATATTTAGCTCACTCTAGCTATTCTATTTTTTCCTTACCTTGATCATAAATTTAAAATTAGAATTCCCATTCACTCATTACACAAACACATGCACGCTTAGCACACTCACTAGTGTTTCTGTCACTGTCCTTCCAACTTAAAGTATGCTTTTTTAACTTTTATTTAGGCCTGAGAGCCAAGCCTGAGAACAGCACACCTGCTCTAGTAAAAAAATCACTGATGCTCTGCCTCACTTCTAAATTGTAACAGAATTTTCTTCAAGTTTATATCCCTGCTTTTGTGATGCTACTAACTAAAATAGTCCCTATGTTGTCTGAGATCTCAATAAACCAAGCCTTGTTCAGACTCTTCTCCTCCCAGGTTTAAGAATGCAAGGTCCTAGGAAAATTTTGACAAAATGTCTTAAAACAGACTCAGAAACTCAAGAGTAGCTGAACATAGCACAATTTAAGTGTCAATATGCCAGCGTCCTCACCCTTTTGTTTACCATCTTGTCAGTTAGGTTAAATAGGATACAGTTTCAGAATGTTACCAGTACTGCCTGAATTAACTATTTGATAAGGGAAAACCCAGTCCCGACTACCTAAACACTGACTAGATTGGGGTCAATTTTATAGTAAACTTCAATTTAAATTCTCAGAAATGTTCACTAATGTGTTCCTACAGTGACAAAAGTCCGTCCAATAACACCCAGTACTATCTAGGGGCAATTCACATCTACATTAGCCAAAAAATTCATGTGGGCACTGGTGCCAAAATTAAAGTGCAAAAGATATTCATGAACAAAATAATAACTCATTAGAGACATTCTCCTCTCATATGTTCCCTATACTTAATTTGACTTCTGTTTACTATTTTTATTTAATTTAATCCCAGGAATGGCAAGACTGAATTAAGGCAGTATTCACTATTTTATTTTTTTTAGCATGCTTTCATATATGACATGCTCTCTTCCAGGGCCCCTGACCTCTGCTCACTTGCCCTCTCCCTTTATTTTTGCATGTTTTGGCTTTATACTTTTATACCCTCTGCAACAGGACCACGACTTGCCGCTGATGTCATCATGTCATCACTGAAATCAAGGCCTTCATCCCTTTGCGGCACTGAGAGCATTCCTGCCACTCCTGGACACCTCCTACCGCCCCAAATTCTCAGTCCATAGCAATACACTCTCAATCTTGTCATCGCTGTGGCCTTAACATTAGTGGAAGCAGCGGTGACAGCAGCACCCGACTCCATGCTGCTTACTCTGCCCCTTCTCCCCTACAGTACAACACTGACTCTCTAGAGCTATAAGACGCCTTCCACTGCTCCTGTGGCAATTATAATAGCAGCTCCCAAGGGTTTACTTTCAGTTAGCCATTAGCCATTGCTTGCAGTCCTACGTTCCTGGCTGAGGCATCTACAAGCTATCTAAAAATTAATGCTTATTTATATCTGGGCTAAGAATATTCCTTATCTGGTTTTTGTAACATTTTATGCCTTTGAGTGGGGTTTATTGTTATTGTGACCTTAAATCCTAAAGTGTGTGTTGTGTGTTGGAGCTGAAAGCACACAAAAAAAGGTTCTGTGTGGTCTAAATGAGGATATCGAGTGGGCAGCATTTATATAGGTTAGATTATTGACATCAAACAGGCAGCATCCATATTGTCTAATGTATTTTATCTTGGTAAAGGACGTGTTGGCAAAATATAGGGTTTATAGTTAGTCGCACCGAGGATGTATCTCCTATGGCTACTGCCTAGGAGAGAAGGCTTAGGTCGGCCGTCATAACTGGTGATAGGGATGTGAATCGGGCTTCGGACGATTGAAAATATCGGACGATATTTTCAAAATCATCAGAAATTGGGGGCTCCCCCAAAACGATAGGAAAACCCCACGATATTGATCGTGGGGGTTCTCTTATCGTTTTGGGGCAGGGCGGGAAAAACAGCACACAAAAATAACCCCTAAACCCACCCCGACCCTTTAAAACTAATACCTTAGCTTCCCCCACCCTCCTGACCCCCCAAAAAATGTTTTACAGGTACCTGGTGGTCCAGTGGGGGTCCCTGGAGTGATCTCCCACTCCTGGGCTGTCGGCTGCCACTAATCAAAATGGCGCCGATGGCCTTTTGCCCTTACCATGTGACAGGGTATCCGTGCCATTGGCCGGACCCTGTCACATGGTAGGAGCACTGGATGGCCGGCGCCATCTTGTGCTCCTACCATGTGACAGGGGCTGACCAATGGCACCGGTAGCCCCTGTGACATAGTAAGGGCAAAGGCTATCGGCGCCATTTTGAATACTGGCAGCCAACGGTCCGAGTGCAGGAGGTCGCTCCCGGACCCCCGCTGGACTTTTGGCAAGTCTTGTGGGGGTCAGGAGGGTCCCCCAAGACTTGCCAAAAGCCCCTGGTGGTCCAGCGAGGCTGGAATGTTAGGAATTATTAGGAAGAGAATGGTGAATAACACAGAAAATGTGCTCACAAGTTAGAAAATTGGGCGTACATGCACGCGCGCGCCGGATAGCGCACGCACATGTATGCCCGCACGCTGCTTTGAAAATCTACCCCTAAGTGTGTAAGATGGGGAAAAAAAACGTATAAATATCAAAAACTGCAACCAAAAATTTTGAATAAAATGCATTATTTACTATAGCTCTGCAGCCAAGCTAGATGTGTTTAGCCATATCACATCATTTTTATCCAAGTGATGATTTTTTGTAGTAAGTTATACTGGCTATGAAATGATTTGTATTAAAGTTTTAATATACAATTGGAAATCAGAAATATTATAGTGCATTGGAAAGTATCCTGTTCAACCTATGACATTAAATAAATTAAGAAACTTGGTGTCATATTGTAAAATGACCAGGTTTTTTTTTTTTTCCAATTAATAATTTACAAGAAGAGCAGACAAACTCCACAGGAAACATTTTCCACTGATATGCACCCTGTGGCTAAAATACCTTGTATACTATTTTTTTTTTAAGATGGAACAATAACTTTACAGGCCTGATAAATTTAAAGCATGTGAGATTTAACACTACCACCTCTGCAAAATTAAACTTGTGTGAATGCGTGCAGTGGGAAAATTAAAACATAATCCGCATATCATTTTCTTTGTCTATGAAATATTTTCTCATTCACCTGTTTCAGTTCAGATTTATGATTTCATCAAAGCTGTTGTAATAATGGTAATGTCCCAGTTATTTCTTCTTTATCTTCCCATTCTGTTGCTGGGTGCTTGACATGGACTATTATCCGTTTGTCCGGTTGTATATTCCACCTACATTACTATCCCTGAGAGGAATGGTTTAAACTGGTTTCCAGCTTGGAACAAGAAGAAAGCTGTTTTGTTCACTTATTTAAAAATACATTCAGATTATCTTGCCACAGGGTCAGGGGGAGTTAAAATGAGAATCCTATATTCTCTTGGGGAGTTTAAAGTAAAGGCCATCACTCTTCTTAATTAGGGCTTTTCATATCAGCTCTGACTGAAATCACCTTAGTTGCCTTTTCAAGCTCTCACCTGATTCTAATTAGGCCCCTTGGAACATTAACCTGGCTTTTTTTCCTCATGATTCATCTCATTAGAAAAACAGATAAGGGGGTTTGTAATATGTGTAATGCGAGAAATATAAGTGCAACCACACAGCTAAGCAATTCCTTAATGAAAATTAATAGCAGTCCATATGGGCATGCATTATATAATATCAGTGCCTATTGCCCTCTACCTTAGCTCATTAAGCATGCCAGTGCTTGAGATGATCTCTTTGTAGGAGGTCAGAAAAGGATGTCTACTGGTCTGCTTGAACAATTACCCATATAAAACTGTGTTATTGTGTTTAATAAAGGTTCCCTGTGATAATTACTGTACTCTATGCATTCTATTCAGTGCTCCAGAAAATGTGAGATTATAGATATGCTTAGTCTGACACTTTAAAAGAAGAATTAGAACACAGGTGGCCAACTTTCTTTGTACTCGGGTCAAACAATTATTTTGGCATTAACCAACCATAGAACTGCAAGGCCTGTCAGATGGAGCAAAAAACAATAGCAGAAAACAAGGGGCAAATAAAAAAAACGCATGACCTAGCTAAACCACAGGCAATGGGGTACTCTGGTTGGTATAAACAGGCTACAACTACATGCCAGCAGGTTGGTGGTCACCAGGTACCATCCAGAAAGGCCATAGGGTCCTAGTTGATGACCAGGCATTTGGGTAACTGGCTTACTAGTTTTGGCTGTTGTTTAGATTATTAGTAAACTTTGTGGTAAAGCATGCAGGAGATGTGGCAGAAGGAGCTGTGTATTGGGCTAAGTATGAGTTTTCATATGCTCGTCTACCAGGAATGGTGGAAAAACAAAACAACAAAAAACTAGCTTGAATAATGAGAGATATTTTACAATTTGGTCAAGCTTCTATGGCTCTCAGCTGGGATATATCCTTATTCCTTAGCAGTGTAGACAGGAATAACTAATAGACAGACAGGCTCCAGATTTTCAGGACAGGGTGATTTAATACTGGTTTTACTCCACTGTGTACACATGGAGTTTTAGGGTTGCCTTTCTTAATGAATGCACTAGGGTTCCTTAGCTGGGACTTTTAATGGGACTTTTGATTGGACTGGTCTATTTAGTTTGCTGATGTGTGAAATTTGAATAATCCCAGTGGTTAGTGGGCAGGATCATCATAAAGTGAGTTTTGGGAATGCCCACATGAAACAATTTCAACATCATTGGGTTTTAGTTGTTCCACCGTGAATACTGATTGATAATTCTATTAGTATAAAAGGTAATGTTAATACAATTTCCTTAGCTTATGTCATTATCTGTTCACTAAAATAAAAAACAGATATTGTTTTTCAATTATTATTAAAATCTGAAATTGATGTGTTGTTTATTACTGAAAGCTAGCTTTCTGAGGCGGATAATGCTTTGTTGCAGCTTACCTGTCCTCCTGGATTTATTTATGTCCATATAGCAAGGAACCACAGAAAAGGAGGTGGGATAGTTTTATTTTATAAGGACCATTTATCTTTACACTCTGTTTCAATCAACATGGCAGGTGAATGTGATAACATTTTATTTATTATTTATTTACGGATTTATATACCGAAGGTTCCTGTATAATATACATATCACCCCGGTTTACAATGAACAGTAACTATCGCTTCAAGTTAGCGGTTTACAATGAACATAGTTAATCCAAGAAACAGAAAAAAATATATATATATAACAATGCTAACAATTAATAAATAACAATGCTAACAATTAATAAATAACAATTAATAGATGAAAATAAATGCAATAACAATTAATAAATAATTAATAAATAAACAACAATAAATATCAATGAAAAATGGCAATAAAAAATGACAATAAATAAAATACAATAGCAGTTGGTAAAATAACATGAGGGTTAATGAGAAAAATAACATGGTTAAATAACAAGGTTATGTGAAATATGCTGGGGCTAAATTAATTTAGCCACATTGTGGCTAAATTAGACGACTGGCATTTGTTTGTTTTATTGTCCCCTAATATTCTGACTAAGGATTTATCTGTCCTAGCAGATTTTATATCAGCTGTACAGGTGTGCTCCAAAAAATTATTAATTCTTGGGAATTTTAATTTACACTGTGACAGTCACCTGAAGAATATATTCCAGGATTATCGATGTTGCTAACTGCTTTTCAGCTGCAACAGCTGTTTACTGTACCATAAGGGTGGACATATCTTAGATCAAATTTTAATTCCTAATCAACATCAGTTACAGTATGCGCCAGAATCCCTATCAGTTCAGACAGTTCCTTGCACTGATCACTATCTTATTAAAATGACCATTCAGCTATTATCAAAGGCCAAGGAAGCTGAAGAATGTGTTGAAAGTAGATATGGCCCCACCTCAATGGATGTTGATCTTTTTAACATTAAGTGGGAAGAACAAAAACCTAACATATTAAATGATTCAGTTGAGATTCTTGCTACATCATTGGTTTCAATGTTATCAATGATTTCAGATTCTATTGTCCCCTAGAAATTAAACAAAATTAACTTATAAACATAAGAGAGTGAGCTAGTATTCTCAAGAATTAAGGCTGAAGAAAAGGGAATTGTAAAGAACTGAAAGATTTTGGAGGTACTATGCATCTGAAGAAAATTTGTCACATTATAGACAAGATCGAATACAGAGACCTCTTTATAGCAACGAGAAAGACATGTGTAGCTACATGTTTAAAGAGTTCTCTGAATAACTCTCATGAGTTATTTACTATTATTAATGAAGTTTTAAAATCAGCTATGACAGTGACAGTTAATAATGAACTGAAGCCGGGTGAGTTTTCTAATTACTTTCATAGGAAAGTTATAGACATGAAGATTGAAACAATAACAACTATTGATCATCCTAGCTCTTCTATTACTACCCCATTGCCCCGATGAAACTCATTTGAAGTAATTAGCAGCATAGTAGAACTTGAGTTCTATTTAACCAAAATAAAAAATTTGTATTAGTCTCTTGATCTCTGTCCATTCTGGATGTTTTCATTTTTAAAAAGTGAATTCCTAAGTATTTTGGGCAACATGGTAAACATATCCTTAGAGGAAGACCTTCTGCATGATATTTTGAAGAGATCTTGACCAATAAAAAAGAAAGGAAGCTTGCCAGATGAATTTCAATCAAGTTATAGACTGATAGCAAATATCATTGGGCAAACTAATTGAAAAGGCAGTGCTTTCACAGTTGACTAACCTTATAGACATGTATCATGTACTACATCATAATCAATGTGGTTTTAGAACCAAACATATACTGAGACATTGTTAGTCTCTGTGAATGATCTCGTGTTGAGAAATCTTGATAAGGGAAATTTAGTGATAGGAATTTATTTAGATGTTGCTTCAGCTTTTAATGTGTTTGACCCCTGAATACTTTTAACTAAATTAAGAGCCTTAGGAATTGGTGGTAAAGTACTGCAATGGTTCACAACATATCTTACTAATCATGATCTTCAGGTGAAGGTCACTGGACAAGCTCTAGAGGCAGTGGAATCCCATGGGACTCCTTTATATTAGCAACCCTTTTTAATATATTTGTCCAACTTTTGTGTGTGTTTCTTGATTCCCTTAAAGTAAAGTTCATGTTTTATGCTGATGATATTCAGCTATATTTGTTAGGAAGCGCTAGGAGAGCAGTTCCGCTTACCAGGGGAATATGTGTTCTTGGACCACAGCTGGACCCCAGAGGAACTCTGAAGAGGTTTCCGCGGTAGGGAGGCATGCCCGAGCATAGGCTGGACAGGAGCGAGGCAGGACTGAAGACAGATGACTGAAGATATTGACCCTCCTCCGGACCTGCACACTTTGGGAAGACCATCAATGCAATGGTGGTCTTATGAACAGTCCTCCGACCGTTCCAAGCCCTTTCGGACCTGCCACTGGGTGACGGCAAGAATCGGCAGGCCAGATGGAGACCAGGGCAATGAAGACCGGAACATGGAGATACAGACAAAGACTCAGGAATGAGGTACTTGGATGCACAGACGAGACTCAGAAACTAGATACTTGGATGCACAGACGAAGACTCAGGAACGAGGTACTCAGAAAGGTTCAAGTTTTAAGAAGAGTCAAGCTAGGTTCAAGGTATTCAGGAGAGTCAAGCAAGTACTGGGTTGAGGCTGTGACGCAAATGAGAGAATCCTACCACATTTCAAGATAAAATATTGCATACTAATGCTAGATTTAATGTGGTAAATAACAACACCTTTGTTACTTGTAATTAGGGATGTGAATCGTGTCCTCGATCGTCTTAACGATCGATTTCGGCTGGGAGGGGGAGGGAATCGTATTGTTGCCGTTTGGGGGGGGTAAAATATCGTGAAAAATCGTGAAAAATCGAAAAATCGCAAAACCGGCACATTAAAACCCCCTAAAACCCACCCCCGACCCTTTAAATTAAATCCCCCACCCTCCCGAACCCCCCCCCAAATGACTTAAATAACCTGCGGGTCCAGCGGCGGTCCGGAACGGCAGCGGTCCGGAACGGGCTCCTGCTCCTCAATCTTGTTGTCTTCAGCCGGCGCCATTTTCCAAAATGGCGGCGAAAAATGGCGGCGGCCATAGACGAACACGATTGGACAGCAAGAGGTCCTTCCGGACCCCCGCTGGACTTTTGGCAAGTCTCGTGGGGGTCAGGAGGCCCCCCACAAGCTGGCCAAAAGTTCCTGGAGGTCCAGCGGGGGTCAGGGAGCGATTTCCCGCCGCAAATCGTTTCCGTACGGAAAATGGCGCCGGCAGGAGATCGACTGCAGGAGGTCGTTCAGCGAGGGTTCCGGCGCCTCGCTGAACGACCTCCTGCAGTCGATCTCCTGCCGGCGCCATTTTCCGTACGAAAACGATTCGCGGCGGGAAATCGCTCCCTGACCCCCGCTGGACCTCCAGGAACTTTTGGCCAGCTTGTGGGGGGCCTCCTGACCCCCACGAGACTTGCCAAAAGTCCAGCGGGGGTCCGGAAGGACCTCCTGCCATCATAGAAACATAGAAACATAGAAATGACGGCAGAAGAAGACCAAATGGCCCATCTAGTCTGCCCAGCAAGCTTCACACATATTTTCTCTCATACTTATCTGTTTCTCTTAGCTCTTGGTTCTATTTCCCTTCCATCCCCACCTTTAATGTAGAGAGCAGTGATGGAGCTGCATCCAAGTGAAATATCTAGCTTGATTAGTTTGGGGTAGTAGCCGCCGCAATAAGCAAGCTGCACCCATGCTTATTTGTTTTACCCAGACTATGTTATTAGCCCTTATTGGTTGTTTTTCTTCTCCCCTGCCATTGAAGCAGGGAGCTATGCTGGATATGCGTGACGTATAAGTCTTCTCCCATGCCGTTGAAGCAGAGAGCCATGCTGGATGTGCATCAAAAGTGAAGTATCAGGCCCATTTGGTTTGGGGTAGTAACCGCCGTAACAAGCCAGCTACTCCCCGCTTTGTGAGTGCGAACCCTCTTTTCTTCTCCCCTGCCGTTGAATCAGAGAACTATGCTGTATATGCATTGAAAGTGAAGTATCAGGCTTATTTGATTTGGGGTAGTAACCGCCGTAACAAGCCAGCTACTCCCCTCTTTGTGAGTGTGAATCCTTTTTTCCACATTTCCTCTTGCTGTTGAAGCTTAGAGCGATGTTGGAGTCACGCCTGTGTATGTTTATTTAATAAGGGTATTGACTCCAGGCAGTAGCCATCATTCTGGCGAGTCACCCACTCTTCATTGGCAGCCTCTTGACTTTATGGATCCACAGTGTTTATCCCACGCCCCTTTGAAGTCCTTCACAGTTCTGGTCTTCACCACATCCTCCGGAAGGGCATTCCAGGCATCCACCACCCTCTCCGTGAAGAAATACTTCCTGACATTGGTTCTGAATCTTCCTCCCTGGAGCTTCAAATCGTGACCCCTGGTTCTGCTGATTTTTTTCCTTAGGAAAAGGTTTGTCGTTGTCTTTTGATCATTAACACCTTTCAAGTATCTGAAAGTCTGTATCATATCACCTCTGCTCCTCCTTTCCTCCAGGGTGTACATATTTAGATTCTTCAATCTCTCCTCGTACGTCATCCGATGAAGATCCTCCACCTTCCTGGTCGCCCTTCTCTGTACCGCCTCCATCTTGTCTTTGTCTTTTTGAAGGTACGGTCTCCAGAACTGAACACAGTACTCCAGGTGAGGCCTCACCAAGGACCTGTACAAGGGAATAATCACTTCCCTTTTCTTACTCGATATTCCTCTCTCTATGCAGCCCAGCATTCTTCTGGCTTTAGCTATCGCCTTGTCGCATTGTTTCGCCGACTTCAGATCATTAGACACCATCACCCCAAGGTCCCTCTCCTGCTCCGTGCACATCAGCCTTTCCCCCCCCATTGAATACAGTTCATTTGGATTTCCACTCCCCATATGCATGACTTTGCACTTCTTGGCATTGAATCTCAGCTGCCATATCTTCGACCACTCTTCCAGTTTCCTTAGATCCCGTCTCATTCTCTCCACTCCTTCCGGCGTGTCCACTCTGTTGCAGATCTTAGTGTCATCCGCAAAAAGACAAACCTTACCTTCTATCCCGTCCGCAATGTCGCTCACAAAGATATTGAACAGGACCGGTCCCAACACCGATCCTTGCGGTACACCACTTAAAACCGCTCTCTCTTCAGAGAAGGTTCCATTTACCATCACACATTGTCTTCTGTCCGTCAACCAATTTGCAATCCAGGTCACCACCTCGGCACTCACTCCCAAGCTTCTCGTTTTATTCACCAGTCTCCTGTGCGGAACCGTATCAAAAGCTTTGCTGAAATCCAAGTATATGATATCGAGCGCTCTTCCTCTATCTAATTCCTTGGTTACCCAGTCAAAAAAGTCAATCAGATTTGTCTGACAGGATCTTCCTCTGGTGAATCCATGCTGCCTCTGGTCCATCAATTCTCCGGACTGTAGATAGTTCACCATCCAATTCTCCGGACTGTAGATAGTTCACCATCCAATCGTGTTCGTCTATGGCCGCCGCCATTTTTCGCCGCCATTTTGGAAAATGGCGCCGGCTGAAGACAACAAGATTGAGGAGCAGGAGCCCGTTCCGGACCGCTGCCGTTCCGGACCGCTGCTGGACCCGCAGGTTATTTAACTCATTTGGGGGGGTTCGGGAGGGTGGGGGGATTTAATTTAAAGGGTCGGGGGTGGGTTTTAGGGGGTTTTAGTGTGCCGGCTCACGATTCTAACGATTTATAACGATAAATCGTTAGAATCTCTATTGTATTGTGTTCCATAACGGTTTAAGACGATATTAAAATTATCGGACGATAATTTTAATCGTCCTAAAACGATTCACATCCCTACTTGTAATAGGGTGGCAAAAAAGGTTTACTGTTCCATGACAGCAGTTATCCTGGCATAGTGGCAATCATCACATGCAATAAAATGAGGTCTTATTTCTCTGACATACCTACACAGCCCTGGTGGGCCAATAAAAATACCTTTTCTTGCTTGCCCTCTCTTTCTAAAGCCAGAATGCTAGGTGGAAGTATATTAGTAGTGGGACATTGGATGATTCAGGCTGCTCAACAAAAAGAACAACAGGGAAAGGAAGTTCAAACACATATTAGGGAAGTATCTGTACTTCCAACAATCCAGTGGGAGCACTGAGAGGAGAGGATCACTTTGCTGGTGGCTGGAAAGAATCAGTAACTACTGCTTGGAGAAATTGTTAAAACTTAAAAGTATTGGGAAGAAGTAAACTATTGGGGTATATTATTTAGTGTGTTCGTGTGTTTTGATTTAAATAGGTAATCAGAAAAGCAAGCAACAGAAGTTTGGGTGGTTTATTTATTTATTTATTTATTTAAGTCTTTTTATACCGTTGTTAAGTAGCTTCGTCACAACGGTTTACAGTAGCCACATAAAAATAAGGATGCTGAAACATTAATTTACACAGGTGCCATATTGGTCCGGTACATAGTTTTTAAAAATAAAATAATTGGAATGTGATATAATACTGTTTTGTTTTAAATAGGTAATCAGTGACTCCCTCACAGGCTTTCTGCTTCGGATATATTTAAAAACGTTTTTACTGTGAGTTTTTGCCTCTACGGCCAACTTCTTTTCAAATTCCCTCTTAGCCTGTCTTATCAATGTCTTACATTTAACTTTCCAATGTTTATGTATTATCCTATTTTCTTCTGTTGGATCCTTTTTCCAATTTTTGAATGAAGATCTTTTGGCTAAAATAGCTTCTTTCACCTCCCCTTTTAACCATGCCGGTAATCGTTTTGCCTTCTTTCCACCTTTCTTAATGTGTGGAATACATCTGGACTGTGCTTTTAGAATGGTATTTTTTAACAATGACCATGCCTCTTGCACATTTTTTACTTTTGTAGCTGCTCCTTTCAGTTTTTTTCTAACAATTTTTCTCATTTTATCAAAGTTTCCCTTTTGAAAGTTTAGCACTAGAACCATGGATTTGCATACTGTTCCTCTTCCAGTCATTAATTCATATTTGACCATATTATGATCACTATTGCCAAGCGGCCCTACCACTGTTACCTTTCTCACCAAGTCCTGTGCTCCACTGAGAATTAGATCTAAAATTGCTCCCTCTCTCGTCGGTTCCTGAACCAATTGCTCCATAAAGCTATCATTTATTCCATCCAGGAACGTTATCTCTCTAGCGTGTCCCGATGATACATTTACCCAGTCAATATTGGGGTAATTGAAGTCTACAAAGTCAATAGTGCAAGTAGGAGAATGAAGTCCCATTCACTGATATAAGAATTTTATTGAACAGAAGTTCATGCTTCATAAATAATTCATTCCATACGGCAACTCCAGACGGGTAACAACAGAGAATTTAAAGTCCCTTTAAATTCTCTGTTGTTACCCGTCTGGAGTTGCCGTATGGAATGAATTATTTATGAAGCATGAACTTCTGTTCAATAAAATTCTTATATCAGTGAATGGGACTTCATTCTCCTACTTGCACTATTGACTTTGTGGATTTGCTTATGTGCAAGGTTGACAACGGGTAACAACAGAGAATTTAAAGTCCCTTTAAATTCTCTGTTGTTACCCGTCTGGAGTTGCCGTATGGAATGAATTATTTATGAAGCATGAACTTCTGTTCAATAAAATTCTTATATCAGTGAATGGGACTTCATTCTCCTACTTGCACTATTGACTTTGTGGATTTGCTTATGTGCAAGGTTGCTTCTGTATATTTCTGGTAATTGAAGTCTCCCATTATTACCGCACTACCAATTTGGTTAGCTTCTCTAATTTCTCTTAGCATTTCACTGTCCGTCTCACCATCTGACCAGGTGGATGGTAGTATACTCCTATCACTATAGTCTTCCCCGATACACAAGGGATTTCTACCCATAAAGATTCAATTTTGCATTTTGTCTCATGCAGGATGTTTATCCTGTTGGACTCTATGCCATCCTGGACATAAAGCACCACACCGCCTCCTGGGTGCTCCTCTCTGTCATTGCAATATAATTTGTACCCCGGTATAGCACTGTCCCATTGGTTATCCTCCTTCCACCATGGCTCTGAGATGCCAGTTAAGTCTATGTCATCATTCACTGCTATACATTCTAATTCTCCCATCTTACGTTTTAGACTTCTGGCATTAGCATACAAACATTTCAAAGTTTGCTTTTTGTTTGTATTTTCATTCTGCTTTTTAATTGATAGGGATAAATTCGAATATTTTAGCTCAGGTGAGTTTTTAGTTACAGGCACTTGGACTACTTTTCTTATTTTGGAACCTCACTGTCGGGATGCCCTAATTCTAATGCATCATTAGTATCCTTTGAAGATACCTCTCTCCGAACCATGCGCTGCTGAGCGACTGTCGGCTTTCCCCTTTGTTCTAGTTTAAAAGCTGCTCTATCTCTTTTTTAAAGGTTAGCACCAGCAGTCTGGTTCCACCCTGGGTAAGGTGGAGCCCATCCCTTCGGAAGAGACTCCCCCTTCCCCTAAAGGTTCCCCAGTTCCTATCAAAACTGAATCCCTCTTCCTTTTACCATTGTCTCATCAATGCATTGAGACTCCAGAGCTCTGCCTGCCTCTGGTGACCTGCGCATGGAACAGGAAACATTTCAGAGAATGCTACCCTGGAGATTCTGGATTTAAGCTTTCTACCTAAGAGCCTAAATTTGGCTTCCAGAACCTCGCTCCCACATTTTCCTATGTCGTTGGTGCCCACATGTACCACGACAGCCGGCTCCTCCCCATCACTATCTAAAATCCTACTAGGTGATGCGTGAGGTCCGCCACCTTTGCACCAGGTAGGCATGTTACCAGGTGATCTTCACACCCACCAGCCACCCTGCTATCTACATTCCTAATATCTCTCACCCCTCAACCAGCTCTTGGGTCTCACCCTGTTCTCCATAACTCTACTGAATGCTCAGTCACTTGCAAAAAAACCCCACCTCTTATATGACTACCTCATGGATGAGCAGCCAGACCTGTGCGCCATCACAGAAACATGGCTAAAACCTGAAGACATGGTCCTCCTCAATCAACTCCCTCTACAAACCTTCGACATCTTCTCCATCCCCAGACTGAAAAAAAGAGGTGGCGGCCTGCTACTCGCTGCCAACAAAAAACTTGGTCTGTCACCACATTCAACTATCTCCTCACATTCCCTGGAATTCTCAGTCTTCAAATCTTCTCATTTACAAATTGTCCTTATCTACGCCCCCCCTGGACATCTCGACTCAGACCCCTCTCCATTAATAGAAAACATTGCAAAACACATTAACACTGACTCGCCGACCATTCTGTTAGGAGACTTCAATCTTCATGTGGACACCACTCCTCGCTCCTCCAACTGCGAATCCTTCCTCAACTCCCTCAACTGCATGGGATTCAAGCAGCTCGTCAATGAACCCACCCATAAAGCAGGACACACTCTGGATCTCATCTTCATCAAGCAAGGCCTTACTCTAGCATCACACATCAAATGTCTGCCAATTCCTTGGTCGGACCACAAGCTTATTTCTACTTCCCTCCGAAACCAACAATCCATTCCCTTGGTAACACAAAAATCCACAGTCCAATTTAGATAGCTATGTAACCAGGAAACCCTCATTTCTCACCTAGCTTCGGAGTTAAACCAAATCGACCTTACGGATGCTGTCACTGCTCTGACCTCTTGGTCAAAAATCACAAACAAAGTGGCAGACATAACCTGCCCTTTTATAACTAAAGTCATCAGCTCCAACAATGACAAAAAAAAACCATGGTTCACCCCACAATTAACAACCTTGAAATGGGAACTTAGAAAAAAGGAACAGAATTGGCGAAGGAACCCCTCTTCTTATAACTTGTCGGCCTTTAAATCGCTCATGCACCAATACAGGATTATCATTCTTCAGACAAAAAGAGACTTCTACTCCCAAAAAATCAACCACTTCATCTACAACCCAAAAGCCCTCTTCTCCCTGGTCTCATCGCTCACCAAACCACCAACCTCAACCATTCCAGATGACAAAGCTGCTACTAAAGCCACCGAACTTGCTTCATACTTCCAGAACAAAATAATTAACTTACTCACCTCCCGTACAGTTAATAATGTGCCTACCCAGCATCAGCCTACCCAGCATCAGCCATGTTCTGCTGACCTGCTATTCAGCTCAAATTATTCTCAACTTCCCTCAGCATCCTCACGACTAACGGCATGCTTAGAAGATTTCGAGCTTACATCCCCTTTAGAGATAGAAAACCTAAGGAAACTCAAGCCATCCTCACACCCACTTGATGCGATTCCAGCTAACCTTCTTATAGCAAGCACCAAAGAAGTCACCAAACCTATTTCCCAGATCATCAACACCTCCCTTTCTCAGGGCCTGGTCCCTGACCCCCTCAAACTTGCCATCTTAAAACCCTTATTAAAAAAACCAAATCTCTCTACAGACAACCCAGCTAACTTTCGCCCGATTGCTAATCTTCCGATCATTGCTAAAATTCTGGAAAGAATAGTCAACAAACAACTCTCTGAATTCCTGGACAATAACAATATCCTCTCCCTGGCTCAACTTGGTTTTCGCAAATCCCGTAGTACCGAAACTCTTCTTTTATCCCTGTCAGACAACATTCTCATGAATCTAGAAAACAAACAGTCCTGCCTGCTCATCCTCCTTGACCTTCCGGCCGCCATCGACACGGTCAACCACGATTGTCTCATCGAAAGATTATCCGAGAATGGCATTAAAAACAAAGCTCTAGACTGGTTCAAATCTTTCCTCCAGAACAGGAACTACAAGGTCAAGATCAACAGCAAGGAGTCACCACCATTCAGTTCCACTCTAGGAGTCCCTCAAGGTTCATCGCTATCCCCAACTTCATTTAAAATCTATCTTCTCCTGCTTTGTCATCTCCTTTCTGAACTAAAGTTAACCCATTACTTATATGCAGACGATGTCCAAATCCTTATTCCGATTACAGAGTCACAGCACAAGACCGTACATTTTTGGAACTCCTGCCTTCTCTCCATTAACAATCTCCTGTCAAACCTCAACTTGATACTCAACGCTGATAAGACAGAGCTCCTCATGATCACTCAAGATGGCAACCTTCCACTACCCAGTGCCAAACTCACACCGCTCCCAGTTTTTTCCCCTCGGGTCAGAAACTTGGGGGTCGTCATGGATAATCAACTGAGTTATTCAGGTTTCATCAACACCATGAACATAAGAACATAAGAACATAAGAAAATGCCATACTGGGTCAGACCAAGGGTCCATCAAGCCCAGCATCCTGTTTCCAACAGTGGCCAATCCAGGCCATAAGAACCTGGCAAGTACCCAAAAACTAAGTCTATTCCATGTAACCATTGCTAATGTTAGTGGCTATTCTCTAAGTGAACTTAATAGCAGGTAATGGACTTCTCCTCCAAGAACTTATCCAATCCTTTTTTAAACACAGCTATACTAACTGCACGAACCACATTCTCTGGCAACAAATTCCAGAGTTTAATTGTGCGTTGAGTAAAAAAGAACTTTCTCCGATTAGTTTTAAATGTGCCCCATGCTAACTTCATGGAGTGTCCCCTAGTCCTTCTACTATCCGAAAGAGTAAATAACCGATTCACATCTACCCGTTCTAGACCTCTCATGATTTTAAACACCTCTATCATATCCCCCCTCAGTCGTCTCTTCTCCAAGCTGAAAAGTCCTAACCTCTTTAGTCTTTCCTCATAGGGGAGTTGTTCCATTCCCCTTATCATTTTGGTAGCCCTTCTCTGTACCTTCTGCATCGCAATTATATCTTTTTTGAGATGCGGCGACCAGAATTGTACACAGTATTCAAGGTGCGGTCTCACCATGGAGCGATACAGAGGCATTATGACATTTTCCGTTTTATTCATCATTCCTTTTCTAATAATTCCCAACATTCTGTTTGCTTTTTTGACTGCCGCCGCACACTGAACCGACGATTTCAATGTGTTATCCACTATGACACCTAGATCTCTTTCTTGGGTTGTAGCACCTAATATGGAACCCAACATCGTGTAATTATAGCATGGGTTATTTTTCCCTATATGCATCACCTTGCACTTATCCACATTAAATTTCATCTGCCATTTGGATGCCCAATTTTCCAGTCTCACAAGGTCTTCCTGCAATTTATCACAATCTGCTTGGGATTTAACTACTCTGCACAATTTTGTGTCATCTGCAAATTTGATTATCTCACTCGTCGTATTTCTTTCCAGATCATTTATAAATATATTGAACAGTAAGGGTCCCAATACAGATCCCTGAGGCACTCCACTGTCCACTCCCTTCCACTGAGAAAATTGCCCATTTAATCCTACTCTCTGTTTCCTGTCTTTTAGCCAGTTTGCAATCCACGAAAGGACATCGCCACCTATCCCATGACTTTTTACTTTTCCTAGAAGCCTCTCATGAGGAACTTTGTCAAACGCCTTCTGAAAATCCAAGTATACTATATCTACCGGTTCACCTTTATCCACATGTTTATTAACTCCTTCAAAAAAGTGAAGCAGATTTGTGAGGCAAGACTTGCCCTGGGTAAAGCCATGCTGACTTTGTTCCATTAAACCATGTCTTTCTATATGTTCTGTGATTTTGATGTTTAGAACACTTTCCACTATTTTTCCTGGCACTGAAGTCAGGCTAACCGGTCTGTAGTTTCCCGGATCGCCCCTGGAGCCCTTTTTAAATATTGGGGTTACATTTGCTATCCTCCAGTCTTCAGGTACAATGGATGATTTTAATGATAAGTTACAAATTTTTACTAATAGGTCTGAAATTTCATTTTTTAGTTCCTTCAGAACTCTGGGGTGTATACCATCCGGTCCAGGTGATTTACTACTCTTCAGTTTGTCAATCAGGCCTACCACATCTTCTAGGTTCACCGTGATTTGATTCAGTCCATCTGAATCATTACCCATGAAAACCTTCTCCATTACGGGTACCCTCCCCAACATCCTCTTCAGTAAACACCGAAGCAAAGAAATCATTTAATCTTTCCGCGATGGCCTTATCTTCTCTAAGTGCCCCTTTAACCCCTCGATCATCTAACGGTCCAACTGACTCCCTCACAGGCTTTCTGCTTCGGATATATTTAAAAAAGTTTTTACTGTGAGTTTTTGCCTCTACAGCCAACTTCTTTTCAAATTCTCTCTTAGCCTGTCTTATCAATGTCTTACATTTAACTTGCCAATGTTTATGCTTTATCCTATTTTCTTCTGTTGGATCCTTCTTCCAATTTTTGAATGAAGATCTTTTGGCTAAAATAGCTTCTTTCACCTCCCCTTTTAACCATGCCGGTAATCGTTTTGCCTTCTTTCCACCTTTCTTAATGTGTGGAATACATCTGGACTGTGCTTCTAGAATGGTATTTTTTAACAATGACCACGCCTCTTGGACATTTTTTACTTTTGTAGCTGCTCCTTTCAGTTTTTTTCTAACAATTTTTCTCATTTTATCAAAGTTTCCCTTTTGAAAGTTTAGCACGAGAGCCTTGGATTTGCACACTGTTCCTTTTCCAGTCATTAAATCAAATTTGATCATATTATGATCACTATTGCCAAGCGGCCCCACCACCGTTACCTCTCTCACCAAGTCCTGTGCTCCACTGAGAATTAGATCTAAAATTGCTCCCTCTCTCGTCGGTTCCTGAACCAATTGCTCCATAAAGCTATCATTTATTCCATCCAGGAACGTTATCTCTCTAGCGTGACCCGATGATACATTTACCCAGTCTATATTGGGGTAATTGAAGTCTCAGACCAACAAACCACAATGAGCAAGTACTGCACCTGAAGCAATATCATAGAATACAGATAGTGCAGATGAATGTTCAGTCCTGACACAAAACTTCAAAAGTCATATAAAATGTATGATGTTTTATTCCTTCAATATGGCAACTCCACAGATTTATACAGGCAGCAGCTTAATGGCGTCCCCCGACACGGACCCGTGTTTCGCCGCGGGCTGCATCGGGGGGGATCACCACTTCAGGCATTCACACAATAAGCTGTAACACGGAAAATAAACAAGCGTCAGGATAGACAAAAGAGGACTTACAACCGACCATAATGCATTGTACAAAACTTCACATACCTGTTCACAGCATTTAAAGATAGACGGGAGCGCAATGCCCTTTTACAATGACAGGTATTTAAAGATGACAGTTGGCGCCAAAATTACGGGAAGGCAACCACGTGAGTCAAGGGACTCCAGTCATTGGCTGCCGTTCCTATAAGGCACCAGAGCAGTACCAAGAACAGCCTACCCTGCTAGTCAGTATTCTTCAAAAAAATAAAAACCATTCGATCTCACGGTTTAAACCTTTCGGAAATACTGTATCTAGAGTAAAGATCCACCGTTGTTCAATCCTGCCTAATACCTCAGAGTAATTACCCCCACGAGCAGGACGCGGAACAACCTCAAGAACGCAAAATGAAAGGTCTGAGAGTGAATGAGATTTTTTAAGCCAGTGATCAACTAAGGGTTCCTTTTCACGTTGCAAACGGATATTAGAGCAATGCTCTATAATCCGGGTTTTTACCATCCGGGTAGTTTTGCCGACGTACACTAAAGAACAAGGGCAGGAAAGCATATAGACTACACCTGATGTAGTACAGTCAGAGTGAAAACGTAATTGAAACAGTTTACCAGTGGTCGGATGCCTCACACTAGTGGTAATTTTGGTGTATATACACACTGTGCAGTGACCACAAGGATAATGGCCAGGCTCACTGATGGGAACCGGAGATGCTGGAAGGTCTGCGTGAATCAATTTATCGCGTAGATTTCTACCACGCCGAAAAGTGAACCTCAAGGGATCAGTAAACAACGTATTTAAAGATAAAGCCTCCCAGTGTCTCCGAATCATATGAGTGATGGGCCGGCTCAAGGTCGAGAAGGGTAAAATGAAATTAGTCACTGATGACTCAGCGTGTTGAGGTATGTGAAGTTTTGTACAATGCATTATGGTCGGTTGTAAGTCCTCTTTTGTCTATCCTGACGCTTGTTTATTTTCCGTGTTACAGCTTATTGTGTGAATGCCTGAAGTGGTGATCCCCCCCGATGCAGCCCGCGGCGAAACACGGGTCCGTGTCGGGGGACGCCATTAAGCTGCTGCCTGTATAAATCTGTGGAGTTGCCATATTGAAGGAATAAAACATCATACATTTTATATGACTTTTGAAGTTTTGTGTCAGGACTGAACATTCATCTGCACTATCTGTATTCTATGGTAATTGAAGTCTCCCATTATTACTGCACTACCAATTTGGTTAGCTTCCCTAATTTCTCTTAGCATTTCACTGTCCATCTCACCATCTTGACCAGGTGGACGGTAGTATACCCCTATCACTGTAGTCTTCCCTGATACACAAGGGATTTCTACCCATAAAGATTCAATTTTGTATTTAGTCTCAGGCAGGATGTTGGACTCTATGCCATCTCATGCAGGATGTTGGACTCTATGCCATCCCAGACATAAAGAATGCTACTACAAACTCCAAGTTCTAAAAAGGCTTCGACCCCTCCTCCATTTCCATGATTTCAGATCAGTGTTACAATCCATCATTTTCTCGAAAATCGATTATTGTAACTCACTGCTACACGGCCTTCCAGTCAACACCCTAAAGCATCTTCAACTGTTACAAAACGCAACAGCCAGGTGCCTTACAAAATCCAACAGAAGGGACCATATAACTCCAATTTTAAAAAAGCTCCACTGACTCCCAGTCAAGTTTAGAATCCTCTATAAACTTAACAATCACCCACAAAGCCATCCACTTCAACACCTCTCTGGACCTCAGAATCCCTCTTCAACTTCACACATCATCCCGCCCGCTAAGATTAGCACAGAGAGGCACTCTGTACGCACCTCCCATCAAAACATCCTTAAGAAAAAGAGCTCTATCCACTGCAGGCCCCAATCAGTGGAATTTGCTGCCCCCCGAACTCAGGCTGATAAATTGCCCTACCATGTTCAAAAAAAGACTCAAAACATGGCTGTTTGGTCAAGCATTCCCATAATTTCTTGTTTCATCCACAGCTTCCACAGACTGTCCATATCTAGGGCTTATATTTATGTTTACTCAGCCATAGTATCTTCTCCCCCCTCCCCCTCCTTTTGGCTACCACTCTCCCATGCAGCTTGATTCTCTCAAGTCCTCTTCGTTTTAATTTACACACATTGTTCTTCTTTCTCCAAATTATGTTTTCTCCAAGTTATTAACCCTGTTCATTGTAAGACATATTATTGTCATTATTTAGTTATTTCCTGTTAAATGTAAACCGGAGTGTTAGATAATTCTGTTACCTGAACTTCGGTATAAAAAAGTTATAAATAAATAAATAAATAAACTATGATAGCCGACCTAACCCTTCCCTCCTGGGCAGTAGGCCTTGGGGAGATATCCTCAGTGCAAAAGGACAATGCATCACCTGGAGAGCAGGTCCTTGCTACAGGATCCTTTCCTGCAGCACCCTGTTGATGCTCTCCAATCATGAGACCTTCTTCCTCCAAGGCAGCACTAGGGCTGCCAGTCTGAAGTTGGGACTTGGCTACTCTGTCCCTGAAGGTCTCATCTATATACCTCTCTGTCTGCCTCAGCTCCTCCAGGTCTGCCACTCTAGCCTCCAGAGATCGGACTTGTTCTCTGAGAGCCAGGAGCTCTTTGCATCACATGTACATGTACAACTTCTCACCGGTGGGTAAAACATCATACATGTGACACTCGATGCAAAAGACTGGGAAGCCCCCCTCTTGCGGCTGGACTGCTGCCTTCATCTCAATTTTTATCAGTTCCTAGTTAAGTTTTGGGTTGCTATGGGAGTAGGAATGTGTCTAACATCCATTAAATGTATTAGTGAATTAACTATATGTCTGGTAGTGGCCTACCGGGGTCTGATCAAACTCTCAATAACATTTTTGCTGTTGGTTTTTTTTTTTTTTTTTTTTTGTGAAAGTGGCACCTGCCTATAAATTAAAGGATGAGCTAAGGGTGGGTGGGCGAGGGGTGAGAGGGTTGTGAAATACAGTCTAACTTCAGTTAGTCAGCCAGAGTGACTCACTGCTCTCTTGATTAACAAATGTTGGTACCAATTCAAACCAAATCACACTACCTCAACACCTTTCCAAGGTGAGTAACTGAGCTGAACTTTGCAACCTTTTTACTTAGGTATACACTGCTCCTAGCTTATTTCTAGCTTCTGGCTACTTTTTGTGTGTGTGTGTGTGTGTGTGTGTGTGGGGGGGGGGGGGGGTTGTGGGTTGTTTTTTTTAATACAGACACTCAGTTCTGCTTACTAGCTGCCTTACAGTCTTTTAAAAATAAACACACCACCTACTGCTTACTAGCTGCCTTATTGATTGACTATTTAAAAATACATCTAACTTGTTTATTCACTGCCTTACTGACTATTAAAAGCACAAACACACAAACACACTAAATAATATTCCCAAGTAGTTAACTTTGCCCCAATACTTTTAAAAAAGACAATCTTCACAGTGTCCAGGAACATGGGCCCTCGAGGAGCGAGTACCGGTTCCTATCTGTAATCTGAAAATAAAGAAAAGAGCGAGGTCTCTGAGGAGCGGGTACCTTTGGTAAGTCTGAGGAGGCAGAGTAGCTTGGAACAAATCCCTTGCGATCCTATTCATATCCTTGTTCTTTTCCTTGCTAACTCGATTTGTTAGCGTTTTCAAAGACCTTTAAATAGTGGAAGCAGATGACGTCATCTCAGGTGGACGCCCCTGAGGTTCGCGCCCTTGCTGGTACAAGAGTCGGGATGCGCGCACGCACGCGCCCTAGGCATCAGGACAAGATGGCGGAGTTGCAGCATCGAGCCGGTCCGGGGACGCCGGAAGGAGACGGCATGGAGACGCCGTGGTAGCCAGCCATACATCAGACCCAGAGGGAGTCGCCACAGATGTAAAGAGGGATGAGAGGGCATCGAGCAGCGATGGACGCAACACTTTTCCAAAGTGATGGGCTCCACCTTAACCAGGGTTGAACCAGGATGCAGGCACTAACCTTTAAAATGAGATAGAGCAGCTATTAAACTAGATCAAAGGGGAATGGGTATAGTCACTCAGCAGTGCATGGTTCAGAGGGAGGTATTTTCAAAGGATACTAATCAAGCATTCGAGTTAGAGCATTCCAACCGATAGGTTCCAATAATAAGAAAGTAGTCCAAGTGCCTATATTTAAAAACTCACCTGAGCTAAAAGATTCCAATTTATCCCTGTCAAATGAAAACCAGAATGTAAATACAAACAAAATATACTTTGAAATGTTTGTATACTAATGCCAGAAGCCTAAGAACTAAAATGGGAGAATTAGAGTGTATAGCAGTAAATGATGATAAAG
Source organism: Rhinatrema bivittatum (assembly GCF_901001135.1). Lineage (NCBI taxonomy): Eukaryota > Metazoa > Chordata > Amphibia > Gymnophiona > Rhinatrematidae > Rhinatrema > Rhinatrema bivittatum. Next base: position 21,125,521 of record NC_042621.1, read on the forward strand.
TCTTAACTGGCATCTCAGAGATATGGTGGAAGTAGGATAACAAATGGGATAGTGCTATACCAGGATACAAATTATATTGCAATGAAAGAGAGGAGCATCTTGGTGGTGGGGTGGCGCTTTATGTCTGGGATGGCATGGAGTCCAAAAAGATAAAGATCCTGCATGAAACTAAATTCAGAATTGAATCTTTATGGGTAGAAATCCCTTGTGAGTTGGAGAAGAGTATTGTGATAGGATTATCTATTGTCCACCTGTCCAAAATGATGTGATGGACAGTGAAATGCTAAGATAAATTATGGAAGCTAACCAAACTGGTAGTGCAGTAATAATGGGAGATTTCTATTAACCCAACATTGACTGGGTAAGTAAAACATCAGGGCATGCTAGAGAGATAAAGTTCCTGGATGGAATAAATGACAGTTTTATGGAGCAATTGGTTCAGGAACCAACAAGAGAGGGAACAATTTTAGATCTAATTCCCAGTGGGGTACAGTATTTAGTAAGAGAGGTAATGATGGTGGGGCCGCTTGGCAATAGTGATCATAATGGGCCAGATTTTAGTACCTACGCGCGGGCGTAGATTTGTGTGTGCAACCCGCGCGCATGTTATAAAATCTGGGGTCGGCGTGCACAAGGGGGTGCACACTTGTGCACCTTGCACACGCCGAGCCCAGGGGAGCCCTGATGGCTTTCCCTGTTCCTTCCAAGGCCACTCTGAAATTGGAGCAGCCTTGGAGGGAACATTCCTTCTGCCCCCCCTACCTTCCCCTCCCTTCCCCTACATAACCCACCCCCGAGTCCTACCTAAAACCCTCCGACCTTTATTTTAGATGTTGCGCCTGCCAAGTGGCCCTATGAAGGTCTCTGGCCATGCCCTACTCAGCCCCGGATCGCCCACACCACACCCCTTTTTTCAAGCCCAGGACATACGCACATCTCAAGGCTTGCGCACATCGCTGGGTCTATGCAAAATAGGCTCGGCGTGCATAACCCACCTGAGCACGTAAATCCAGCTGGATTTACATGCATAGGACTTTTAAAATCTGCCCCAATATAATCAAATTTCAATTAATGACTGGAAGGGGGAGAGTAAGTAAATCCGCAGCTCTAATGCTAAACCTTCAAAACGGAAACTTTGAAAAAATGAGAAAAATTGTTGGTGAAAAAACAGAATGTTGCATCTACAAAGGTAAAAAGTGTGCAATAAGCGTGGACATTGTTAAAAAATACCATCCTAGAAGCACAGTCCAGATGTATTTCACGTATTAAGAAAGGTGGAAGGAAGGCAAAACAATTACCGGCATGGTTAAAAGGTGAGGTGAAAGAGGCTATTTTAGCCAAAAGATCTTCATTCAAAAATTGGAGGAAGGAACCATCAGAAGAAAATAGGATACAGCATTAGCATTGGCAAGTTAATGTAAGACATTGATATGACAGGCTAAGAGAGAATTTGAAAATAATTTGGCCATAGAGGCAAAAACTCATAATAAAAATGTTTTTACATTTATCCAAAGCAGAAAGCCTGCAAGGGAGTCAGTTGGACCATTGAATGATCAAGGGGTAAAAGGGGCACTTAGAAAAGATAAGGTTATCACAGAAAGATTAAACAATTTCTTTGCTTCAGTGTTTACTGAAGAGGATGTTGGAGAGATACCGGTTCCAGAGAAGGTTTTCATGGGTGATAATTCACATCAATTGAACTAAATCACGGTGAACCTGGAAGATGTGGTATGCCTGATTGACAAACTGAAGAGTAATAAATCACCTGCCATCCATTGCTCCTACCATGTGACAGGGGCCGGCCAATGGCACGGATACCCTGTTACATGCTAAAGGCAAAGGGCCATTGGCGCTATTTTGTTTACTGGCAGCCGACGGCCCGAGAGCGGGAGAATGCTCCCGGGACCCTCACTGGACCACCAGGTACTTAAAAAAAAAAAATTGGGGGGGGGGGGGGTTGGATGGGTCCAGAGGGTGGGGGGATACTAAAGAACTAATTTTAAAGGGTCGGGCTGTGTTTTTGGGTTATCAGTTCGGCACAGCCGATACAAAAAAACAAAACAATGATTGGACCTCGGGAAAAATAGTTTCCCGATACTCCCCGAATCCGAAACTGGATCCGATTCTGGCTCCGATTCACATCTCTAGTAACGGTGGTGAGGCCACTTGGCAATAGTGATCATAACATGATCAAACTAATAACTGGAAGGTGACAATAAGTAAATCTACAGCTTTAACACTAAACTTTCAAAAGGGAAATTTTGATAAAATGAGGAAAATAGATAGAAAAAAACTGAAAGGTGCAGCTGCAAAGGTTAAAAGTGTTCAACAGGCATGGACACTGTAGATGTACTGTATTTGGATTTTCAGAAGGCGTTTGACAAAGTCCATCATGAGAGGCTTCTAAGAAAACTAAAAAAGTCATGGGATAGAAGGCGATGTCCTCTTGTGGATTACACTGGTTAAAAGACAGGAAACAGAGAGTCAGATTAAATGGTCACTTTTCTCAGTGGAAAAGGGTAAACAGTGGAGTGCCTCAGGGATCTGTTCTTGGACCGATGCTTTTCAATATATATATAAATGAACTGGAAAGGAATATGACGAGTGAGGTTATGAAATTTGTGGATAATACAAAATTATCCAGAGTAGTTAAATCATAACCGGATTGTGATACATTACAGGAGGATCTTGTAAGATTGGAAGATTGGGCATCCAAATGGCAGAAGAAATTTAATGTGGACAAGTGCAAGGACAGTGGTCGGACAGGCACAGCATTTCTGCTCAGTAACTTGTAGGGACGTATGACCTGGACAGGTGACAGACAGACACAGCATTTCAGGTCAGGCCCTTGTAGAGATGTAAGGGCTGGACAGTAGACAGACAGGCACAGCGTTTGAGGTCAGGTACATGTGCTGATATTATCTGGAGCATATGAGACAGTTGGAGCTGCTGCAAGGCTTTAAATTGCTTTTATTCATCATGCCATTCACAGGGAAAATTTGGAAATGCAAGCAAAGGCATGTTTATTTTAAAAACACTAGCATTTCCATCAACTCTGGTTCCAGCCTTGAGCGGTGAGGGCTCATGATATCCCCTGTCATTGAAAATACTCATTCACTGCCCACACTGGTTGGCGGACATGACAGATATCCCTGAGCCACTTTGTCTAGGTGTGGCAAGACAATGGATTTGTATGCCCAATATGCCAGCGGATCTGTCTGCATGTCCTCTGTGGGCTCTGAGAGATACCGTGTCACTGACATTTCTGCTGGTGTCTCCTTTGCTTGGGTGGGCTGAGACTTACTCATGCCAGTTGCTTTCTCTCTAGCCCATAGCAGAACAGATGATTCTTTATGGACAACATGACTTTGGCGTACTGAAGTGGAAGAGGAGGAAGTACTAGCAGTCGCTGATAGAGTGCTACTCCTGCTTTCTGAAGTGCCCAATGTTTCCTCCTCTTCTTCATGCCTAATCTGCCTCTGCCTATGGTACTCCTGTTCATGGACTTTAGTAACAGCAGGTCCTTCACAAATGTGAGACAAATGGACTTTAGGGTGAGTTTCCCTTTCACATGGGATCACAGACTGTGGCAAGCATGTATGTCTAGTTTTCTGTTAAAGGCTTTAATCTCTCTTGCACCTGATTCTGCAAAAATTTCAGACAATGCAGCACCTCTGCTGTCATTCCCTCTTCCAGTTTAAAGCCTTCCAAATTGTCCTCCAGAAAATTAACTATAGGGATGATGTCAGCCAAGATGGCACTTCTGTAACTCATCTCCTTCGTGGCATCCTTGAAGGGCTGAAGGATTTTTACCTGCTGACTCATAACTAACCAATCTTGATGCCCTAGGGGACTAGGCACACCTATGTCCATTGCCGCAGAAAGTTCCTGAAGGGGTGTCTGCTGCTCCACTAACCTCTGCAGCATCTAAGGTGGAAATGTCTGGAATGAGACGCTTGTGAGGCATCTCAAAATCAGTCTGCTTTTGTCGGAGAACTGCCATGCCTTCACACTTCTGTGCAAGTGCGCTTCTATGCTCCTGCACTTCTGTATTAACCTATGCAGGTATTCATTCTCTTGGTGATTGGACTCCAACCCCAGAGCTGACTTCACTACCAGGTGAAGAGTGTGTGCAAAACATCGGATGTTCTGAAAGCGCTCATCGGATATTGCCTTTACCATGTTTACACCATTGTCTGTGACAAAGAACCCTGCTTAAAGATTCCTGTCTCACTAGTGTAGCTGCTAGCCTGCCAGCATCTGTCTGATGCATGCTAGAATATTGGCTGAGGTATGGGCCTCATCCATCATGTGGGTGTGCAGAAAAACCCACCTCCACCCTGACACTTGTTCACTAATAGAGCTGCTTGCTGCCCCTGTCTCAGCCAGGTCCCACCAGTGTGCTGTCAGGTAGAGGGTAGGAGTGTGCAGCATTCTTGGCAGGCCAGATATTGCAGGTGAAATGCACACAACCCTCTGCCTTAGCTAGGAGCGCTTGTATGTGACTGCGACACTGGTTGTACAGGCTGGGAATGACCTTTCTGTTAAATGTGGTTCTGGAAGGGACTTTTTAATTTGTAACTAAGACCTTCAGCAAATGCTTGAAGCCCACATTCTCCACTATCTGCAAGGGCTGGTCATCAAGGGCAATCATTTCCCCAATGTTCCTGGTTACAACTTTTAAGGCTGCCTGCCTCCTACCTTGGGATAGCGTTACCGAACACCACCCCATTTCCTCCATGGTGGGTTGTCGCCTCTGCCACATGGCATGGGGCTGATGGCCTGCCAAATGACTGCTAGAAGGGGCTGAGGACTTGGGGTGACTTTGCTCCTTTTTAACCACTTTATGCTGCCAGGAAAAAGGGGTCCCCTGACTGGTACTGCAACCATCCCCAGATGACATTACTGTTGGGTGTTGCTTCTGCATATAATGTATCATGCCAAAATTTAGATGTACCATTTGCTTGCCTCTACTAAGAACCCTGGCAGAGTAATTATACTGAGCAAAACCCAGGTCCTCCGTCACTTTTAAAGTGGCTCCAAATCGTAGATTTATTTCATGATCCCTTCTCTATAGCCTTCGGGGTGGATGCTGGCACTGGAGCTGAAGTAGTGGGTGCACCCTGAGAAGCAATGCCAGGGGCATCAGTCACACTCTGTGCCTGCGCTGACTGCTCTTCCTCCTCCTCCTCATCATCAGTTTCATCTCTCCCCTGGAGCACTTAAATGGAGGCTAAGACAGGACTAACTAATCCTCCTAAACCTTCTTCAGCTATTACGTTTTCCATTTCTGATGATGAGAATCCCACACAAGATGAATCTTCATCGAAATGAGAAGCACGCATGCCTGCACTACAATTTCAATGCTAAGTCGAGTCTGCTCTCGCACTGCTGCTTTTGGGTGTCACCATTTTCTCTTGCATGACTCAGCCTCCCCTTCCCTCACCTCCAAAACTACAGGGTAAGCAACAGGTGGTGGCAATGCATCATATTTAAATTTAATTTTTCTCCTGGTGGAACTGCCTGCCCCTGCTGAGATTTTAGATTGGAACAGGTCCCTTTTTAACTTTAATGGGGGAATGGCACTGCCTTTTGATGTGCCTCCTCTGCTAGTCCCAATCACTCGACCATGTCTAGCTTTCCCTGACATTATGGATTTAATGTCACTGCCTACTAGGGATTTCAATTAAAAGAATTATTTCCAAAAGAGGCCTACTCAGGATTTAGCTTCAGAGAGCACCACTGTCCCAATATATGCAAATCTGCAAAACTGCCCACAGACTGCTGTATGTGCACGCACCAAACTTCAAGCATGGTGAGTCGACGTGGAAGAGGTTTCCATGTGAATAGCGGTTCAACATGGATCAGAGGGTGGTAAGAGATAGACTGGCTACACCTGGGGAGAATTTCCTTTCCTTTGTGCAGAAAGGGCTCCCTAGAATGGCTTGGCCCCTAGAGTGTGGTGGTTCTGTTGGTGTCAAGTGAAAACCCAGAACCCATTAACTGTACTTATGCACTTCAGCTGATGACAAAGGAACTTGAAGAGCTCTCAGAAATAAGAAAACTGCTACTCAAGTCCAAATCTACAATATCAACCTATGTTGATTTTGTAGGTTAAACAGTGCCTCGGTGAACTATGGGAACACAACTACCACCAATTTTCTATAGCACTAGAAACATTAATGTGGCACCTAAGAAACATCTAGGGAAAATGGCCCATATTATGAAGGTCATGAAAACTATTGAACAAATGAAATATCCAAGCTCCAAACTGGACAGACAGGCACAGTGTTAGAGGTCAGGCCCTTGTAGAGACATAAGGCCTGGATGGACAGGCACAGTATTAGAGGTCAAGCCCTTGTAGCGCCGTAAATCCTGGACGGACAGGCACAGCATTAGAGGTCAAGCCCTTGTAGGGATATAAGGCCTGCATGGACAGGCACAGCATTAGAGGTCAAACCCTTGTAGGGATGTAAAGCTTGGACAGCAGGCACAGCATTATAGGTCAAGCCCTTGTAGGGATGTAAGACGTGGCTGGACAGGCACAGCATTTGAGGTCAAGCCCTTGTAGAGATGTAAGGCCTGGATGGACAGGCACAGCATTAGAGAATAGAGGTCAAGCCATTGTAGGTACGTAAAGCCTGGAAGGACAGGCACAGCATTAGAGGATAGAGGTCAAGCCATTGTAGGGATGTAAGGTCTGGACGGACAGGCACAGCATTAGTGGATAGATGTCAAGCCCGTGTAGGGACATAAGGCCTGGATGGACAAGCACAACATTAGAGGTCAAGCCCTTGTAGGGACATAAATCCTGGATGGACAGGCACAGCATTATAGGTCAAGCCCTTGTAGGGACATAAGGCCCAGACTGACAGGCACAGCATTATAAGTCAAACCCTTGTAGGGACATAAAGCCTGGATGGACAGGTACTGCATTAGTGGATAGAAGTCAAGCCCGTGTAGGGATATAATGCCTGGATGGACAAGCACAGCATTAGAGGTCAAGCCCTTGTAGGGACGTAAAGCCTGGATGAACAGGCACAGCATTAGAGGTCAAGCCCTTGTAGGGACTTAAAGCCTGGATGGACAGACACAGCATTAGAGGTCAAGCCCTTGTAGGGACATAAGGCCTGGAAGGACAGGCACAGCATTAGAGGTCAAGCACTTGTAGGGACATAAGACCTGGGTGGACAGGCACAGCAGTAGAGGTGAAGCCCTTGTAAGGACGCAAAGCCTGGATGGACAGTCACAGCATTAGAGGTCATGCCCTTGTGGGGACATAGGCCTGGACAGACAGGCACAGCATTAGAGGTCAAGCCCTTGTAGGGACATAAGGCCTGGATGGACAAGCACAGCATTGGAGGTCAATCCCTTGTAGGGACATAAGACCTGGATGGACCGGCACAGCATTAGAGGACAAGCCCTTATAGGGACGTAAAGCCTGGATGTGCAGGCACAGCATTAGAGGTCAAGTCCTTTTAGGGACGTAAGGTCTGGATGGACAGGCACAGCATTAGAGGATAGATGTCAAGCCCTTGTAGGACATAAGGCCTGAAAGGACAGGGACAACATTAGATGTAAAGCCCTTGTAGGGATGTAAGGCCTGGATGGACAGACACAGCATTAGAGGACAAGCCCTTGTAGGGACGTAAAGCCTGGATGGACAGGCACAGCATTGGAGGTCAAGCCCTTGTAGGGATGTAAGGCCTGGATGGACAGGCACAGCATTAGAGGATAGAGGTCAAGCCCGTGTAGGGGCATAAGGCCCAGACGGACAAACTCATCATTAGACGTCAAGCCCTTATAGGGACGTAAATCCTGGACAGACAGGCACAGCATTAGAGGTCAAGCCCTTGTAGGGACATAAAGCCTGGATGGACAGGCACAGCATTAGAGGTCAAGCCCTTGTAGGGACATAAGGCCTGGAAGGACGGGCACAGCATTAGAGGTCAACACTTGTAGGGACATAAGATCTGGATGGACAAGCACAGCAGTAGAGGTGACACCCTTGTAGGGACATACAGCCTGGATGGACAGGCACAGCATTAGAGGTCAAGCCCTTGTGTGGACATAAGGCTTGGATGGACAGGCACCGCATTAGAGGATAGAGGTCAAGCCCGTGTAGGGACATAAGGCCCAGACGGACAAGCACAGCATTAGATGTCAAGCCCTTGTAGGGACGTAAAGCCTGGATGTGCAGGCGCAACATTAGAGGTCAAGCGCTTGTAGGGACGTAAGGCCTGGATGGACAGACACAGCATTAGTGGTCAAGCCCTTGGAGGGATGTAAGGCCTGGATGGATAAGCACAGCATTAGAGGATAGAGGTCAAGCACTTTTAGGGACATAAGGCCTGGATGGACAGGCACAGCATTAGAGGTCAAGCCTTGTAGGGACATAAGGCCTGCATGGATAGGCACAGCATTAGAGGTCAATCCCTTGTAAATACCCAGAAGCTATTAACTGTACTTATGCACTTCAGCTGATGACAAAGGAACATGAAGAGCTCTCAGAAATAAGAAAATCACTACTCAACTCCAAATCTACAATATCAACCTATGTTGACTTTGTAGTTTACACAGTGCTCTGTAAACTATGGGAACACAGAGGATGAACTAGAGTGCAACTACCACCAGTTTTCTATAGTACTAGAAACATTAATGTTGGCACCTAAAAATGATTTAGGTGAAATGGACAGACAGGAACAGAGTTTGACATCAGGCCCTTGTAGGGATGAAAGGACTGGACAGTGAACAGACAGGCACAGTGTTTTGAATCCAGGTACATGTGCTAATATTATCTGGAGCATATGAGGAAGTTGGAGCTGCTGCAAGGCTTTAAATTGCTTTTATTTATCATGTCATTAAGAGGGAAAATTTGGAAACACAAGCAAAGGCATGTTTATTTTCAAAAACACTAGCATTTCCATCAACTCTGGTGCCAGCCTTGAGCAGTGAAGACTCATGATATCCCCTATCATTGAAAACTCACGTTCACTGGTCACACTGGTTGGTGAACATGACAGATATCGCTGAGCCACTTTTGCTAGGAGGGTCCAGACAGTGGACTTGTGTGCCCAATATGCCAGTGGATCTGTCTGCATGTCCTCTATGGGCTCTGAGAGATACCATGTCACTGGAATTTGTGCTGATGTCTCCTTTGCTTGGGTGGACTGAGAATCACTCATGCCAGCTGCTTTCTCTCTAGCCCATAGCAGAACAGATGATTCTTTATGGGCAACATGGCTTTGGCGTACTGAAGTGGAGGTATCTGTGGGCTCTGAGAGCACTGGATGGCCGGCGCCATCTTTAAAGATGGCGCCGGCCATCCAGTGCTCCTACCATGTGACAGGAGCCTGCCAATGGCACAGATACCCTGTCACATGATAAGGGCAAAGGGCCATCGGTGCCATCTTTATGAGTGGCAGCCGATGGCCCGAGAGCAGGAGATCGCTCCCCGCACCCCCCCTGGACCACCAGGTAATTTTAAAAGGTTTTTTGGGGGGGGGGGTCAGGAGGGTGGGGGAGGCTAAGGGGGTCGGTTTAAGGGGTCGGGTGTTTTTTTTTTTTATCGGGCCATCGGCACCATTTATATTAGTGGCAGCCAAAATGGCGCCGATAGCCCGAGAGCGGGAGATCGCGCCGGGGCCCCCCCACTGGACCACCAGGTAATTTAACATTTTGGGGGGGTTCGGGAAGGTGGGGGAGAGTAAGGGATTGGTTTTAAAGGGTCGGGCTGGGTTTAGGGGTTGTTTTGGTGTGCCGGTTTTCCCGCCCTCCCTCCAAATAATTCCCGTACCCGATTTAACGATTTTTGATGATAAATCGGGGGAATTTGTATTGTATCGCGCACTCTAACGATTTTTGACGATTTAAAAAATATCGACGATTTTTTTAAATCGTCAAAAAACGATTCACATCCCTAATGCACACCTATGTCCATTGCCGCAGAAAGTTCCTGAAGGGGTGTCTGCTGCTCCACTAACCTCTGCAGCATCTTATAGGTGGAAATGTCTGGAATGAGACGCTTGTGAGGCATCTCAAAATCCGTCTGCTTTTGTCGGAGAACCTGCCCCGCCTTCATACTTCTGTGCAAGTGCGCTTCTATGTTCCTGCACTTGTGTATTAACGTATGCAGGTATTCCTTCTCTTGGTGATTGGACTCCAACCCCAGAACTGACTTCACTACCAGGTGAAGAGTGTATGCAAAACATCGGATGTTCTGAAAGTGCCCGTCGGATATTGCCTTTACCATGTTTACACCATTGTCTGTGACAAAGAACCCTGCCTGAAGATTCCTGTCTCACTAGTATAGCTGCCAGCCTGTCAGCATCTGTCTGATGCATTCTAGAATATTGGCTGAGGTATGAGCCTCATCCATCATGTGGGTGTGCAGAAAAACCCACCTCCACCCTGATACTTGTTCACTAATAGAGCTGCTTGATGCCCCTGTCTCAGCCAGGTCCCACCAGTGTGCTGTCAGGTAGGGATGTGAATCATTTTTTGATGATTTAAAATATCGTCCGATATATTTTAAATCGTAAAAAATCGTTAGAGGCGCGATACAATAGGAATTCCCCCCGATTTATCGTCAAAAATCGTAAATCGGGGGAGGGGAAGGGGAGGGCGGGAAAACCGGCACACTAAAACAACCCTAAAACCCACCCCGACCCTTTAAAATAAATCCCCCACCCTCCCGAACCCCCCCAAAATGTTTTAAATTACCTGGGGTCCAGTGGGGGGGGGTCCCAATGTGATCTTCCACTCTTGGGCCACAGCTGCGTTAATAGAAATGGCTCCCCACCGTCGGCAGGTGGAGTGGGATGATAGGCAGAGGCTGCTGGAGCTTCACCTATAGCAGCCCTCATTCCCCGCGGGTTGAGCCTTTCGGTGCCGGTGCCAGCAGGACTTAGGTGGGCCTCGAGATAGAATAGCAAGAGAAGCTGGTTCAGCCCAGAGACAGCAGTTGAGGGATGGAGTAGTTCTACTCTGGACTGGGTAAGGTTCTGGAAACTCGGGCACCAATGAAACAAAGGCAGACTGAGGGTGCTCGAGCAAAGGTAGGCTGAAGCCTAATAAGTCCACGTCCAGGGAGTAGGCAGAAGAGGCCTCCAATGGTAGGCTTGAGTCAGGGCCAGCGGAAATCCAGGGGCTGTGGCAAGCAATGCTGATGTCTGATCACGGAGATAGTCAATAGCGAGGTCAATCGAAGCTGAGGTCTGATCACGGAGAAGTCCATAGCACAGTCAATGGAAGCTGAGGTCTAATCACGGAGAAGTCAATAGCGTAGTCAGACAAAGCGAAGGTCAGAGTCTGGATGTAGGCAAAATGTGGTCAGGCGAAGCAGAGGTCTGGGTCAGGAGATAGGCTGTAGCGTAGTCAGGCAAAGCAAAATCAAAGTCTGTGTAATCAATCCAAAGCATAGACAGGGCAGGAACGAGGAAAACAGGAACCAGTAACAATGAGGATCAGGAACGAAGAGTAGAGAAGAATCTCTTAGCAGCAACAGGTACTTGACCAGCGAGGAGACCTGTTGCAAAGGCAACACTATGGAGCGGGGCCTGTGCTTAAATACTATGAACAGGTTGACATCATCATCCGGGATCAGTGATACGCGCGTGCTCGTGCCTAGGAAGGGTGCAGTGTGGGTAGTGGCGTCTCTCCGCGGGCCACGCGGAGAGGCCCAACGAGTAGTGGCATGACCGGGAACGCTGGAGACTGTAGCAGAGCCGGAGGCACCGGGGGAGGCCTGAGGACAGAACTGGCAGCCCACCGCCGCCAGCGAGGAGGAACCAGAGGCTGGAGTCCTTGTGAAAAGGTGAGAGGGCCGTGCAACGGGTCTGCTGCCAATGGCACGAGTAACAGCTCTGACTTGACCCACAGTAGTTTCAGAGGCCTAGATATGGTGGAGGACACTTCCAGTTAAGATGTACCCCAGAACTGTGCTGCAAACACTTTGGTACACCTTCTGTGTACCTGACCAAGCCTAGACATCAGCTAATTTGTTCCTGTCCTTGTAAGTAGATCTTTCAAAATAGTCTACAAGCATCCTATGGCTTATCGGTACAGAAGGCCCATGTACATTAAAGTGTACACACTTGGGGAAGGTCACCTAATGAACATCTAACTTTACATGTACACTCTGCTGGTTCAGCTACAGCCACACCAGAAGGCAAAATAAAAAGCACTGGGACATCATGCATTCTGGTGAGCTGTAGGTGAGCAGACCAGGAAGGCACTGCTTGGATATGACTCGGCAGCTCACGGCGAAACACCATTGCTTGGGAAATGGGTTGTAGGACTCGTACATAATTCCCTCTATCTGTCCTGCTATGCCAGTTAGCCCCGACTTCACTTGTGCACTGCAAGCATAAAGTGTGGGAGTAGCATACCTGTAGGTACAGATTTCTGTGTGTTACAATGTAGCTGAACTGTACACCCATCACAGCAGCAGTGTTGTCCTGCTGCTCTAGAACACATGGAAAGGACGTGATTCTTGACTATATCACAGACAGCTGTGTACATGAGTAGTGAGTATACTATACACCACCTTTTCTATACTACTAGATAATATATACTGAGATCCATCATCTAAAGCCATTTAGATGGAGAAGACAAAAGGTATCCTTCTGAATGGCTTATGTGGCATATTCAGCCACTTATCTCAGCTGCATTATAGCCACATAAATAGTTATTGGGCTGGAGTTTACACCTCCCCCTGCCCCCCCCCCCCCCCCCCACATGATGCTTTCCCACCCAGTACCTTAAGTGGGCATATTTGTTTAGGTGCTGGGTGGGTGAGTGTCAGATGCCAGAGAGGAAGTGGTGGTTGGGGGGAGGCAGTAAATGATTTCTACTTGTAATCTTTAACAGGGATTGAGGGAAACGGGAGGGCCAGCCCTGGCATAGCGCTGTCAAATTCTCATGTTCACATGATATAGGTGTTATGGGAGGGGTCTGGGGCAGTGGATCAAGGAGATCTTGGGGAGGGGGCAGAAGGCCTGCAAGGACCATCATTTTATGTAATGTTTCCGGTAAGGAGTGCTACTTACCCATATATCTGTAGAAGGTAGCCTGGTATATAGACAAGTGAGCTGGCCACACAAGACTGGATCTTTTAGACATATTCAGCCTTTGTTACATGCTGCCTGGTTAGGCCTACAGTTATCCAGCTGTATGTAGCTGCATAACTTTACGGTGATTAGATAAGGCAGCACATTTACGCTGCAGAACATATGGGACAGGTTCTGCTGCTAACTGTAGCCGAATAACTTGGCCACTAACCAGCCTAATTAATAAGGACCTCCATGTACTTGCCGCCTTCTAGAACGCAGTGTCATGCAGGAAAGTCAGAGTGACAGCAGAGGTGAGGAGTGTAGAGAGTACACTCTGCCTACAGGCAGAAAGAGATGAGGCCTGCTCCTGCATATGACCAAGCGGACATCCTCTTATTTCCTACCACCCCTGCCTGCACTGCCTTTGGTTGTTGATATTTAGATTGTTATTTGCATCAGTGAAATACTTGCTTCCCCTACTTTTTAAATAATGTATGCCAATAAGGGATAGTAACAACACACTGATGAGAATTTGTAAATAACAATATACATATCAACAACAAAAGAAAGTGCAGGGGTGGTAGGGAGTTTGAGAATATCTACCTGGTCCATGCAGCAGCTGGCCTCATCTCTTTCTGTCTGTAGGCAGATTGTACTCTCTGTACTCCACAGTTCCCCGACTCCTCTGTTGTCACACTGACTTTCCTACATAACACTGGTCTAGGAGGATACATTACATATATTTTTTTGTCTGATACCTAATAAAGCTAATGTAATTCCTGCCTTTTAGGTGGAATGAAGACAAATGTTAGGGCCTCATTGTAATCTCTTGTGGGGTCATTTGTGTTACTCCACCTAAAACCAGACAAGTTACATGTGCACAATCTACCCTCTGGGCCAAGAACCTTCAGCAGAAATTTATCGTCATTGTAGATGAACCACACCAAGTGGTTATTTAAGTTTTCATGTAGGCTTCTGACTAAAGAGTTATATGATAACATCATTAGTCAGAGTTATGTGATATGCCAAAAATACACTAATTACTAAGTTTATCACGTTACAGAATTTCCCATGACAGGTCTCAGGATACATGTTATAATGGCTTCACTTCTTCTGCTATAATAGACAACGTCAAATTTACCCTTGCTACAAACTCACTCATGTTACACAGCTACTCAGATTACAAAGTCTCATTGTAAAGAAGAAACCTATGTTAATGGATTCCATCGTTACTATGTAAACCGGTGTGATATCACTAGTTGAACATCGGTGTAGAAAAACAAACAAACAAATAAATAAATAAATAGCCCTGAGAGAAGGCCCATTGTTTAGTCAGAGTTGATATATCATCTCACTGGAAGAGGCCAATGGTTTATAAAAATGCCCTATGACATGAGTACAGCTTTACAATCTATTGGCCATCAGCAGAGTGAAGACATAGCTACATCACCTCTAGCCAAGCATTCAATATCTATTCCACTTGGCAGCGTATGGAGGTGAACACTAGCTAGATAATTCCCATCTCATATACAAGGCCATGTACCCAATAGTTAGCAAAGAGTATGCTCTCTTGAGAAGGCAATACTAGCCACTTCTGAAGCTCCACAGTAAGAAGATTTGTGTTCTGCTCTGCTTTTCTTCCTTGGGAGAATACCATTTGCTTTCCTTTTTAAGACCTAGGCCACATGGACTTGCATGTGAGAAATGTGCCTAGTTGGAATGGCCAAGGACACTCAAGCACAGAAGGTCATGTGGGTCCCAGAGCTCTAACCTAGTTAAATCTTAAGACTAAAATCACACAATAAAAAGATACAACAACAAAGTCAAGTTTCAAAATATTTTATTTTATTAAGCAACATTTATAGTCACATCATTCAAAGCAATAAAACAACTTTGGTAATAATATTCTGCAAGTACAAGGTATCAAATAGCACATGACATAGAAGCTGAAAGAACCAGCACATTTTATGGATAAATCTACATTGTTAGAAAAGGCAACACTTGCCTTTTCTAACAATGTAGATTTATCCATAAAATGTGCTGGTTCTTTCAGCTTCTATGTCATGTGCTATTTGATACCTTGTACTTGCAGAATATTATTACCACAGAATAATGATCTTATCTCTAGCCAAAATGATGTTTACAGCAAATAACCTAGAAAGTTGAAGTGACATCCCAATTTCTACAGTACAGCTCTAATGTTAGAGCTGAAGCTAGCACAACAAAGTGATGGCAAAAAAAGGCCCAGATAGTCCATGTTGAAAGAGTGCACCCAAGGGCCAGGGCAGCAAAAGTGACATAGCAGGTAGCAGGATCAGGACTGGTCTACGCAGCATGAAGGCACAGCAGGATGAGATGAGATGAGACAGCAGCAAGATCAGGAGATGAGACATCAGCATCAGGATGAGTTGACATGATGAGATGAGACACCAGCAGCAGGATGAGATAAAACACCAGCAGCACAATGAGGTGAGATTACACAACAGTAGGATCATTGATGGGACATAGCAGCAGGGAGGCAGGATTTGAGGAGGGCATTAAAAGGTAACTGGAGCACTATGCTGGCATACACATGACCATCCAATTCATCAGCATGGCACAGGATCTCTGTAGACAGGACAGGACCAATAGTCTTCCATCTAGCTGGCACAGGAATTCTGTACATAGGACAGGCCTAGCTTGGTTGGAAATGTTAACTTTGAGTGCAGTTTTTTAGGGTTTGCACCAGTGTGATTCATGGCTCTTTTCTTCCCCGGGTCTTTTTGCTGGCTGAAGGTGGTATTTCTTTTGGAGGCCTACCTCTGACCCATCCTGATAGGGACTGGTCCACAGAGTGGACTCCTTGAGGATAGCACATGTGCAGGCTGTGGCAGGTGCTGTATGAGCTGCAGTACCACTGTGATCAAATTATTACTGATGTTGTCACAGTGGCACAGCCCTGTATAATGGCCACAGTTTGCTACTGTACAGCACGTGTGCTCTGTACCTGAGCCCTCCTCAATCAGACCAGCTCACCTGTACATTATGCAACTACAGCCCATGCCACCTTTTGATGCGGTCAAGTGTGACATGCAGACTTGGATCCACCACTGCTGGTTGTGCTGGTGCTGCTGGTAGTGTTGCAGGTTGCTGAGGTGATGTCTGTGGCTGGATTGGCCTGCATTGACCTGAATTGGCTACTGTTGGAAACAGGATGCTGGGCTTGATGGACCCTTGGTCTGACCCAGTATGGCAATTTCTTATGTTCTTATTGCTGGGCTCTTGGGCTGAGCTTCCTGGATGTTAATTGAAGATTCCGCAGGACACGTGGGATGCTGGAGACAGCTAGTGACTGTGAATATTCTTCTTCCCATGGCAAGGAAGTGCCCTCCATTAAGCTGGACAGTTTGGGGTTCATGTCAAGGGGTAAGGGAGCCATAAGATGCTTAAGTAGCTGCTGCTGCGCCTTCTCTTCCTCTGTCCACTGTGTCTCTGGATCCAGCTGAAAGGGGCTGCTGAGACCTGGGGCTACACTGCTGGGATCTGGGGCTGCATGACTAGGACCAGGGGCATTCTGGGTGGCAGCTGTGGAAACAAAGAAGGACACATAAGTATGAATGCTAACAAGTGTGTATGTACCATTTTGCATAAAATGCTCACTTTGATTGCAACAATCAATTTGATCATCCAATGCAAAAAAAGTGTACATCTGAAGCATACTTCATGTTTACAGATGGTGTCACTTACCATCCTTTGCTCTCATTATGTCAGGGCCTCATCCATGCTCTCAAAGACATCCAATCCCAAAACAAGTTGCTCCTCCATGGGGGTGAGGACTATGGGACAAGTGGATCCTCCTCTTGTCTGCCACATGTACTTTTTTTGGCTGGACAACTTTGCATTCAGATATACCTTGACATCCTTGTAGCAGTAGGCCACATGCTCTCCACTCCTTTTGATCCCAATGTGTCAACATATGGCCTGAGTGATGGTCCTTCATATCTGACCTTTGGCAGCCATGGAGGTTCTTGCATCCTCATTCCCCAATAGTATGTTGTAGTTGTCTAGGACATGCGTGATGACCATCTCATTGTCCTCCACGCTCAATTTGTATGCACAGAGCCATGCACGAGGTGCTGCCTGGCTGCCCGAGGACTGGGTTGTCACTTCCATTTTTGGGGAGGTGGTGTTACTCCCTGAACTATCACTCCCACTCCATGCTTCTTGTCCTTCTTCCCCCCTGCAACTGCCCTGAGAACTGCCCAACCCTCTGTCCTCTCTGTTGTGCCCTACCCTGATATCCTCCTTCCTCTGTACTTGCCTGCCTAGACCCCACTCCTCCTCCTATCTATTCCCTCCTCACTGTCTCTATTCCCAATCCTACCCCTACGCCTCCTCCTCTGTTTCAACTCTCTGCTCCCTACCACTCCTGCTCTACTTCTCTTGCCTCCTCCTACTCCTCCTCTCCTCATGCCTCTTCTCCCTCTCCCCATGCCTTCTGCTCTTCATCCTCTTCCACTCTTATTCTCTCCTCTTCTCTCCACTCCACTCCTCTCCTCTCCTCAACACAAAGGGACAGACAGACAAACAAGACAAATGCACAAAAACTAGCACTCTTCTTTCACACACAGATAGACTCAATAGACAAAGGTCAAGGTAAAAATGATAAGCTTTTAATGTAATGTCTTTTTGTTGCAGGACCAAGGTGAGGTCAGTGCTATCCACAAGGAGGAGCCCTGCAGGTCCTCACCATCAGCTGGTGGAGCTGGCTGGAGCAGAGGCCCAACAGGAACTTCACCAATATTGGCCCTCATTCCCCTCAGGTTGAGCTCTCGGCTGCCGGGGCTGGCAATATTTAGGCGCGGGCCTCTGTGTGGTGAAGATTGCATCACAGTAGTAGGCCAGCAAGAAGAAGTCAAGATCATTCCAGGCAAAAGTCAGGGCAGGCAGCAGACAGAATAAACAAGAACAAACTGAGGTCCAGAAGGGCAGCAATCCAGCGAAGTCAAAGGAGGTTTGAAGTCAAGCCAAGAATTCAACAAGACAGAGCTGGGATCCAAGTCAAGGTCAAGCCAAAGAGTCAATCCGGAAGGAGGAAGGCAAGGTGGAACAGACACAGATGAGGGACCACTGGACGAAGACCCAGGAACTTCAGCAGGAACAGAAACCATGAACCAAAGACTAGGCACAGGAACACAGGCAGGAACAGGACCCAGGAACAATGTGGAAAACAGCTTTTCCAAAGAGAGTGACCTATTGCTGAGGTATTTGAGGCAGGGCAGGGCAGGTGACATTATCCAGAGGCGCCTCAGTGATTTTCCTGCCATGGACCCTTTAAGCAATGCTGAGCCATGTACGTGCCTAGGGAGGCCCGTTAACCTGAACAGCATTGCATTGGCCCTGTGTGGCAGTTGGTCACATCTTTACTGCTGCAGCATTGTCGGGATATTCCGGGACCAGAGGTGAGAACAACCGATTGAAGGGCAGACCTGTGGCCTGCCAAACACAACACTACTTCTTCCTCTTACTCCCCTCCAAGGAGTCTAGGTTTCTTAAGGTGTGAGGCATGAAATGCCCTTAGGATATTCTTATCAAAGTTATTCAAGGCAGGTTCCCATGTGTTTTCCTCTGAGCCATACCCCTCCCAGGAGATCAGGTATTCCCACCTTTTGTTCTGATGCTAAATATCCAGTATTTCACTCACTTGATAGACCTGGTCCTCTTTGGTGGATACGTCTTGAGGTTTGGGTTCCCTCTGGGATGACCATGAGGGAATTACAGACTTGAAAAAGGAGACATGGAACACATTGTGGATTCCCAGAGAGGTGGGTAGACACAATTGGTAGGTAACAGGCCCCACCTGATGAGAAACAGGGAAAAGCCCAATGAAGGAAAGTGCGATCCTCATGGAAGGCACTCTGAGCTAGATGTGGCGGGAACTTTACCAAACCTTGTCCCCAAGTTTGAATCGTGGTACTGAGTGCTGGTTGCTGGTTGTCATCCATCATCATCTTGGATCTCTGTGCGATTTTCTGAATCATCTCTTCACTATGGACCAAGAGTTCCTGGAACTCTTATGCAGTTAATTGGGCTGCTGGAAAAGGGACAGATAACAGGGCTAGCAATAGAGGGGAAGGCTATATCCCATACACAGTCTAAAATGGGGAAGAGCCCGTGGTGGAACTAATGTGGGAATTGTGGAAGAATTCCACCCATGGAAGGAGGGTAGCCCAATTGTCCTGGTGTTTATTGGTAAAAGCCCTAAGGAAGGCTTTTAGTGTCCGATTTCTCCGCTCCAACTGGCAGTTGGCTTGAGGGTGGTAGGCAGTAGTATAATCCAATGTGATGTTGAATTTCTGGCAAAGTGAGTGTCAGTATTTGGCAGTGAACTGGGCGCCTTGATCTAAGTCAATATGCTTGGGCAAGCCATGCAGGTGAAAAATGGTAAACAGCTGTGCCAGTTCAGGTGCTGATGGAAGGCACGGGAGAGGGCCTGTTATGATTAAGCGGTGTTTGGGTGGATTCTTGGGTACTGAGGCAGATGACCACACCCACGCGAAGGAACCCCGTGAGGCGCCACAGTACTGGGCTAAACGCAGACGCACAAACACAGAGCTAGTTCTTTTATTAAACAGCTTGAGGTGTACCACCAGAGGTGGCAGTAGTGAGGAAGTCTGGATGTAGCAGTCTCAGGACCCTCGGCAGAGGGGACCCTTCTCACCCCATTAGTATAGAGGGATTCCAGTGTAGGTTTCCCAGCAAGGCAGCACTGGATGAGATGATTACTCACTAGATGGTTGCTGTTGGTATGCAATTCCACCAGGAGCTGGAAAGAAGTAGGCCCTCGAAGAGCGAGTACCTGGTTCCAGGGAACGCTCTTAGAGAGAGATGGTAACTCACTGGTGTAGTAGGCAGTGATGACTTCCTGGCAGAAGTGGTATTCAGTAGCAAGTCCGGGAATGGGGGTCCTCGAGGAGCGAGTACCGGTTCCAGACTGCGATCTGAAAAGCAAAGAGAAACGAGGCCCCCGAGGAGCATGTACCTCTGGTAAGTCCAAGGAGGCAGAGTGTAAGAAATCCTTTCCATTGGAATCCATTCCATTCCTTGCTAACTCGATTAGTTAGCGATTTCAGAGATCTTAAATTTCCGGTGGAGATGACGTCACCTCAGGGGGATGCCCCTGAGGTTCGCACCACTGCTGGTACTTATTTATTTATTTATTTATTTATTTATTTTATATACCGACATTCAATCGAGATATCACATTGGTTTCCAGGTAACTAAGAGAATAGGGCGAATTCTGCCCTATTTTACATTATACATTACTTGAGTTGGGGCTGCGCCGTGTGTGCACCCTTAGGCTGTTGGGAAACATGGCAGAGTGTGGGGTCTAGCCGGTCTGGGGGCGCCGGAGGATAACGACACGATGACACCGCAGCAGCCAAACTTCCAACAGGCAAAGAGGGAGTCACCAAAGAGGTAAGGTGGGCGTAGTGGAGACGTCGGGCAGCGATGGTTGCAACAGTTAGCAATACCCCGAAGAGCAGAGAGAGAGCTTCCAGTGGCAGCAAGGAAGTGGCAGAGTAGCTTAGACCAGCCGTAACCAATCCTTTGCTAACTCAACGAGCTAGCAACTGAGTACAGGCTATATACCCAGATGACGTGACTTCAGTAGAGGGGAACGCCCCCGAGGTTCGCTCCAATGCTGGAATAAAGATGTGAGTGACGTGCGTACGCACACCCTAGTAGGCCCTTGGGAGAACCATGGTGGGAGGCAGCACCATAGCTGTTCCAGAGATGCCGGAGTGGTGGGTTTGAAGACGTGGCAGCAGCCATTTTCCCAAGGGAAGCGGGAGGAGCCGTGAACAAGGTGAGGCAAACGGTGTGAAGCCATCTAGCACCGATGGACGCAACAGGGCCAATGTGAGCCACTTTAAAGAATCAGTTGATAACAATCCAAATAGTGCTGCAACTGTTAGTGAGGGGAAGGTCCACCACAAAGTTGGTGGACAGATGGATCCATGGTTCCCTGGGGGCCAGCAATGGCTGTAACAGGCCTCCAAGGTCATCCCACTAGCAGTTTTTGCTGTGCACAGGTAGCACAAGAGTCCACATAGGCCTGGACATCTCTCTGCACCTGGGGCCACCAGTAATACTATTTGAGCAGCGTGAGAGTCCGGGCCCATCCAGGATGACCTACGACATAGGAATTGTAGGACTATTCCGATATTTTCTGTCGGAGTCTATGTGAAACAACCACCTTTCCTGGGGGAACGGTCACTGAGGAGGCTAAGAGAATCCGGGCTGGATCGATAATGTGCATGGGGGATCAGGCTTGTCTTCTGCCTCAAAGATCGAGGGAGGGCATCCGCCTGGGCCTTCTTGGTAGCAGGCCTACACCTCACCTCAAAGTCAAAATTCACAAAAAACGGGGACCATAGGGCTTGGCGAGCATTCAGACGTTGGGTATGGTGGAAATGTTCCAAGTTCTTGTGGTTGGTATATATCATAATCTAGTGTTGCGCACCCTCTAACCACTGTTGCAACTCCTCGAGCATCATCTTGATGGCTAGCAACTCTCTGTCTCCAACTCCACTTGGCAGAAGAGAACTTTCAGGAAAAGGAGCAGGGACAAAGAACCCCTGTACTGGAATGTTGGCTCAGCACAGCCCTTATGCCCAAGGAGGAGGTGTCGACCTCTAGGATGAATGGACAAGTAGAGTCTGGGTGGTGGAGGCACAGTTCCTGGAGAAAGGCTTGCTTCAACTCTAAGAAGGCAGTGGCCGCTTCAGGAGGCCAAACCTTGATGTTTGCTCCATTTCTGGGGGGTGCAGTGAGTGGGGCCACGATCAGAAAATAATTGGGGATGAAGTGCTGATAGAAGTTTGCAAAATCCAACTGCAATGCGTGGAGGCCAGAAGGCTGTGCCCAATCCTGGATACAGCTCACTTTCTCCGAGTCCATATGGAAGCCGCTGCTAGAAACTATATATCCCAGGAAGGGTAGGCTCTCCTTCTCAAAGATGCACTTCTCCAGTTTGGCATATAGTTTATTTTCCCATAGTCATTGGAGGACTTGACAAACATCTTAGTGATGAGATGGGAGATCCTTTGAGAAGATAAGAATGTTGTCATTGTAAAGCATGACACAGATGTAAAGAAGATTCCCGAAAATTTAATTCATCATGTTTTGGAATACCACGGGGGCATTACACAGGTCAAATGGCATCACCAGATACTTATAATGGCTGTCCCGCATGTTGAACACCATTTTACATTCATTGCCTTGTTTTATTCAAATGTGATTGAGGCTCTCTGGAGATCTAATTTCGTGAACACCCTGGCTCCCTGGAGGTGGTCAAAGAGCTTGGGAATGAGCGGCAAGGGGTAACAATCTTTCTTTGTTATCATGTTCAGGCCCCGATAATCTATGCACTTGCAAAGGGAACTGTCTTTCTTGGACACAAAGAAGAACTCCATCCCAGCAGGAGACGCAGAAGTCCTAATGAAACCTCGGTTGAGATTCTTTTTGATATACTGAGACCTAACTTTGGTCTCTGGGATTGACAAGGGATATACCCTTCCTTGTGGATGGTTGGTGCCGAGTACCAGATTAATGGTGCATTCGAACTTTTGGTGCACCGGTAGTGTCTCAGCCTTTCTTTTGGAATACACATATGTATACTGAGGCGGCAGATCCAACAAGGTCACGGCCAGGGGAACAGTTGCAGGGGCTTCATTCATAGAAGGCATGAATCATGGCAATGAGCCCCCCAACTCATCAGCTGAAGTGATCCCCAGTTGAATTGAGGAGAGTAGAGCTGCAGCCAGGAAAATCCTAACTAGAGATGTGCAGTGATTTATCACGAATTAGGTAATTACAACGAAATTGCCTAATTTGTAGTGGTTCGGGGGCCCCAAAACCCGAAAAGGATTTTCCCCGAACTTTGGGGAAATTTCGTTTTTCGGGTTTGCATGGGGTGAGGGGCACATTTTTTTTTTAATTAAAAACCACCCCAAACCACCCCAAACATTTAGATTAACTATAATACAACCCCCCCCCCCCCCATCCCGATCCCTCCCCAAGACTTACGAACATCCCTGGTGGTCCAACGGGGTCCCGGGTGCCATTTGTTCCTCCGTGCCCATGTGCGCCATTGCCAGCCTTGCTCAAAATGGTGCCGAATAGCCTCTGAACTACCATGTCACAGGGGCTACCGGCGCCATTGTTCAGCCCTTGTCACATGGTAGGAGAACCGACCAATGGCGCCGAAAGCCCCTGTGACATAGTATGGGCAAAGGCTATCGGCGCCATTTTGATTACTGGCAGCCGACAACGAAATCGCTCCCGGATCCCCGCTGGACCGCCAGGGATTATTGGCAATCCTTGGGGGGGGGGTCAGGAGGGGGCTCCTGACTCCCCCAAGGCTTGCCAATAATCCCTGGGGGTCCAGCGGGGTCCGGGAGCGATTTTGTTGTCGGCTGCCAGTAATCAAAATGGCGCCGATAGCCTTTGCCCATACTATGTCACAGGGGCTACCGGCGCCATTGGTCAGCTCCTGTCACATGGTAGGAGCACAAGATAGCACCGATTGCCATGTGTCAGGGGCTGACCAATGGCGCCGGTAGCCCCTGTGACATGGTAGTTCAGAGGCTATTCGGCACCATTTTGAGCAAGGCTGGCAATGGTGCACATGGGGATGGAGGAACAAATGGCACCCGGGACCCCGCTGGACCACCAGGGATGTTCGTAAGTCTTGGGAAGGGATTGGGATGGTGGGGGGAGTTTGTATGTATGTACGAAAATGATTTTAAATGCTTGGGGTTGGGTTTTTTTTTAGCTTCGTTTCCCGCTTCGTTTTTTGGCCCGGTTTTGGGTTTCCTCATTTCGTTTTTCAAAAAAACTAAACGAGAAAACTCTAATTTTACCACGAAGTATCCGAGTCAAAAAAACGACCCAGTAGAAAAAAATGAAGCACATCTCTAATCCTAACATGATGGGATGCACCGCTTTCTCAATGATGTAAAAGGTTATATTTTCCACGTGCAGGATGCCGATGCAGAGCCACAGAGGAGCTGTGGCAATAGTGATCCGACCAAAAAGTAGTTCTCCGTGGATAGAAGAGGTGACTAATGGGGAACCACAGGCAGCTTCAGATGGTCCACAAGGGCCTTCATGATGAAGTTTCCTTCGATGCCAAAGTCTACCAAAGCGAGGGTGGGGAACTTGTGGTTGTCCAAAGTGATAGTCACTGGAAGGAAAAGCTGGGGAGCAGGAGTGGTAAAGCCTAGAATCATCTCACCACTGGCCCCTAGGATTGCTAATTTACCAGTTTCTGACAGCAGTGTGCAACAGGTGCCCCTTCCCGGCACAGTAGAAGCAGAGTCCCAAGGTGCAGTAGCAGAACCTCTCTTCCAGAGAGAGGTGACCCTGTCCATGAAGCATGTGTTCCTCGAGGCCTTGCGGTAGTAGGGGGCATTGCTGGTACCAAAGGAAGTGGGCGTAAAAAGGACGGGGCCAGCACCACCTTCCTTCATGGAGGTTGCAGCTCCTGGGCCTATGCTGGAGGCGGAAGTCAATCCTCCCAGCCAGATCAATGAGTGCATCCAGAGACTCGGGAAGCTCCCGTGCAGCTGAGCTCATCCTTCACCTGAGAGGACAATCCTTCCAAAAAGATACTCCGGAGGCTGTCCTTCTTCTAAATCAGCTCAGTGGCCATGGTACGGAACTTGATGCATAATCTATCGATGGTCAAAGCCCCATCCTACCGTGGACAACCAGCCGGGTTCATCAAATACCAACTTAAATGCTTTAACAAAATGTTGTAAGTCCTGGAGAAACACTTCCCCATACTCCTACAAGGGAGAGGCCCAGGCCAAGGCCTTCCCATCCAGAAGGGAGAGGATAAAGGTGGTCTTGATGGTGTCACTGGGAAATTACACAGGCTGGAGAGAAAAAAAGCATGAAGCACTGATTTAAGAATCCATTGCACTGCCTGGGGTCTCCTACATACTGGGGAGGTACCGGGAGATGTTCCATGGGCACTACTGCTGTAGCTGCTGGTAACACAGGAGGCAGGGAGACTGCAGAAGCTGTAGTGGCATCGAGACAAGTGCTAAGGTACTTCATGGATCTCACCAAAAGTTCAAGAAATTGTTGCTGCTGCTGAATCCTCTGTGCCAGGCCAGGAATGGCCTGGAGGTCCAAGAGATCCGCCAGGTCCTTGGCCTCAGCAATCTGTTGCAGGCATGGACCTTTGGCCTGAGGTGAGGTTGGCAGGTCCTCACTGTCAGCAGGCGGAGGTGGCTGAAGCAAAGGCCCAACAGAAACTTCACCCCTACCAGCCCTCGTTCACCTCAGGTTGAGCTCTTGTGTGCCAGGACTGGCTGGACTTAGGCGCGGGCCTCTGTGTGGTGAAGAATCCATTGCAGAAGTAGTAGGCTAGCAAGAAGAAAACAAAGTCAGTCCAGGCAAAGGTTGGGGCAGGCAGTAGACAGAAGAAATGAGAACAAACTTAAGTCTGGGCAGCCAGCAATCCAGTGAAGTCAAAAGAGGTCCAAAGTCAAGCCAAGAATCCAACAAGACCAAGCCTGGATACATGCCGAGGTCAAGCCAAGGAGTCAATCTGGAGGGAAGAGGGCAAGGCAGGACAGCAAGAAAAGAATGGAGATAGATGAGGGACCACTGGATGAAGACACAGGAACTCTGAGAAAGAAGGAAAAGGAACTAGGAACCAAAGAAAAGGCACAGGAGCGCAAACAGGAACAGGAACCAGGAACAACATAGCAAACAGCTTCCCCAAAAGAGTGACCTATTGCCGAGGCATTTGAGGCAGATCAGGGCAGGCTTTAAATAGTAGACATTATCCAGAAGCGCTGCAGTGATTTTCTCACCGTGGGCCCTTTAAGAGACGCTGAGCCATGCATGCATGCCTAGAGAGATCCACGCAGCTGAGTGGTGTCACATCGGCCCTGCACAGCAGTTGTTCATGTCCTCCCGCTGAGGCATTGGTGGGCTCCTCCAGGACCAGAGGTCAGAGCAGTCAGTCACAGGGCGGATGCATGACCAGTCAAATGCATCACTTTCTTCTAACATATATTACACTCTGTTCTAAAACAGATTTTGGGTTTAATATTTACATAATATTTGTCTGGTGTGGCTGGCTGGAAGAAATCCCAACCAAAATAACATAAGGAAAAGGTTAGTAACTTGAGTTTGGTTATATCAGAACCTCCTATTAGGAGTGTGCAGTCTGCCCAATTTTTATTTTGGATTTTTTTTTATTATTATTATTGTTTCATTTTGTTTTAAATAAAATGTGCCATTTGCAAATACCGCATGCAAAAGCAATTTAGGGGTGATCTTTCAAAGGGGTTTATGTGCATAACAGTTTTATGTGCATAAATGGCTTTTGAAAGTTGGCAAAGAGGTTGCATTCTTGAAAGTATGTGCAGACGCATTTCATTTATATTAGTATGTGCACTAGAAAGAGATGTTCCTGGGGTGGAGTTGAGGGCAGGTAAAACCATTTACATGCATACTTTCAATTTTCAAATGTATGCATAAAAATCTACATGCACATATTTACACCTGCTAATATGGCCCTGGAAATTGTTTAATTATTTTGTGTACCATGAATTTCTAGCTTATAAACAAAATAATTATTTACATGTATTGCATTTTGTTATAGAATGTAAAGTCAGTGCCCTAACTGCATTGTACTTAATAATTCATCATAAATAAACCTTAATATAAACACTGTAAGATTATATATCAATTATGCAATAGTGA
Source organism: Rhinatrema bivittatum (assembly GCF_901001135.1). NCBI lineage: Eukaryota > Metazoa > Chordata > Amphibia > Gymnophiona > Rhinatrematidae > Rhinatrema > Rhinatrema bivittatum. The sequence goes on from NC_042621.1 coordinate 21,152,343, forward strand.
TTGCATATTAATGCACCATGACATTTCCAAACCAGATTTAGTTATAAATCAAGGAACCCCATGCATTACCCAACCACATGTATTCTGAATGTGAGACATCAATCACAAAGTAAATAACAGAATAAGATTGTAGATTGTAGCATTTCAGAATGAGAACGATGTACAACCACTACAATCAATTTTTATTACTGTACCAGGTATTTGTCTCAAATCTATACTACCTTGAAAAAATAATCATGATCTAAGATGAATATTCTGCAGAACTTCATACTCGTTTGCTGGGACTGAATGTTGAATTGTACAAAATGTAGCTCAGGCAAATTAGATAGACCATGGAGCAGAGTGTAAACTTGATGGTTATTAGAACAATTACTCGAAAATATGCATGGCTCCCCAAACATACAGTAATTTTATTTATTTATTTATTTATTTATTTATTTATTTATTTAAAAAATCTTCTATACTGTCGTTAAGTTAATTCACCATCACAACGGTTTACATAAAGGCACAATAAGAAAAAAATTATAATTGGTATAGATTTAAACATGTGCCAACATAGAACGGTAACAAATTTTAATAAGAGAAACTATGTGTTAATTAGAGCTTATATGCTGGTTAGGAAACTGTTAAGTGGTTCAAGTCTACATTTAAAATGCATTTGGAGAAATTAATGAAAAAAATTAATTGCTTGGTGTGTCCTTATCTATCGATTGTTTTCCTCGTCCTTGTTGTCCTTGTAAAAGGCTTGTTTAAAAAGCCAAGTTTTCAGATTAGTTTTAAATAGTTTCAGATTTCTCTATAGCCTTATTTCGAGTGGCATGGAGTTCCATGGAACAGGTCCAGCCAGTGACAGTGTTCTCTCCCTTACTTATTTTATTTATTTATTTATTTAAATTCTTTTAATATACCGATGCTCAAGACCAGGTCTTATCGTACCGGTTTACAATAAAACTAGGGGGTAAACCAGTTAACACTGAAAGCGAAAAGTTACATTACAACAGGGAATGTGGAACAAGGCTTTTAGAAAAAAAAGGGATAGATTAACAATTTCTAACTGGAGAGCAGTGCATGTAAGCAGAGAGTAATTGCTTACATGGTAAGAATTATATACAATTTACACAGTGGAGTCGGTTAGGCAAGTTATATGAGAGCGCAGTTAGCAGCAAAACAGTTCCTTTGTGCGGCAGAAAGAGGACGAAACCATGGGGTGTTGGTCCGTGTGGGTAACCATAAGGCTTCTTCAAGGATATGCTTGGGCGAACAGCCATGTTTTTAATTTTTTTCTGAATGTGATATGACAATGAGTGAGACGTGCTGATTTAACAGAAGGAACAGTCAGTAGAGCCTTATTAGCGGATCTCAGGTTTCTGTGTGGAACATGTACGCGCAGTGCTGTGTTAAGCCAGTCGGCTTTCTCGTCATGGATTAGTTTATGAATTATACACAGTGACTTATATTGTATTCTTTGTTCGATTGGGAGCCAGTGTAGTTCAGCAAGTGTTCCTGTAATGTGGTCTCTTTGCTTTTTATTATTAGAGAGAATGTGGAAACACTCAATTATGACTCTCTGGTTTTTGCATGACAAAACTACTACAGTAAACCTTTCTGGAGTCACAAATCGATTATAGTGATCCACCACCTATAGCACTTAGGAAGAAATCATTTTTTTGAAATGTTATAAGCAAGTATCTTAAAAGGAGCTGAAGTAGCTTCATATCCAAAGCAATGCAGGCAAAGTGCTGGTTTAAATATCCCGACGCTGGCTGTGTTTCGAAGGATTGTCTTCATCAGAGGAAAAAAAAACATAATCTTCTTCCCAAACTCTACACACTATTTCAGCAGCTTAGCAAGCACCAACTTGTCAGATAAGATAACATGCTCAGAAGAAGGTAGAACTTTGGGCATGTAGATTTATGTGTAAACATTTGAAAATCAACAGTATGAGCATCAGTTTTGTTCCCACCACAATGTCACCTTACAGAACACCTCTTTGTAGTGCATGGAATTTGCTTTTTTTTTTTAATACTTTAATTTTCAAAAGGCCATTCATGCACATAAAACCAGACTTTATGTACATAAATTCATTTGAAAATTATCCTCAACGAGCCTTATTCATCTCTTTTTATAAACACAGAATGGGAAAAGAAATGTTAGTGATTAAGTCCCCAAAATGGAAAAAATCCTGCAGTACCTCATATCATGTCTTCAGACTCATGAAAGTGGATTCCAATGAAAGGAATTTTCATTAGGGATGTGCATTCATTTAAAACAAATATGTAAAACAGTACAAAGGAGCCCACATTTGTTTCATATGTGGACCCCCGAAATAAATGAAGGTGTCCCATGAATGAAACAAAAGCATTTTTTTTTCATTCATTTATTTTTCCTTTTTAAGTCTGTGGCTATGTACTGCTGTAAGTATACAGCCAACTCTTGTTTGTTTGAACTCATTGGCTTGCTTGCCAAAGCAGAGGCAGGACAAGTTGGCGAGGAGATCAGACAGAGGACAAATCATAAGAACATAAGAAAATGCCATACTGGGTCAGACCAAGGGTCCATCAAGCCCAGCATCCTGTTTCCAACAGTGGCCAATCCAGGCCATAAGAACCTGGCAAGTACACAAAAACTAAGTCTATTCCATGTTACCATTGCTAATGGCAGTGGCTATTCTCTAAGTGAACTTAATAGCAGGTAATGGACTTCTCCAAGAACTTATCCAATTCTTTTTTAAACACAGCTATACTAACTGCACTAACCACATCCTCTGGCAACAAATTCCAGAGTTTAATTGTGCGTTGAGTAAAAAAGAACTTTCTCCGATTAGTTTTAAATGTGCCCCATGCTAACTTCATGGAGTGCCCCCTAGTCTTTCTACTATCCAAAAGAGTAATAACCGATTCACATCTACCCGTTCTAGACCTCTCATGATTTTAAAACACCTCTATCATATCCCCCCTCAGTCGTCTCTTCTCCAAGCTGAAAAGTCCTAACCTCTTTAGTCTTTCCTCATAAGGGAGTTGTTCCATTCCCCTTATCATTTTCGTAGCCCTTCTCTGTACTTCTCCATCACAATTATATCTTTTTTGAGATGCGGTGACCAGAATTGTACACAGTATTCAAGGTGCGGTCTCACCATGGAGCGATACAGAGGCATTATGACATTTTCTGTTTATTCACCATTCCCTTTCTAATAATTCCCAACATTCTGTTTGCTTTTTTGACTGCCGCAGCACACTGAACCGATGATTTCAATGTGTTATCCACTATGACACCTAGATCTCTTTCTTGGGTTGTAGCACCTAATATGGAACCCAACATTGTGTAATTATAGCATGGGTTATTTTTCCCTATATGCATCACCTTGCACTTATCCACATTAAATTTCATTTGCCATTTGGATGCCCAATTTTCCAGTCTCACAAGGTCTTCCTGCAATTTATCACAATCTGCTTGTGATTTAACTACTCTGAACAATTTTGTGTCATCTGCAAATTTGATTATCTCACTCGTCGTATTTCTTTCCAGATCATTTATAAATATATTGAAAGTAAGGGTCCCAATACAGATCCCTGAGGCACTCCACTGTCCACTCCCTTCCACTGAGAAAATTGTCCATTTAATCCTACTCTCTGTTTCCTGTCTTTTAGCCAGTTTGCAATCCACAAAAGGACATCGCCACCTATCCCATGACTTTTTACTTTTCCCGGAAGTCTCTCATGAGGAACTTTGTCAAACGCCTTCTGAAAATCCAAGTATACTATATCTACCGGTTCACCTTTATCCACATGTTTATTAACTCCTTCAAAAAAGTGAAGCAGATTTGTGAGGCAAGACTTGCCCTGGATAAAGCCATGCTATGTTCCATTAAACCATGTCTTTCTATATGTTCTGTGATTTTGATGTTTAGAACATTTTCCACTATTTTTCCTGGCACTGAAGTCAGGCTAACCAGTCTGTAGTTTCCTGGATCACCCCTGGAGCCCTTTTTAAATATTGAGGTTACATTTGCTATCCTCCAGTCTTCAGGTACAATGGATTATTTTAATGATAATAGGTCTGAAATTTCATTTTTTAGTTCCTTCAGAACTCTGGGGTGTATACCATCCAGTCTGGGTGATTTACTACTCTTCAGTTTGTCAATCAGGCCTACCATATCTTCTAGGTTCACCGTGATTTGATTCAGTCCATCTGAATCATTACCCATGAAACCCTCTCCATTATGGGTACCTCCCCAACATCCTCTTCAGTAAACACCGAAGCAAAGAAATCATTTAATCTTTCCGCGATGGCCTTATCTTCTCTAAGTGCCCCTTTAACCCCTCGATCATCTAACGGTCCAACTGACTCCCTCACAGGCTTTCTTCTTCGGATATATTTTTTAAAGTTTTTACTGTGAGTTTTTGCCTCTACAGCCAACTTCTTTTCAAATTCTCTCTTAGCCTGTCTTATCAATGTCTTACATTTAACTTGCCAATGTTTATGCTTTATCCTATTTTCTTCTGTTGGATCCTTCTTCCAATTTTTGAATGATCTTTTGGCTAAAATAGCTTTTTTCACTTCACCTTTTAACCATGCCGGTAATCGTTTTGCCTTCTTTCCACCTTTCTTAATGTGTGGAATACATCTGGACTGTGCTTCTAGAATGGTATTTTTTAACAATGACCACGCCTCTTGGACATTTTTTTACTTTTGTAGCTGCTCCTTTCAGTTTTTTTCTAACAATTTTTCTCATTTTATCAAAGTTTCCCTTTTGAAAGTTTAGCACGAGAGCCTTGGATTTGCACACTGTTCCTCTTCCAGTCATTAAATGAAATTTGATCATATTATGATCACTATTGCCAAGTGGCCCCACCACCGTTACCTCTCTCACCAAGTCCTGTGCTCCACTGAGAATTAGATCTAAAATTGCTCCCTCTCTCGTCGGTTCCTGAACCAATTGCTCCATAAAGCTATCTTTTATTCCATCCAGGAACGTTATCTCTCTAGCGTAACCCGATGATACATTTACCCAGTCCTAGCTCTTAACACCTCGAAAACTGAAATCCTCATCCTCACAAACCAATCACTCAATTCATCCCGCCAAATGACTCTCAACGCCTCACAAGCTCATACACTACCGCCCAGTGTCAGAGATTTAGGAGTCACCCTAGACAATCAACTCAGCTTCAAAACCCACATTAAATCACTTCTAAAAGGGGGCTTTTACAAATTACAAATTCTCAAAAAATTGAAGCCCCTTCTCCATGCCTGTGACTTCCGCACGGTTATGCAAACCACCATACTCACCAAACTCGACTACTGCAACTCCCTTCTCTTAGGCCTCCCCTCCTCTACCACTAAACCCCTTCAAATCCTACAAAATGCCATGGCAAGAATCTTAACAAACACCAGAAAAACTGACCACATCACTCCCATACTCCAAGATCTCCATTGGCTCCCCATCACCTTCCGCTCCCAATATAAAACACTTACCATCCTCCATAACACATTATACAATAACAATTCACCTTGGCTTGAAGACATGCCACAATTCCGTCAAGCCAACCGCCCCCACCAGAAACTCCCTTGCTGGCACTCTCCAAACCCCCTCACTTAAAGTTGGGCACCTTACCGCTACCAGGGAGAGAGCCTTCTCCATTGCGGGCCCTACCCTCTGGAACTCCCTACCCGCCAAACTCCGCTTAGAACCATCCATGAGCCACTTCAAAAAAGGAATCAAGACATGGCTCTTTAAACAAGCCTACCCCAATTCCACCCAATCCTATCCAATGTCCTCCTGAACCACCTCAATCCCAACCTAGCCCACTACCTCTCTCCCATCCCCCCTCTCCCACCCCTCTCTATCTCTCCTCTCTCCTTTGCCTACTCCCCCACGCCACCATCAATTCCTCCCTGAAAACTATCACCGTCTGTACCCGGTTCCCACCACCCCCGTCTCGCCCCCCCTCCCCCCCCCCCCCCCCCTTTAATCGTTCCTACGTGCACCTGCCCATGTCCTACTGTAAATAAGTTTCATATACTAAATATCCCAAGTGCACATGCCAACTAACCTTGTATATTGGTTCTTTTTGTAACGCTGCCTGTCTGACTCTCCTCTCCTCTACTTTGTATATCACCCAGTTAACCCCTCCCCTGTTTATTGTAATTTCCTTTCCTTTCCTTTCTCAGTTATTTGTAAACCGACATGATGTGTCCTACGAATGCCGGTATAAAAAAGTTTTAAATAAATAAATAAATAAATAAATATTGGGGTAATTGAAGTCTCCCATTATTATTGCACTACCAATTTGGTTAGCTTCCCTAATTTCTCTTAGCATTTCACTGTCCGTCTCACCATCTTGACCAGGTGGACGGTAGTATACCCCTATCACTATAGTCTTCCCTGATACACAAGGGATTTCTACCCATAAAGATTCAATTTTGAATTTAGTCTCATGCAGGATGTTTATCCTGTTGGACTCTATGCCATCCCAGACATAAAGTGCCACACTTCCTCTCGAGTGCTCCTCTCTGTCATTGTGATATAATTTGCACCCCGGTATAGCACTGTCCCATTGGTTATCCTCTTTCCACCATGTCTCTGAGATGCCAATTAAGTCTATGTCATCATTCACTGCTATACATTCTAATTCTCCCAACTTACTTCTTAGACTTCTGGCATTAGCATACAAACATTTCACATGATGCAGCATTTTTTAAAATAGCCTCTTTCTGGATCAAGTGATGCTGAGCTGTTTCCACTATAATGTCTGAGCACGTGCAAGAAGCAGCCTGCATTTCTTCTCTAGCTGTTGACAGAGAAGGATGTGTTTGTAGAATCTCTCACAGAGTTTAAAAGATGCTTAGAAACTGTTGGATCTGGCACTAGTAAAGGGCTGTTTCTGATCTCTGTGCTGGTGTGGTTTCACTCATTGTCCTAGAAAGAGAGGCAGTGCACTGTCAGGGTGGAAGATAGCTTGGAGATTGCAGTTGCAGTAGTGATAGTAATTTTTTTTTTCTCTATAATGACACCGATTAGATGAGCAGTGCACATTCAGAGACTGCAGAAAAAGAGTCTTAACAGACTGCCAGTCTTTTTGGTTCTATTAGTGTTTGTTTTCTTGTGTGTGGTATCAGTCAGCAATAGTATACATAACACGGGTATCACTAGATGTCAAGCACAAAGCTATCAGTTAGGAAAATACCCTCCTTCCTGTCGGGTTTCCTAGTTAGGACAAAGGAGGTCCAGAAACCACCAAAGCAGTTCCTCTGGGGTTGAGGGGTTAAGCAAAGGTTTAAAAATAAATCAGGTTATCACATAGATTGGCTACTTTTAAATAGTTATTGAAATTCAGTTTTGTTAAAAAAAAATGATTAATCAAACTGGCAGTAAAACGTGAATTAAACAAGTAATCCTGCTTTTCTATACATATATAGGCAATTGTCCCCAGAACCAGTTCTGCTTTTCAGCAAGTACTCTATCAGATATGTATTCTGGTTTAATACAACTAAACTACTTTCCCTTTAACTTATCTTATTCTTTTAAGAATTGAGTCTTTATGTTGCCTTTTATATTTTTCCAGGTATGTAAGAAATCTGTGTAGAACTCCTTTGCAGGTAAGTACATGATTCCTGTTTTTTCTATTTGCTCTTAGTAATTTTTCTGTGTGAGTTTTTTCCTTTTATTTTATTTTCTACTTCCTTTCTATCTTCATGTATATTTATTTGTTTCCCTTTCCTATTTTCAAGAGCTCAGGCCTGGCTAGCTTTGTTTAAATGGTATACACTTATCTCATTGCTTCCTGAGCGCAGATCTGGTACTGGCTAGGTTTGAAGTGCCGCAGGCTCCAATATCCTCTTTTGTCCTTCCGGATTTTCTCCCTATTAACCTGAACTATAAGAGAAACTGCCTCCCTACACAGACTCTTCCTCCAGATAAGTATATTAAGTTCCCTCAGTGTTTGCTCCACAGTGGCTCATTGAAACTGTATTTTCTAACTACTAAAAAAATGTGATAATCAATATTGCCTTACTCTGCGAGAAAGAACAGTGTAGCTACTCTTCACACTATGAAGCACTGACAGCCTAAAACTCATCATATTTTGTAACAGGCAGAGTTGTCTTTATTTTGTTGGAATATTTCTTTCTGAATACGGATAAACGTTTCTATGTTTGACACTATACTTACTGTGGTAATTTTCTTTAACTCTGACTAGAATTACACTTGAAATGAGGGGGTGAAGCTGTTGCCTCTTTTTCTAATCACACAAACACCTTCTTAGCTTTTATTTACAAGCTATTCAGTCTCTGAACTGTGGCCCAGAACTGTTCCCTCTCTTAAATACTCTCATTCACACTTTTATTCTTGCTTTGCAATGTATTTTGCATTTTCTTTCTCTTGGTTTAGCACTTGTTCAAGGCCTTGAGCCAAGCACCTTGGACAGTTCTCCTGTTCCTCTCAAATTTAGCCTTCTCTCTCCCAGATTTTAAAATGTCAGGAGATTTCTGGGGTTGCAATATCTTTGCCTCTGTTGATGTCACCATGTGAAATACTTCCTGGAGCTAGATTAATGGGTGTAATAAACAGTTCCCAATGGACTCTCTATCTGCCACCATTGGTATTTGGGTTGAAGAATTTTTGATATCTTTAAAAATGTTTTCTGATGTTCTTTACTATCTGCTGGGTTTATGTGCTTTAACTTGGGATGGTGGTATTGTGCCAGCCTCTTTACTGGTAACCAGGAAAGCTGTTTCGGTGCAACCCTGGTTGTGGCCTTGGAAGTTTCTGGATCACCTTGGCAGTCCTAATTTTCTAGGGGTGTTTTAGGCTGAACCATTACCTTTAGGGGTGGATGGAAATTACCATTTTTCCCAAAACTTTAATTTTCAACTTAAACACATTTGAAAAGTGTTTTCTCAGACCACTTAAGATATTGTTAATTACTTTCCATTTTTACCCACATTACCACAGCTTTCCCAATAGTTTATAGGCTATCATTGCTATTCACCATTCAAAAAATATAATTCCAAATAACCTGGGTCAGGGTCCTCCTTTCTTAGCTACAATTTGAACCCTATCATTGTTTAAAAAAATTGGAGAGGTATAACCCCCAAATAATCATGGCTCCAATTGGGCATTTTAAATTTTTAACCTGCTCTTTTGGGGCTGGGAGGTGGTGTCACTCAGGTCCTCAGTGTCTTCTCACCAGACCCCAATATTTGTTTGACATTGATTTTGCTTTATTTTCTTTATTTTTCTACTTTTTTTGACAGCTCCCGCAAGAGCCATGGGTCCTTCTGAAACCATTGATGACATTAGCAAGATTATAGCCTAAGAAGTATCACTGTGCTGGGAGCACCCCTAAGGCCCTCAATACCAGTAGCACCTATTTTTAAAAAGTTAATTGCAGCAGAACATGGCTCAGGGAACTCACTGCTGGGCTTCCAGATGTTAGCAGGAGGATCAGCTGAGAGAGAAACATTTCTCCTCTCAGCTGCTGTGGCCCGGCCCCTCTTCTCCAACCATAGCCCACTGCGTCTCTCCAGGTTTCCCCTCATGACTTGCTGACATTGAAGGGCCAGCGATGGCAACAACTCAACACTAATTCACTCATTTCAGCTCCTCTCACTGTCAGCTGCTCTGGAGCCTCACTCATTTCCAGCTACACTGATGCAGGGAGCCTGCCACTGGTTCCCAGAGCACAGAAACTACCTTGAGCTCCTCAGCCACTGATTCTGCACCTATGACTCCCTTGGCCCACCATAACTGCAGTCCTCTGCCCAGTCATCCCTCCTGCCACAGTTCCTACCTCTCTCAGAGCTGCCTTGGGCCCTTCCTTATCATTTGTTCCATCAAAAGGTCCCTTTCCAGACTTGCTCCTTTCTTCAGGACCTTTACTCAGTCACCATTATGGACTCAGGTAATCTTTCATTTTATTAAATTTTTGGGTACCATATTTACATTTTTCAAAACCCCCAGTAGACAAAAGTAATCCAACAAATTCCATCTTATCAGGAAAAGGGAGAGGAGGGAATGTTGATATCCTTGACAGAGGCAGAGAAATTGATATAGATCCAGCCTAGTCTATTCATGACCCTAAATTTAAAAGGTACTTTTTTAGCGATTGAATAGCTAGAGTGAAAGCACTGGCAGCTCAAAGCAAAAGTAGTTGAAATTTAGAGAATATATGCCACCATAACCTGTTCCTCTCCCTCTTGTTTTGGAGCAGAGGGAAAAGGCAAGAAAGCCAATCAAGGCAGAGAGTAGCAGGGAAGGAGCATGGACTGTGGGGAAGCATGAGTGCTATAGCCAAAACCAGCTGCACACTCCACTACAAGGGTTACTGCTCCAGAGGCAATGAAGACAGTATTTTCAACACCTGATTCTGAGTAATAATCTTATCTTGGATTCCCTGAATCAGAATATGAAGAGCTAGTAGCTGAACAAAATTTAGAAAGATCTTAATTTCCAATTTAGTGTTGAGGGAAATAGATTATATTGACAGTGTTGAGAGACATTCACAGAAAGAGCAGGCAGTGCAGGTGGAGATCATGAGTGATGCAACTCACATTTTTTTTTAGGATCTACCCTCAACTTCAATTCCAGTGCCAGCATCAATCCCCAAGGACATAGATGTGATTGTGGAGGCACTTTAAGGTGAGGAGGAAGGAACCACATTTTGCTTATTGTATTCATTGCAGGAAGAATATCCAATTGAGTAAAGGCAAGTGGGGCATCTGAGAAATGCTGGTATGCAGCATCATCATCTGCAGAAACAGCAAACATTAGCATTGTCATCAGAGGAGGGTGGCAGTACTAGCTTGGTGACCTCTTCTGTCACTCCAAATAAAAAACAGAGTAAAGGAGTTGAAAAGTAGAAGTCTTTTCCCCAAACTTATCCCAGGTGGCTGCCTTTTACCCAAACTTATCCCAGATGGCAGGTCAGGACCATGCTATACATCCACAGCAGCAACCACCATAGAGGAAATGGAGTAGTGATCTGTAGTATTGTTCTGGGGCAAGAGGCAGGCAGCATCTAAAGTAGTAAAGACAAGCATTTGGGAAATGATTGCCTTGGATGACCAGAACCTGTAGGTAATATGGAACATGGGCTTTAAGCATCTACTTCATATGTTAGCCCTCAATTGAAAAGTGCCCTCTAGGACTGCATTTAGTAGAAAGGTCATCTACACCCTGTACAATCAGTGCCATAGTTACATCCAGGTGCATTTGACTATGGCAGAGGAGAGAAGCTTGCATTTCACCAGCTATATCTGGAGCAGCTGAATGCTATTCATGATTATATCTCCCTGATGGCACACTGGTTGGATTTGACTGAGGCAGGGGCAGGCAGCAGTCCTAGTTTGGACAGAGTTTTAAGGTGCAGGTTGGCTTTGCTGCACACCCAGTTGATACATAGCACCCATATCTTGTGCAAAGTTCTATCAGCCATACAAAAGATGCTGGAGGATTGGCAGCTAGACCAGAGAAGTAGGAGTCTTCAGACAGGTTTCTCTGTGACAGTGGGAAAATTATAGTAAAGGCAATAGAAGATGGGGGCTTTCAGGGTATCCATTGCTTTGCACACTAGTTGCACCTGGAAGTGAGAGATGGGCTGGAGTTCAAGGGATGGGGATCTATTGATGAAGGACCTGACAGAGGTGTAAGAAAATAGCAGGGTATTTCCATTGAAGAGTGAATGGAGACCAAATTCTCCATGAAAAGCGGGAAGAATTAAAGTTGCCTCATTAGCATCTGATTCAAGATTTTGGCACCTACTTGAATTTCATTTATATGATACTGCAGAGATTATAGAGCAGATGACACTCCTTCATGATCTATCTCTGAAAATAGAGATAGGTATAGCTCACCCTCTAGGGCATCATGATTGTGTAGTGATGAGGCAGTTGATGGAAATCCTCAAGATCTTCAAGGATACCAAACAGCATTTAAGATTCAGAAGCATCACCCTGAGTGGGGTCATCCCTATCTATTATAAAGAGGAAAGTTGCTCCAACTTTGCATCGCTAGTATGCAAATTGAACTCTTCCCCCTCTATCCCTTTACTCTCTGGCTCTGCTTCTCTCTCTTTCTGTATGGAACTTGAGCCCATCACAGAAGAGAAACATTGGTGGCGGTAAACCACACAATTAACTTCTGCCACCAATCCATCCACCCTGGAAGTGTTCATACTGTTGGTAATGGATAGCATAATCTACACTCCCTCTGGACTCTCTGTCACCAACTCCTATAAGCCAGACAGGAGGAGTAAGAGGACAGTGGCATAGCAGTGCCTCCAGTGCACCCTCCTTCCTCCCTTGCTGGGGTCTGAATGGCATGATTATATCACATGGTTCAAAATATGATGCTCAGGCTCCAGCAGGGAAGGATGTGCTGGATACACTCAAGGTCACTGCCCTCTTCCTTCTATTCCTGTTTGGCTGATAGGAACCCATGAATGAGGGAATCTGGAGGCATGGAGTGAACCAGGGATTTTTGTGAGGTGTAGGTGAAGAGAACAAACCAACTGGGACTAGGAAGAAGATAGTAAACCAGAGAATTGTGGGGGATTCAATGAGTGAATTGGGGTTGAGGAGGGGAATGAAACAGTGTGAGAGGTTTGTGGGGTTGAGGGAGGGAATGAACCAGGGTGAATGGTGGGGTGATGAACCAGAGTGAGTGAAGAATTTGGGAGGGGACTAAGTAAGGGTAAGTGAAGGATTCATAGGGAGAATGAGGGTAAATGAGGTAGAGGAATAAAAACTTTTTAAAATATATCCAAAGCAAGAAACCTGTGAAGGAGTCGGTTGGACCATTAGATGACCGAGGGGGGTTATATGGGGTTAAAGGGGCTCTTAGGGAACATAAGGCCATTGCAGAAAGACTAAATTAATTCTTTGCCTCCGTGTTTACAAATGAGGATGTTGGGGAGATACCAGTTCCAGAGATGGTTTTCAGGGGTGATGAGTCAGACGAACTGAACAAAATCACTATGAACCTGGAAGATATAGTAGGCCAGATTGACAAATTAAAGAGTAGCAAATCACCAGGACCGGATGGTATGCATCCTAGGGTTCTGAAGGAGCTCAAAAATGAAATTTCTGATATATTAGTTAAAATTTGTAACCTATTAAAATCATCCATTGTACCTGAAAATTGGAGAGTGGCCAATGTAACCCCAATATTTAAAAAAGGCTCCAGGGGCGATCCGGGTAACTATTAGGGATGTGAATCGTTTTTCGACGATTAAAATTATCGTCCGATAATTTTAATATCGTCTTAAACCGTTATGGAACACAATACAATAGAGATTCTAACGATTTATCGTTATAAATCGTTAGAATCGTGAGCCGGCACACTAAAACCCCTAAAACCCACCCCCGACCCTTTAAATTAAATCTCCCACCCTCCCGAACCCCCCAAATGACTTAAATAACCTGGGTGTCCAGCGGCGGTCCGGAATGGCAGCGGTCCGGAACGGGCTCCTGCTATTGAATCTTGTTGTCTTCAGCCGGCGCCATTTTCCAAAATGGCGCCGAAAAATGGCGGCGGCCATAGACCAACACGATTCCACAGCAGGAGGTCCTTCCGGACCCCCGCTGGACTTTTGGCAAGTCTTGTGGGGGTCAGGAGGCCCCCCCAAGCTGGCCAAAAGTTCCTGGAGGTCCAGCGGGGGTCAGGGAGCGATTTCCCGCCGCGAATCGTTTTCCGTACGGAAAATGGCGCCAGCAGGAGATCGACTGCAGGAGATCATTCAGCGAGGGTTCCGGAGCCTCGCTGAACGACCTCCTGCAGTCGATCTCCTGCCGGCGCCATTTTCCGTACGGAAAACGATTCGCGGCGGGAAATCGCTCCCTGACCCCCGCAGGACCTCCAGGAACTTTTGGCCAGCTTGGGGGGGGGCCTCCTGACCCCCACAAGACTTGCCAAAAGTCCAGCGGGGGTCCGGAAGGACCTCCTGCCGTAGAATCGTGTTGGTCTATGGCCGCCGCCATTTTTCGGCGCCATTTTGGAAAATGGCGCCGGCTGAAGACAACAAGATTCAATAGCAGGAGCCCGTTCCGGACCGCTGCGTTCCGGACCGCCGCTGGACCCAGGTTATTTAAGTCATTGGGGGGGAGTTCGGGAGGGTGGGGGATTTAATTTAAAGGGTGGGGGTGGGTTTTAGGGGTTTTAATGTGCCGGCTCACGATTTTACGATTTTTCACGATATTTTACCCCCCCAAACGGCAACAATACGATTCCCTCCCCCTCCCAGCCGAAATCGATCGTTAAGATGATCGAGGACACGATTCACATCTCTAGTAACTATAGACCAGTGAGCCTGACTTCAATGCAGGGAAAAATAGTGGAAACTATTCTCAAGATCAAAATCGTAGAGCATATAGAAAGACATGATTTAATGGGACACAGTCAACTGGATTTACCCAAGGGAAGTCTTGCCTAACAAATCAGCTTCATTTTTTTGAAGGGGTTAATAAACATGTGGATAAAGGTGAACCGGTAGATGTAGTGTATTTGGATTTTCAGAAGGCATTTGACAAAGTCCCTCATGAGAGGCTTCTATGAAAACTAAAAAGTCATGGGATAGGAGGAGATGTCATTTCGTGGATTACAAACTGGTTAAAAGACAGGAAACAGAGAGTAGGATTAAATGGTCAATTTTCTCAGTGGAAAAGGGTAAACAGTGGAGTGCCTCAGGGATATGTACTTGGACCGGTGCTTTTCAATATATATTTAAATGATCTGGAAAGGAATACGATGAGTGAAGTTATCAAATTTGCGGATGATACAAAATTATTCAGAGAAGTTAAATCACAACCAGACTGTGATACATTACAGGAGGACCTTTCAAGACTGGAAGATTGGGCATCCAAATGGCAGATGAAATTTAATGTGGACAAGTGCAAGGTATTGCATATAGGGAAAAATAACCCTTGCTGTAGTTACACGATGTTAGGTTCCATATTAGGAGCTACCACCCAGGAAAAAGATCTAGGCATCATAGTGGATAATACTTTAAAATTGTCGGCTCAGTGTGCTGCAGCAGTCAAAAAAGCAAATATAATGTTAGGAATTATTAGGAAGGGAATGGTTAATAGAACGGAAAATGTCATAATGCCTCTGTATTGCTCCATGGTGAGACCGCACCTTGAATACTGTGTACAATTCTGGTTGCCACATCTCAAAAAAAGATATAGTTGTGATGGAGAAGGTACAGAGAAGGGCAACCAAAATGATAAAGGGGATGGAATAGCTCCCCTATGAGGAAAGGCTGAAGAGGTTAGGGCTGTTCAGCTTGGAGAAGAGACGGCTGAGGGGGGATATGATAGAGGTCTTTAAGATCATGAGAGGTCTTGAACAAGAAGATGTGACTCGGTTATTTACACTTTCGAATAATAGAAGGGGGCATTCCATGAAGTTAGCAAGTAGCACATTTAAGACTAATTGGATAAAATTCTTTTTCACTGAACGCAAAATAAAGCTCTGGAATTTGTTGCCAGAGGATGTGGTTAGTGCAGTTAGTGTAGCTGGGTTCAAAAAAGGTTTGGATAAGTTCTTGGAGGAGAAGTCCATTAATGGCTATTAATCAATTATACTTAGGGAATAGCCATTGCTATTAATTGCATCAGTAGCATGGGTTCTTCTTAGTGTTTGGGTAATTGCCAGGTACTTGTAGCCTGGTTTGGCCTCTGTTGGAAACAGGATGCTGGGCTTGATGGACCCTTGGTCTGACCCAGCATAGCAATTTCTTATGTTCTTATATTCTTAGGAAGTGAATGAGGGAGAGTGATCTGGTGGGGGGGGGGGGGGAATGAATGAATACAGGGAAATGGGGGAGTGAGTGAATAAACTGGGATTGGAGGAAAGTAGGGATGTGCAGACAAAAAGTTTATGTTCATAAGTCCATAAGTCGAAAGAGGGGGTCAATTTCGGTCAATATGGACATATGTAGAATTCTATAAGTTGAGTCTATGTCCATACGTGCACCGATTCCCTAAATAAAAATTTAAACCCCTCACCCTCCTTAATCCCCCCCAAGACTTACCAAAACTCCCTGGTGGTCGAGCGGGGAGTCAGGACGCCATTTCTGTATTCCTTTGGAAGGAGCACGTGACGTCG